>NC_056522.1:249068107-249372742 GCF_019175285.1 Sceloporus undulatus | reverse complement strand
ATTATTATTATTATTATTATTATTATTATTATTATTATTATTATTATTATATTTAGTTGTGTATTCCTGCATGGCAGGGGGTTGGAACAGATGGGCACTGCATCCCTTCCAAGTCTCTAATTCTATGATATACTTCTAACCTACTCTGGGAGTCTTTTTTGCTACAGGATGCTATACGGATGTAATAAACAAACAAACAAACAAATCCTTCTCTCTATGGTGCCATTTAAAATGCAGTTCTGATGCTATTTGGACTATGGGTCTGGGAGATCAAGGTCCAATTCCCAACTTGGCCATGGAAATCCACTTTGTGACCTTCAACGAGTCACACACTCTCAGCCCTAGAAACTCCATGATAGGGTCCACCATAAGCTGGAAACAACTTGAAAGCACACAAAAATAACAAAAACAGCTACAAGTAAAACATACCATTACTATCATTTGTCCAATATGGACATAAACCTCACTAGCAGTGTTAAAGTTATCCTTTCCCCAAATATCAACACACACAAACATATAAACCTGGTTTCTGGATGTGATGCAACACATTGTAGAAGTGCCAAAGCATTGCAGACTCTGTTGGACTGATGAGCTGTCAAAGTTGGTGGATTTATAGATGGGTAGATATTTACGATTTCCTACAGAAAAGATAAAACAGGACATGTTTGTGTAAAAACATTTTCACACTTCAGCACTCTGATGATCAACACAGTTGTCAAATTCTCCTACTAATTATCTATGACTGATTCACATCTCATTCTGATAGAATTTCTGTCTACATATTAAGTGCACAGTGACAGTCACAAAAGCTGAAAGAATTTAGTAGAGGAACTAAAATACAGATGCCCTAATCATTTACTACAGCACTATTTTTAAATATGCAGGCTGTGAATCTGTGTCCAATTGGGACGGCCCATGTTCTTTGTTGCCATTTCCCCAATACTCAAGGCTCCAGTCCTGTTTGTGAACATGTATGACTAACCAAATGATTCACTAAAAATACGATCTGGCAGGCTATTTTTAGACAAAATAGATGTCCTACCTACCTGTAAGAGAGCTGCAATTGTACCAAAGGAGTGCCATAACATTGGAGCAAGATCAGGGACAGACTCTCGCTTTTTACTTAGCTCCAGCAATGCGTTCTCACGAGTCTCAGGGCTAGAAAGCTCATTGATCCATTGATAAATTTTCTCTCGATCAACCTGAGCAAGTGCCGTTGGCACAGGCTATAAAGAGACAGAAGTAATTTAAGTAAATGTGTTCTTTTTAATTCTAGTAAAACCAGAATGACAAACAGTTATTAATAGGACTTCACAAAAGGGGAAAAAAACATCATAAAGATCAAGAAGCATGCAATTCCAAGTAAATATGGATGAGACTTAATTCTCAATTACTCTAATGGGGCTTACTTTAATATTGCTATGCACAGGATTGTATCTTGAATGTAGGCACAGTATCAGAAGGAGAAAGAGAATATTACAGCAGATGAACACAGACTTCTAAGAGGGACTTAATTCAGCCATCTGACTATAATTTTGATTGTGCAGCTCTAGTGAATATATATGGGAAGTATTCTTTTTATTTTATTATTATTTTATTTGATTTCTATCCCGCCTTTCTCCCCAAAGGGACCCAAGGTGGCTCACAAGTAAAAATTCTAAAGACATATTACAATAAAACAATTTAAATTACCAACTAAAAACAATATAAAATTGTTGTTGTTGTTAGCTGCCCTCAAGTTGGTTCCGATTCATGCTGACCCTGTGGATAAGACATCTCCAAGAATCCCTATCCTCCACTGCCTTGCCCAGATCCTGCAAGTCCTTGCCTACACCCCACACACTGACTGAGTCTATCCATCAGGTTTGTGGTCTTCCTCTCCTTCTTCTACCATCTACCTTTCCTAGCATTATTGTTTTTTCTAGCGATCCATGCCTTCTCATGATGTGGCCAAAGTATGATAGTTTCAACTTGATCACTGTAGCTTCCAAGGGCAGCCCTGGTATGATCTGTTCAAGAACCCATTTGTTTGTCTTCTTGGCTGTCCATGGTATCCCAAGTACTCTTCTCCAGCACATTTCAAATGAGTTCATTTTCTTTCTGTCTCCTTCCTTCACTATCCTGCTCTCACATCAGTACATGGTACAGTGGTACCCCGGGATACGAATTGATCGTGTTACGAAATTTCCGGGGTACGAAAAAGTTAGCTTGGAAAAAACTGTTCCGGGTAACAAAAGATTTTTCGGGTTACGAAATTTTTTTCGGTGTGTTTCGGCGCTTTTTGGCACGAAATTTAAAAGCCGCGGCTTTCCAGCGCTAGCGGAAAGCCTTTTTTCGGGTTGCGAAATCTTTCGGGTTACGAACGGCGCCGCGGAACGAATTAAATTCGTAACCCGGGGTACCACTGTAATTGGGAATACAATGGCCTGAACGATTCTGACTTTAATGCTCAGTTGTATGTCTTTGCTCTTCAATATCTTTTCCAGTTCTTCCATAGCTGCTCTTCTCATTCCTAGTCTTCTTATTTCTAGACTGCATTCTCCATTCTGGTCAGTTTGATCCTAGATATGTGAATTCTTTAACTATTTCAATTTCCTCATTGCCTAGACTGAATCTGTGTATTTCTTCTGTGGTCATTATTTTTGTTTTCTTTATGTTCAGCATCAGACGTGCCTTTGCACTTTCATCTTTGACCTTCCTTATTAACTGTCCCAATTCCTGAAAGCCTTCTGCTAATATTATGCTGTCTGCATATCTTAGGTCAGTGGTGGTGAACCTATGGCATGGGTGCCAGAGGGGGCACTCAGAGCCCTCTCTGTGGGCACACGCGCCATTGCCCCAATACAGAGTTCACCAGAGTTAGTACCTAGAAAGCCAGAGGAATGTGGCACTTTGCAATAAATAAGTGGGTTTTGGCTTGCAGTTTGGGCACTTGATCTCTAAAAGGTTCACCATCACTGTCTTAGGTTGTTAATGTTGCTTCCTCCTATCTTCAGTCCTCCTTTAAAACCACACTAAATCCATGATACCCCACCCTATATAACAACCACTTAAGCTATCCTGTGATTACACATCAAAAGCCTCCCTGAATAAAGCCATTTTTGCTGGCCAATGAAAGGCAAGCAAGGAGGGGGATCAGCCTTGCTTCTTGTGGAAGGGCATTCCAGAGGACAGGAGCAGCCACCGAGAAGGCTCTCTCTCGTGTCCTCACCAGGTATGGGAAAGAAATACTTCCCCATAAGATCTTAGGGTTCTAGTAAGTCAACAATGTGTCCCTATCTCAGCAAGAGATTTTCATTACCACATGACAATGTGATATATATCAATGAACCTGGGGTGCTTTCAGGGCCCACTTGGGTCAAGATCAGAAGTAGCTTGGTAAGAGTCCACTCTTATTTTTTTATATATCCTCCTCCTCCTCCTCAGGCAGCCAACTCTGATTTCAGCACTTGAAGCATCCCAGAAACTCCTTTAACATCCGGTGCAAGTAAACTCTTGCTTCACTGATGACAAGGTGGCAGCAAAATCTCCCTAGACTATCAGACTAAAATGAGAGAAACTGAGAGAAGCCAAGGTAGTTGAGGAGTCAGCAAAATTTACATTGCATAATAAAAGGATGAAAAATAACTGAAGAGGCAATTACTATTCCTGTCACTGGCATGTGCAAGCAGACTGGAATACTGTATATCTTTTAATCAACACTGCAAAAACTTTCTTGTGCATTAATCTGGAACAGATTCATGGGGAAAGAAATCTACAGAGTTATATTCTCAGTTTGCTGAGTCTCCTCTTATTCTGGGACACTGTTTTAGAAATGTTGGGGGTGGTTTTGCTGTGCTGTAGCCAAATAGTTCTTATCATGAAACTACTACTACTATTACTACTGCAGTTTGTGCATATACTATTTCACTCACTCTCTCTCTCTCTCTCTAAAATAAAGACACTTATGGCAATATAGCTGCTGGTATCTGAAAAGTTATTTGAGAAGAAGTATTTGAGACAGAGAGGGCACAGTAAATAAGGAAAACAGCATGGCCATATTCTTTTCAAACGCTTTACAGAAATGCAGGCTACCACTTAAAAAAGGATAGGATTTTTTTTCTAAGATAATATTATATTCTTATTTACAGCACTATTTCTGAAAGTCGGAAACATTTCTTGCTTAATTTGGTCTTAAAATATGGGAAGGTAAGAAAAGTATTTTATAGCTACATCCAGGAGACCTCTGTTCATAATTATATCTGGATATATGAAAAGTTTATTTTTCATCTTTTTTCCAGTGCCAGAAGCTGTACTATATCTGTACACACACTCTAGCCATTAAATACCCACAAGAACTTTCAGGTGTGAACTATTCATAAAAAATTAATGTGTTAGTTACTTAGACTACAATCTGTTACTAAATTACCTTAATATGGAAAAACTAAGTTGTTCATTATCTAGAGTAGCATACTAAGTGGAACAAAAATAACAAAATGCCTAAACATGAGCGATTCTGATGAGTGGAGCTAGTGAATATACTCTATTATATCTGACTGTGTCATCAAAGACCAGAATTAGATGCGAAAAAATGGGCATGAGACTGTAAATAGTAACTCCGTTTGAACTTTCTCTTAATCTCCCTTGTTATATGAAATAATGGAAAAATATGATGTAATGTTATTTTTTGTGTTTTAGTGATCCTGTGCAACAGCAACCATTAGTAAAGTGACAATGGCAACGTATTATATTACATCTTTTTATTACTAGATACTGCATGGATGTACTGACACAATGAGCCATGGAATTGCAAGAACCAAGGCTTACTGACTATACACAGTATACTGGTTTAAATCTCTGAATGATTGCATCATGCCACTGTAGCCCATTATGTGAAACAGGAGGAGGAACTTGGCACAAGACTGATTGTTTCAGCAACACCATAATCTTTGTCACATCTACTTCCACCACCACTTGATGGGTCTCACAGCACCGTGCTAAACCCAAGAGTTGCTGCTGGCTGGTATTACAGATAGGTGGAGGTGCCTCTCCAGCAATGGAGAAGTACCGTATATACTTGACCATAAGTCGACTTCATGTACAAGGTGAGGACAGGTTTTGGGGCCAAAATATTGGATTTTGATATGACCCATGGATAAGTTGAGGGTAAAACTTAGGGGCATGTAACAAAGGATCTAATGATGAAGCCAAAGTAAACAATGCCAAAGAACTTACAAAATTCCAGACGATACAATTTTGTACTCACTTTAAAGGCTGGATAAATGAGAGAATAGAGGGAGATCAGTGCTTCCAGGATGGTTCCCTTTTTTAAAAATGAGAGTTAAGGTACAGTACCACATTGAACCCTGGATAAGTCAACTCAGGTTTTTTGGGTCAATTTTTCAACCTAAATTTCTACATTTATACATATATAGTATTTGATTGAAAGGAGTTACCCATGAAAAGCCCTATGGGTGCAGGGCCTAAATACTCTAAAGGAATCAGATCCTGTTTGATCTTTGAAGCTAAGTAGGCTAGCCCTTATTGGGTGGGAGACCGCCAATGAATATCAGTGGATAGGACTGGCAAAGAATCCTATGGATTTCATGGGGTTGTCATAAGTCAACATGCCACTTGAAGGGACATACACGCACAGATCTACCAATTGCAAAAGACCTCAAACAGAGGCATTATGTTCTGCTGAGAAGGCTCCAGAATGAAGCTAGTACTTCCAGCTTCCTGTCACAAGGTCAGTGGGAACATTTAAGAAAAGGTTTGCTACAATATAAAGCCTAGTAAAACCATCGTCCCCACTTTCCATCCTGGCCAGTATGAACTAGGCAGGCCTTTTGGCATTAACAAATGATTCACCACTTCACTCTCTTCCAATCTCATCTTTCTTGGGAATGCTCTCTCCCTCATAAAATGCAAGCTAATCTAAACTAGCCTAGTAAAATTAATAAAAGTGTTTACAAATCTCTGTTTTACAGACAACAGGTCAGGTTTTAGAGTATTATTATTGAATATATTTTTGGGCTAAACAAGGATGACTTCCAATACATATCACAGAGATATATAGTCCACAGTCAACTTAGCAAAAGCTCAGTATCCTATTTCAATGTCAATAATAATAATAATAATAATAATAATAATATTTTATTTATATTTCCCGCTTCTCCCAAGGGATCGAAGCGGGATTACAACAAGAAATACAGTAGTATACAGTAGTGTCTAAAATATCTGTCTAAAATACAATCTCTAAAACTAGCAATAAAATCAACAACTGGCCTTTTGACCTGGGGGTAAACCGTTCTTCTTTATAAAAGATCTGGGGGGGGGGGGGGGGAGGCTCGCCGGAAGAGCTCCGTCTTTAATGCCTTCTTAAAGGCATCTAAGGTAGATATGAGGCAGATCTCTACCGAAAGGTTGTTCCAAAGCAGGGGGGCAGCAGTGGTATATGCTCTTAGGTGAGTAGTTGTTAATCTCACATTGGGATGGTCAAGTAAATTCTTACCAGTTGTTCTGAGAGTGTGGGGTGGATTGCATAGGGAGAGGCATTCCCTCAAGTAACTCGGGCCCAAGCCATGTAGGGCTTTAAAGGTAATGACCAACACTTTGTATTGCACCCAGAAACTAACTGGCAGCCAGCGTAAAGATTTTAGAACAGGTGTTATATGGTCTAGTCTGGAAGTTCCAGTGACCAATCTGGCTGCTGCATTTTGAATTAGTTGAAGCTTCCGAACCTGGTACAATGGTAGCCCCATGTAGAGCGCATTACAGAAATCTAAATGGGAGATTACCAGTCCGTGTACCGTTTCAAGGTCCTTCCTGTACAGGTAAGGATGCAGTTGGCGTATCAGCCGAAGCTGGTACCAAGCACTCCTGGCCATCGCATCTACTTCAGATGACAACTGTACCGATGAGTCCAGGAGTACTCCCAGACTGCGGACTTTGTCCTTTAGGGGAAATGTGACCCCGTCCAGGACAGGATGGCAAATCTCTGTCCCTGGATCAGGAGAACCTATCACAAGTACCTCCGTGCAAGGGTGGGATGAAAACTTATCACAACTCTTTTGCTCATCATCCACGGGATATAAACATAACAGGCAGCAAGAAATGTTTCCAGTGCTCTGGAAGTTGCTTTCTGTTGGTAGCCCCTCTCTTGATAAGACAGAATAGCAGAACGCTGAAAACATTGTCTTACAGCAGATGTTTTAACGTATACCAGAATATATGGGCTGAAAGAGAAAAAGGGTGTCCTGACATGGTTTGGTCCTCTACATACAAAGGGAACATTGATTTTTCTGCCATCACCCATGCCACAGTAAGAATCACCACTGCTGCCACACCACACAGAATTCCCAATAATCCACCATCTCATTTGCAGTACAGTATATTCGTTATAGCACTGGATATTATCACTCATGAAAGTTTCCATTTTCCTAGCTATTGCATTGCCCAAAGTAGGAGTAGACAGACTTCAGAATTCCTCTTTTGTCTATTGTTTTTAACAGAGCTGAGGTTCACCAACTAGTGCTAGATGCAAGAGTATTTGGGGGTGGAAGCAGATGAACACAGATGATTTGGAATGAAATCAATCACCTGCTGTGTGCACTTTAATGACCTACATTCCAAGTATAAATCTCAATTTGAAAAACTACAGGCCAATAACTTTTTTAGAATGAGAGAAGTGAACTCAAAGTCCTTTCTACGTAAAAATCCATGCCTGGGCTTATCCTCAAACTTTGGTTTCAGTCATCTAATACTGGCCAGGGGCAGGATGGAATTTAGCTGTGGATGTTGTTAAAAACAATAGCTACCAGAAACCTTTTGATCTCCTTTTTTCTTCCATTATCCCCCATCTTTATCTTTATTCTACCCAGACTTCCCTTGAAACTCTTATTTCATTTTAATCATTATTGTATATTAATGTTTTTAAGTTCTTTTCTTGGTTTAATCTCCTTTTAGCATTTAATTATGTTTTATGACTGGGGGGAGGGATGGGGATCTTGGAATTTTTCATGTATTCTCTTTTAACTGTATTTTGCTTTACTGTTGTAATCTGCTTGATTCCTAGAGATTAAACGGATTATAAATAAATAAATAATTACTATTACTGCAGATCACTCAGAAATCTGCCACAATCTGCCCACCTCTGACAGAAGGCAGATGTACAGATGATTCAGAAAATAAAACCAACTGAATTTACTCTTTACTTTTTTTCTTCTTACAAATTCAGCTGAACTCTAAAGGAGACTTGAAGTGAAAGGAATCCCTCTGTTTTTGGTAATTTATTAAGAGCAGCCAAAAACAACAAAAGCAGAAGAAACATACACTTTGTAAAACAGAAAAAATATTTATCTCATTTACTTCTCAGTAGTGTCAAGCAAACAAATCACCCATTCCCATACAAAGAACCGAGAAAGGGAAACTAGGATCAAGAATTACAACAATAACAACAGATTAAAATACAGCAACAAATAGACACATAACACAGTTAAAGAAGAAAAGGACTTTCCTATGCTGATAAATAATAAAGTACTAAGCCAACCCCAGCAGTTACCAAGAACCTCTGTGCTGGGTGAGGAGAATGTTTCACTGCTGGAAATGCACCTATCACAGGTAAGACCAGTGTTTATTTTCCCAGCAGTGAAAGGCTGAACATCCTGAGATGGGACATAGCAGAACACCCCAAATCAAGGGGTGGGAAAATTGCTAGTTTCTTAGGTATAAACTATCTGCTGAGTGTCCTCTTGTTGAATGAGTCTTTGGCAGAGACAAGGACACCCAACTTGCAGCACCTCACAAAGATGGAGCTGACTTCCAGAAAGTTGTGTGGCAGATGTCCACCAGAGAAAAGCCATACAGTATTGGCAAGTGCCACTGATGTAACTGGACTGCCAGTGGGGTGAGCAACAACATCCCCAAGTAACAAGGATCCTGAGGACTCATAGCATGAAGTGATGCAGTCTTTGAGCCATCTATTGAATGGGAAGACTTCACTATGGACTGTGGCTGAAAAAAAAAAGGGGGAAAGAGAATCAGATGGGGGAGGGGTCTTCATTCTCTTTAGGTAAATCTGGAATATCCTGCATAGGTCCAAGGTATGCTTGACCTTCTCCAAGGTTTCTTGGGAGGAAAACAAAGATGGCGAAAAATAACTTCCTGATCCTGTGAAAGGAGAATTTATTTTGGAACAGAAGAACCAGAAGTAGACTCACTGAATTTGCACAAATGATGCCCGGTTCCTTCCTGGCCAAAAAGTCTGTGAGAGCAGGTAACAACCATCAGAAGACTATTTTCCAGGGAAGGTATTTCAAGGTATTATTTACAAAGGTTTGATAGGTGATACCATCAAGGCATCTACAATTGTGGGTGGGTCCTGGAATGGGTAGCAAAGTGTAGTTGGCAGAAATTTTTAACATGAGGCTCTTGAGGAAATATACTTTCATGCTGATGAGAGAAAGACAAATCCCTTGCTTGTGAGGAAGAAGGGAAATTCTTGCCACAGTCGATCTCTGGGATTAATTAGTGAGACCATTCATTGAAAAAAGGAATTGCCTTCTGTGCAGAGAACAGAATCTGACTTAGGACGCTTGCCAATATTAAAACAGAGAAGGTGGCAGCCACTTAGCCATGTTAAGCCACTGTTCTTGGTTCACAGGTAACATCTGAATATGATGGAAAGCACCAAAATCTGGCCTAATATGCTCATTATCACCTAACTGTCCAGATCATTAACTGAAAGCCTAAGGCAGACTCAAAGCCAAGGTCTTTGAGCTAAAAGACACCAATATTCTGTTAAGTTTTGCTTTCATCTGCTGAAAAGGCTGCTATAGCCAATGTTTGTCAGGCTATTTGACCTGGAGTATCAGCAAGTGTTCTCCCCTCTCTTTTTCATATGTGCTAGGGACCAGCAGTATATTTGTGCCCATCAGCTACAAATGTTTTTGCCCTCTGTCCTGGAAACTCACCAGGGACTAGCCCTAGTCTAGGGACCTTCTCTTTGACTAGAACCCATATACAGTGTGCCTGCCTCATACGCGGGCGCGCTATACACGGCTTTCAGCACATGCTGAAAGCCGTGCGGGAGCATGCGGGGCGCAAGGGACTGCGCGTCCCATTTGGATGAATGGGGTGCGCGCCCATGGCGCGCGTGCACCACCACATGCACAAGCCCCAGTCACTTGATTGGGGCTTGAGCATGTGTGGTATTTGGCTTACGTGGGGGAGGGGGTCCAGAACGGATCCCCCACATAAGCCAAGGGCGGATTGTACAAGATTAAAGGCATATCTGACTCACAGGACATAGAACTATGCTGGGTCTCACAGAGCCTTGAGATTGCTTACTTGTGTAAAATACACTAGTAGACTCTGCTGCCAATCAGAATGAAATCTGATCCCAACTAGCTGTATTAACTGCAGACACTCTTATCTTGTAAGCAATGTAGATCCACCACTTTTGAAAGAGGAAGGTTAATGCCTGACATCCCCAACAACAATTTTAGCCAGAATGGTGAGAGGTTCTTCACTGGATCATCTGCATATCTGTAAAAATAAGACTACTGTCATGATTAAGTTAACATGTACCCCCTGTAGACACCAGTGAGCCCATACAAATGTATGGATGCAGTCTGTATTAAGAGGAACTATTAACTGTTATAGCTGACATTTATCTGAGGAAAAACTTGAGCAGCCACTTTAAAAAGTCCTCTAATTTCTTGCCAAAAGGTTATTATCATCCTGTTGCAAGACCTGAGTACACTCTATAATGGTTTGACTAAAGGCTCATGAAAAAACAAATAAAGGACTTGTTAAGGATATGCTTCTCTAATAGAAGAGGGAAAAATCCTCCAAGAAATATTTGCTGAAGAAAGACAAACCCACAAGCATGTTATAAAATAGTAAATTTCACATATGGAACTGTACAGTACATTAAAAATGAGCATGTGTGCGAATAGAGCATAATATAGTGGCCTGAATGCTGGGCCAAGACTCTGCCTATATCCCTACTCAGTCATGGGAATCCACTGGCGACCCTAGGGAAGTCACAACCTCCCAGCCCCAGAATAAAAGAATGGAAAACTCTCTCGGAACAAATATTTCCAAGAAAACCTAGTCAGAAATGACTTGAAGGCACATAACAACCTGTGTGGTCAGAGAATGAAAGCAGGAAGGTGCTGCATGTTATGTTTCAGAGGAAGGAACTAGCAAAACCACGTATTGAATTTTTTTTGTCTAAGAAAACCATATGAAATTCATTGGGTCACCATAAATTGCCTTGAAGGTGCATGTGCACACACACGCACACACACACAGACTAATCTTATAATAGAAGCAAATATTTAGTTATTGTGCCTGATCACCTGTAGAGAAGTACATTCCACTAAAATACAGGTTCCAGGAATTCTTGGACAACTATTAACTTTTTCAGAAAATTTGAACAATCAAGCTCTCCTAAGTCTAGGTCTGAATTCTAGTCAAATATCTGAAATCACAAAATCAAGGACCAGTGAAATAATAGGTCCATGTGAGGGAATTCACATCAACATGTACTTCTGCTGTTGTCCTTGGCCAGGTTTCTCAGAGTGTGAGGAGACAGAGAAAGGCAACTCCTTACAGAAGAAGAAACTGTTTGCTTCAGTGACTTCAGAAAAAGGAGTGCAGTGGAAAGTCCTCCTGGGATGGAATGAACTCCTTTGTCTAAGATTAGAAAATTCATAACGGTTTCTATTTGAGGAAAACCTTTCCTTAGGAAAAAGATTCTATATTTCTTACTCTCCTCCCCAGACAGGCAGCTCTCCTCTGGTGGGATGGCTGTTTCTTGCCTGGGAAATAATCTACTGGGATTCCCTTTTATTTGATACCAAGGACTTCGCTACCCTTTCTACCCCTGGGAGGGACTGGGCTGGTACCATTAATCCCTTGTGCCCCGATTTAAATCCCCCTCAGAATGTACCATGGGGGGAGTGTTTTGGACTGTTGCCCAGTTTCAAATGATTTTCTGAGGTCCCCAGATGTATGTAAGCACTGTGGATCCAATTGAATCATTACTGGAGAAAGGGAATATTTCTCTTCTTGCTTGCTTGCAGACCTGAACTTTCAGAGCCTATGCTCTAGTATTGAAAATGAAAGGCATTAGGACTTGAACTAGTCATAAGAAAGGAAGCTTGCAACGGTTTGTTGATTCTGTGTCCTAGACTGGAAGTGCTGTTTTGGATCTCCTTTGGCAACTACTGTGGCCAGAGGAAAAAATGATAAGCCCAGAATGGAGACAGCAATGGAAGAACATGAGAGAGAAAAAGACTTCATGTGCCTGCTAAGGCTGGCTTCTTCCTCTGTTGAGTTGATTTTCAAGCATTTCTTCTGCCTTGGCATAAACAAGGGAAGAGACAAAAAGAAACAGAACATTTGGGAGGTGGTTGGAAAAACTAGAATAAGTATCATTTACACACATGTTGGAAATAGCCCATTGAAGGCAAGGTTGTTCTAAAGTGCCCATACTATATGGAGTATGTTAACAGTAACCTCTTGTTGCAGAGAAGGGTTTGAACCCCCTGCCCACACTGCTGGGGGTTGCTTCTTTCCTCTTCTACTTGCAAGACAAAGCTACTGCTTTGTGCAGTAGCTTCTGTCAGGCAGCTGGAAGACTACTCTTGGATAGAAATGCTTGGGAGCCCTTTCTACTTGTGAGTAGCTCATGAGAAAGAGGCATTCCAACTATCTCTTCCGGCGAGTTTACCGACCCGACTTTGTATAAGAGTTTCATTAAATGAAATGAAATGCTCCACTTCCTTGACTATGTCTGTTATGCTGCTATGATTCGATGCAATTTGGTATTTTATTGATTGTATCTGTATTTGTATTTGATGTAATCGAGTCTCGATCTGCAGGGAGAGGCGGGAAATATAAATAAACTATTATTATTATTATCTATTGGCTGTGTGACATTTGGAAGTAGAAAGGCTGGGAAGTCACACCTACTCATAAGAAAACACTACTTATTAGCTGGCAGGCTTGTGAATGGCAGCTCCTCATGAGCAAGAAAGTGCAGCAGCTGCAGTTACTCATGGGAAGAGATTATAGCAGCCCTATCTGGGATTATCCTCTATGGTAGAGGGGGAGAAAACCCAGGGCCCCAGTCTCACTCTTCAGAGAGTTGCCTCACTAAGTTCTCCAATGGATGCTGCTTGGGAAGAGGGGATGTCCAGCATGATGGCTGTGGGTGCTTCCATGGCTGAAGCATGGCCTGCCTTTCTGCCCTGGGGTGAAGGAAGGAACTTCAGTCCCCTGACATGCCAGGACAGTTCCCTTTCCTTTGGTCTCTGTGGCATTAACAGCACAACTGCTGCTATCTTGCCCTCCACTTCATCCCTAACCTCTTAACAGGTCGGGCAATGGCAGTGCAAAGGAGCTGCAGAATGGAGAGATTTTCCCTCACTTACTAGCACTGCACAAATTCCCCCACTGGCAAGGCCCTGGACATGCCTGGACTAGCCTCTTCAGCCCACAAAGAATAGGCCATAGTGGGGAGAACCTCTCTATGTAAAAGGAAATTCCCACATGGGAGGGAGTGTCTCACTGAAGAAAAAAGAGGAACATGGAGCCTTTTTTTGCTGTTGTTGCTGCTGCTGTTGTAAGAAAGATCTTGTAAAGCGAAGAGGAGCAATAGAAAAACAGCACAACCTACAAGTGGTGAGGCAGGAATAAGGAGGACTGACTTTACCAGGGGTTGTTCTCACCAGAGAACATTCCTCAAAGGTCTGTATCATTCCTACCTATTGGGTGAGAGGGAGGAGCTAACCCATCTCAGGATCTTCAGTCTTTCACTGGCAGGGAAAATTGTAATTTACAAACCACCTGGATAGGCCTGCTAGAAGAGACTGGTCCTAAATGCTGTTTTAAATGCAGACAGCGTATCCAGTTGTTGAATCTCTTCCTGCAGGTCATTCTACAATTTGCGGGTGAAAGAAAGAAAGAACAAATCCTCTGGGTGACAGTAGCTACTGTTTCCATCTGACTGAATCAAATGTCTCCTAAAAGACTTGAGTGTACAGGGCAGATGATATGGGAGAAGATGATCCCATAGGTAACCTGTATCCAAACCATCTGGGGCTTTAAAGGTCACAATAAACATTTCGTATCTTGCCTGGAAATTTTATTGTTTCACATCTCCAGTCAACCCATTCAAACGCAGCATGGATATAAGCATAGCCTAAAGGCGTATGATTTTTTGAAAAAGTTATTAAAACTCACTTATTAAAACTTACTGTATATACTCATATATAAGTCTAGGAATTTTAGTCTAAAAATTGACCCCCCCCAAAAAAAAACAGAGCTGACTAATCCACGGGTCAATATAAGTGCTGTAATTTAACTCTTATTTTAAAAAAGGAACCATCTCCTGGTGAAAGGCAAGAATATAATCCGTCCTTGAAGCACTGATCCACCTCTACTCACTCATCCATTGAGCCTTTAGTGTGAACACTAACAATTGTGCCTGCTGGAATTTTCTAAGTTCTTTCCCAGCTTTTCCCTTTGCTTTATCCTCCAAATCTTTGTTATATGACCCTATATTTTACCCTCGACCTACCCATGGGTCATATCAAAGTCCATAATTTTGGCCCCAGAACCTGCCCTCGACTTATACATGAGGTCGACTTATAGTTGAGTTTATAAGGACAAGCAAAAGTAATGTAGAAGGGGAGGAGTATAATATGGCAAGAAAATAGAAGCTATAGCTATAGTATTCATTAACAAGTTTCAGAAGAAAGGCCTTACACTCTCCAAGGAGCCTCATTCCATTCTGCAGGACTTAAGTTCACAAGAGGAGGCTTCAAACACAGTGTTTAAGGAAAACCAATCCCTAACATGTGGCAATGCATGAAGCTGAGCTTTGAATCCTAGAAGACATGGACCAATGAGTGGTTGAGAGATGCAGGAATAGAAATGAAGCCATTAAAAGAAAAAGGCTTTTGTTGTGAGTTGCCCTTAACTCATGGTGACCCCATGGATGAGACACCTCCAAATTCCTCTGTTCTTCACCATGCTACTCAGGTTTTGCAAACTCATGCCTGTGGTCTCCCTGATTGTGTCTAGCCATCTGGCGCGAGGTCTATCCTCCCTTTCTACAGTCCTCCACCTTTCCTAGCATTATTGTCTTTTCTAGTGAGTTCTGCCTTCTCATGATGTGGCCAAAGCATAACAGCCTCAGTTTTGTCATCCTTACCTCCAGGGAAATTTCAGGCTTTATCTGTTCTTAGACCTATCTGTTTGTCTTTTTGGCTGTCTACAGTATCCTCATCACTCTCCTCCAACAAATAACAAAGTTATTTTCTTCCTATCTGCACCAGTCACCTTTTTGTTGTCTGTTGTTTACTGCCACCTGTGGATGAGACACCCCTATCTTCCACTTCTCTGCTTAGTTTCTGCAATCCCATGCTTACTCCCCCGGCTGAGTCCATCTGTCTGGCATGTGACCTTCCTCTCTTCCTACTGTCTTCTACCTTTCCTAGCATTGCTGCTTTTTCCAACGCGTCCTTCCTTCTTAGGAAAGGCCAAAGTACAACAGCTTCATTTTTGTCATCTTAGCTTCCAGGGAGATTTGAGGCTTGATCTGTTCAAGGACCCATTTGTTAGTCTTTTTGGCCGTCCAAGGTATCACACGTCTCTCCTCCAACAAATGATGAGTTTATTTTCTTCCTATCTGCTTTCTTCTCTTCACTCATACTCCCCTCTTAGAGCAGGCCTGAGAGGATGTGGAGCTGTTTCAAGGCTCCTTCACTGTCCAGGCTTCTCCTGAGGAGGAGGCCAGGTAGTAGAGGAGGAGGATGGGCAAATGCTTTGCCAAGCAAGGCTCCTCCATTGTGCAGCCTTCTCCTGAGGAGGAGGCTGGGCAAATAACTGTCCTGGAAGGGTCCTCCACTGCTTGGCTTTCTGGAGCTTCCTGACAGTGGGAGCTGTTTGACAGTGGGAGCCACTTCCTTGGAGATTGTGGTGGATCTCCTTTGAACTGAGGCTGGGTGGCCATCTGTCACTGGGGTGCTTTGAGTGAGAGTTCCTGCATGGCAGAAGGGGTTGGGCTGGGGGCCCTTCCAACTCTATGAGTCTAAGGTGGAAGATGAGGATGACTTGCAGTGCTCCTCTGCTGCTTGGCTTTTCTCTTGAGGAAAGGGCCAGGCAGGCGAGGGCGGAGTTAATGTTAATAATACTGATTACTATCAATTGATAATTAATTATTGTTTTAATTAAAAGCTCTCTGCGGCCGAAGAAGTCGGCCTGTGTTAACTCTGGGCCCGTCCTCCTCCCTGTCCTGGGGAAGGCTTTGCGTCCCACTCCTCCTCCCAGCCAAATATGGAGGCTCCTTTTCAACGCGACGTCATCCAGGAGCGAGTCGCGAAGCCGTGTGCTACTCTGCCCTCCTCCTGCCCCGCGCCTCCTTCGCCCGAAGACCCTCCTTCGGGCCAAGGGAAGGGCGCTGCGCCTCTGCCGAGCACAGCCTTGGCGGGAAAGTGGAGCCCCGGCCCCGCTCTCCCCACCAGGAGGCCCTCCCGCCCCTCCAGGGGGACCCGGCCTGGCCTTACCGCGGTCGTGGCCAAGCTGTGCATGGTCGAGGGGGCTCCTCCTCCTCCTCCGGAGCTCAGGGAGCCGCTTCTAACTCAGACGCCGCCATGATGGATCGAAGCAGAGGCCTCCTCTCTTCCACTTCCGCCCGCCAACCGCCACCGCCGTGACCTTTGACCTCTCCTCCTCTAATTGGGCCTGGGCGGAAAGCACGCCCGAGGCGGCTGGGAGAGAGAGAGAGCGCGCATGCGCCTTGAGAACTCAACACTAGCAATAGGGGGAGGAAGGGGAGGGAAACCATTGCCAAGACGAACACAACACACCCGTGCGCGAAAGGTACTGAACGCGCATGCGCGCTGGGAGGAGGCGGAGTAGGGGCCCTCCAACCCCCCTCCCTCGCGCGCGCGCTGGGTCTCGAGGCGCCTCTACGGCAACAGAAGAGGGCCTCGCGTGGCTTCGGCGCTGAGTAGAAGCCTCCCTCTTCTTCCCCCTCACGCATGCGCGTTTGCGTCAGAGAGAGATTGAGAGAGCGACGGTGGCGCGTCCGATCTGGTTCCCGCCATCTGCCTTTTCCTCCACTGAGGCCTCGGAGGAGGAGGAGGGCGCCGCTGCTGCCTCGGGAGGCAGACGGAGCAGAAGGTGAGGAGGGAACGCCGTCCTCTGGGGAGCCTTTGAGCCTGGCTGGGAGGCCGGGCTCCTTCCCTTTCGCCCCTCAGAAGCCCCAGCCTCCCTCCTTCCCTCCCTCCTCCTCGTTGTTGTTGTTGTGTGCCTTGGGGTCCTTTCCTGCTCCCGGCGGCGTTGTACTGGGGTTTCCTTGGCAGGGTCTCCTCGGAGGGGCCTTTGCCCTGGCCTCCCCCGAGGGGCCTGAGGGAGCGTGGCTTCTGCCCAAGGCCGCCCCATGGCTCCCACTGCGGCCCAGAGGGACTCCGGCCCTGCTCTGCGGAGCCATAGCCCAGCATCCAGGCCATTCATATTGATGTTGTTGTTGTTGATCTTTATTTCTAAAGTCAGTTAAAATAGGCCCAAAGACGGAGTTTCCTGTGGCAGACATTCTGCGGAAATAATGAAGGGTAATACATACTAATGCTCCCGAACCTCCAGGCAGCTCTTAGTGCTTTCTTCCCTCTCTCTCCCCCTCTTCCCTTTCCTTCTTTCCCTCCTTCCCTTCACGCCCAGCCCCTTTCTTGCCTGTGGAATCTGCTGCTCCAAAGCACAGAAGGAATTAAAAAGGGGGGGGGTCCCTATCCTTTAGTCTCCTCTCCCCCCCCCCCTTAAGATCTGTTTTTGCTCCCTTGAGCGAGGGCCTCCCAGGGAGCTCCATGGCCCTCCAGAGTCAGCAGATAACACAGTCTTTAAAAGCAGGTGAAAGCAGTGGTTTTAACTAGAGTCCCCAGGCACTGGCCTCCACAGCCGGGTCTTCCTGCACCGGAGTCTGAAGGGATACTTTAGACACCTCTCCCTCCGCATTTCTGGCTTTGACTTTTTCAGCTTTGTTTATTTGCAGACCTTATTAATATGTCCTCTCTGGGAATATCTAGCTCCTCTGGCATAACTCTCTGGTCAGTTTTGACCAAAGGCCTCACTGAGGGACCTAGAGGTTCCTGGAGCTACTACTCTGCTAGCCTTTGTAGCTCCTCTATGGCAATCCTATGGTCAGACGCAGTTACTTGCAGTACCCCTCATTCCCAGGGGCCCTGTGCCTCTAACCCCAGCGGATGAAGAGGGATCTTCAAGGGTTCTGTATCCAACCTGTGCTTTTCATCTTCTTTTATCCTGCATTTCCCCCTTTTTCTCTGCAGGTCTATGACTGCAATAACCATTCTGTTCTGCCCCAGAGTACAGGAAAGGTTGTTGTTCTGTTCCTCTATCAAGTTTGGATGAGGTCGAAGTTATTTGAATGAATGTATTCTCACTCACAACAAACCTGCCCATGTTTTTCGGATCATCTGTTTGTTGTTGTTTTTAACTGCCCTCCCCTCGACCCCAGCTGAAGGCAACCCTGTGGATGAGACTCTCCAAGACCCCTTGCCCTCAACCGCTCTGCTTAGGTCCTGTAAATTCATACCCATCACCTCCCTAATTGAGTCTTATCCATTCAGTGTGTGGTCTTCCTTCCTTTCTGCTGCCTTCTGTAGCGTTAACGTTTTCCTCATGATGCGTAGCCAGAGGTGTCCTGATTGGAGCATTGGACTAGGACTCTGCACACCAGAGTCCGAATCCTTGCTTGACTGTGAAACCTAAGGTGACCCTTGGCATGTCACACTCTCTCAGCCTCAGAGGAGGCAATGGCAAACCTCCTCTGAAGAAACCTGCCAGGAAAAAGCAGTCACAACACCCGAGTAGGGGGTAATCCTGGTTAAATGCTCTGGGAGTGTGGATTACTGGTGGAAAGCTTTCTGCACTCACTTTGTACATGCAGGCATTGTAGTGGGTGATATACCTTGTTAAGGAGACTTCATGATTCTCTGCTGGCTTGAGGGTGTGACATTCACATGTTCAACAGAAATGGCAAGAGGGCATGGGGGAGAAAATAGTGGGGATGGGCTTCACCATCACTTTCACTCCTGGATACCGGCTGTGCCTTTGAAGTCATGTTTTTGCAAAAGTGATTCTGTGTGTCCCTCCTGAAGACTCAAATATCACTCCTACTGGCATACTGTTTGCCCTAAATTATAGAAATGCATGTGACGAAAAAACCTCAACATCTCTTATATTGGTGAAGATGGGTGGGAATTGTGCAGCTCTCCAGATATGGTTGGATTGCAACTCCCACCTTTCCTTGCCATTTGCTATCCTGGTTAAGACTGCTGGCAATTGCAGTCCAGCAACATCCGGAGGGCCTCACAATTTCCACCCCAGTGTTAAAAATGGACTGAAATGGTGAAATGTGTAAAACATTTTTTCTTACTGAAATATGGAGACCTGAACATTTGGCTGTCTGCTTATTCTGGGAAAGTTGACAAGGAGGAAACACTGTAAATGAGTAGAAAAGGAGAGAGATGCTCCAGTATTGTTGAACAAACGCTGTCCGTAAAAAGAGAGAAATAAAAACACCCCAGCTCTTGAAAAGGGTTCCCTCCAAAATGTGTCGAGAAAAATAAATAAAGCCTTTTGGTATCATCATGGCTTATCAGCGTTTGTTCAACAACACCGGGGTATATCTCTCCTTATCTGCTTATTCTGCCCAATTATTTGTGCAGCTTCTCAAGAATGGAAGCTGGTGGCAAAAATGGTTTAAGTGCAATAGAACCAGAACACTTCTGTTCTTCAGCATGCTGCAGTCTCTGAGTGGAGTTGGAAATCCCTAAACTAGTGCAACGGGTATACAAATAATTGTATTGCACAGAAAGGGCAACTCCTGATTCCATTTCAGTATGGTTAGGGATTATTGTAATTCAACAACATCTGGAAGGCAGCAATCAGTCTTTTAAAAATACTTTAGTATGCTCTTAGTATGTGTTCGTATTTTACAGTGTAATCCTATACAGCAGTAAATCTCATTAAATTCAATGAGACTTACTCTTAGGTAAATCTATGTAGGATTGCATCCTTACTCTTCCAGTGAACTAGAATTCTTTCTGCCCTCTCTGGTTTCACGCGTGTTTGTATATCCGTAAACACATACAGCAATGTCACTTTATGTCTATAGCTACTTCTTGACAGGTGGAAAAACAAGAAGTGTAACAGTACTCCGTGTTGTTTCCCCCCACCTGTCATGAAGCTTTGTGCAGAACATTTCATTCTCATGGATAAGAACTTGAAATAGTTTTCCTGCCTTGACACTGCTTAATTTATTATAGATGTATAGGGCACTCCATTTCAGAGGTTATGATTTATGTTAGTAAGAAAGTTAAAAATGAAACAAAAGCAACATAGAGTTAAAACAAAATAACAATTTGATTTAAATATAAGTAGCATCCCTAAATCAATTTTATAAGATATTTTTAGTATTCATATATTTCACTAGTACAGTGGTACCCCGGGATACGAAATACCCACGTTACGAAATTTCCGGGATACGAAAAAATCCCATAGGAAATAACTGTTCCGGGTTACGAAGGTTATTTCGGGTTACGAAGAAAATTTTGGTGCTTTTCGGCGCTTTTTCGCACGAAATCGCGGCTTTTCCCCATTAGCGCCTATGGCATTTCGGCTTGCGAATGCTTTTCGGGTTACGAAAGCGGCGGCGGAACGAATTAATTTCGTAACCCGAGGCACCACTGTAATACAAAAAGTGTGTTGTGTGTAGTTGGCAACCTTGTAGGCATTATTGCTGTATTTTGGATTAGTGAGCTGATTTGTTAGGTGTGGGTGGAGATGGCTTCTCCAGTGCTATGTTGGCATACTGAGATTTACAGCTGCATACAACAATTAGAGTGGGAAAGGAAGAAGTAATGCCTTCATAGAGTCCATCAACATTCATTTCCATTTAGGAAACAAAGTAATTTGAGTATGGTTTTGTTTTGATTTTGCATAGTCATATTCTGAAACTACGAGAGTTCTTGAGTTCCCTTTGAAATACTTTGGCTTCTGTGTAAGTCCCAGTAATGTTCAGTTTGGCAAAATATGTATGCAGCGCCTAGTTTTCCTCACTAATGGTTGTTCTGCTTAGAGCTGATGGAAGTGGTAGTCCAATAACATCTAAATGTCTTCATAGTTTGCTCAGGCCCATTACAAACGGGCCTTTGCGGCGCCCCCGTGATGTGCTAGGGGTTGGCCGAGGACCTAGCGTCCATACCAGCCTCACCCCAGCACGTGACGGGAGCATAATAATGGCGGCGCCCTATACACACGGGCGCCGCCATTTTGACGTATCGGACGCATAGCGTCCGCACGTCGTGCCCTGATGTGATGCTGCGAGTGCGCGAGTAGCGCCTCACGGCACCCTGTATGGGGCACAAGAAGAAGCACCATTTTGGTGCTTCTTCTTTGCTGTGTCCGGGAACCACGCGGTTTGGCTGTTGCGGCTCCCGGACGCAGCAACTGGCGGCGGCGGCAGAGCACCGCTTTTCGACGGTCTGTAATTCTCCATAGTTTCTCTCAGTTTTATGTCTGTAATAAAATATGTATTTCAGACTTTTTTTTAAAAGATAAGTAACATTGAACATTTAGGGTCAGGGTGGTAGATTGTTAATACTGTTGGACTAGGATTCTGAAAGGCTCAGCTATAGTAACCCACTTTAGACATGTTACACTCTCTCGTCCCCAAAAGAACACAATGGCAAATGTCCTCTGAACAAATCTTGCCAAATCTTGTGGTTCTCCTTAAGTTCATTATAAGTCAGATATGGCTTGAAGGCAGACAGCAAAAACAAACATTGAACATTCACTGCCATGGAAGCGGCATTCCTCTTTTATTTTTTCAGAGGGCTGATGTATAGATGGGAGGTAGCACTGGGGAGTCTCTTCTGCTGCCCTTATCTGTCCTGCTCATGAAGAGACATCGATTGATACAAACCACTGCACAGATTTTTAAAAACCTTTGCATTGTAGATATTCATTGAGATGTAAATACTTATATTTCAGAAAGAGTCAGTGCATCAGTTACTTGCTTTAAGTAGTTCTTTATTAATACTAATCCTGTAACTTTCTCCTTTTTAAAAACAGGTTTTTTGTTTTAAATCAGACTTCATTATTTTCATAAATTATTTGTATGAAAATATGACTCCGCAGAAGTTATGTGGATCTATTCGCATGCGCAGCATGCAGACTGGGACTACAAAATGGAAAGAAGGGACATTTGAAGTAGTGGATAAGGACAGCAAAGTGACTTTGGTGGTTCACTACAATGCTGGAGGAATTCCAAAGATATTTCAGGTACTTCAAAATTTCAAAGCAATTTTGTTTTGAGTAAGCCATAAATTGCGTCTCTATGAAGAACTGTCATTTCAAAGTCCATTTAGCTGTCACTAATTTTCCTCAGAGAGTCATTCTTACTTCTCCTTTCTGGAACACTGCTCCTGTCAGACTGTGCTGTGAATTGTTCAGGTGTCTGCTGTCCAGCAAAGAGGAAATTATACAAAGTTTTAGACAGAAAATAGAACTTTTGAGTATTCAGCTTGCTCTTGGTTGTTGTGTTAAAAATTGTCACTGCAGAGTCATAGTCGTATCCCTTTTCCTCTGTACATTCTGTTCACAACGCTAGCTGCAATTCATGTTGTCATAATATATGTGCATTTGTATGGACGACTAAAATCTTTAGTGTATTTGCCTGAGAGTAAACTCTGCTGAACTAAGTGAGATTTTCTTCTAGGTAAATTTGCATAGGAGTACTCTGCAATTCTTTCTGCTAGCTCACAGACCTTGCCTTTACCTGTACTCAGAACCTGTGTATTCATGCTACAGGCTAACAGGTCGTCTTGAGGTTTGAAAGTTTTCCATAAGCAATAAAAATGTTTCTTTGTTAGGCTGTTCCTAATTACAACTGTTATTCTGAATAAATATGCAGCAACAATGCAAAATAGATGAGCCTACATAGTGGTATTTTTTAAAACGAGCACTGATTGGGAATTCAGATTTTGGTGTGGGATAGCATGTTTGGGTGAAGAATGCGTAACTGATAGTACATTGCCATGTGTACATCAAACACAGGCTAATATTGCTTAGTTTGCCAGTGATGGTTTGTCTGTTTTAGCAGAAGCTCTGTTCATTGTGATGAGCCTGTGTAATATTATAGCATGGTTCGAACTTACATCACAACATTTGTGGAATTACATGGACACCATAACCTAGAATCACTAAAGCTTTATTACCTTTAGGATCAAACAATTTCTTGGATGTATTTCTTTTTCCTGAACTATACATATATACGTGATGTACTTTATTTTCTTTCTAGCTAAACCATAATATTAAAAATGTGGTTGTGCGACCAAGTAAAGGGAAACTATGTTGCCTGATGATAACACTAAAGGATTCCAGTTTCCTTACTGTGGACAAAATACTGTCAAAAGATGCAGATGAAATGAAGATATATTTGGAGGGGGTTCAAAACAAGACTCATGCAGGTTAGTAAAAAACATGCCTTTCACAATTGTATTTTGGGGATTGGCGATCATTTACAGTTGACCCTCAGTCCTTCTTTAAAATAAGTATAATGATACAAATTTCCCTGCTTTCAATAAGTGCTTCTCTGGTTAGAGGGGGGACATCACATTGTAGTCAAATACTGTGTATTACACAATTAAAGCAGTATTGAACTCGATGCTGTTTTTTTGTTTGTTTCAGCTGTGAAGACATCCCAGGGTTCTGGCAGTTTTGGTGGTGTTCTGGGCAACAGAACCACACAGAAAGATTCTAACAGGCAATTCCCATACATAGAAAACCAGGTAGTTTAAATACTTTCCTCTGTTTCCTTTTCTTATGATCTTTCCATTTTATGTGGGTATAATAAACCATTATGGTGCAGCAGTTAGGAAACTGTAATTATACAATCAGATGCTTGAACTATGTGTAAAGAAAACTACTGTGTTGAGCCTATTGCACTGGAAGACAGCATTGTCTATGTGCCGTTTAAATGAGTTATGGTTGTGTGTGTTTTTTAACCTCTAGGTCCAAATGTGAATTTTCTAGAAGGTGCTTATAATGTATTGAGTTGTGAGTTGTTTCCCAGCAGACAGGGTCGTAACCTCCTGTATTCTGGGTTGAGCTCCTCCTATTCGCTCCTGTAGGCAGGGACAATAAACAAAAGACTGGCCCCTATATAGGGAGGAGCTAACCCCCCTGGGCCTCAGTCTTGTTCCTGCCTAAGCTCCTAGCAGGATGTGTCTCTTCGAGCCAGCAAAGTTTTTCCTTTCTCCGAAAGCGGTTTGAGAGTTTTCTTGGCCTTCCCTTCTTCTCCTCTCTCCTGCCTTTCCCCCCTTCCTTGGTGGTGGCTATGGCAGAGGACCCCAAGAGCACTGGCTAAGGGTCATCCTTAGCTCAGGCTTCCCTAGCTCAGGGTCTGCCAGCTCAACAGAGGGAGCTGGCTTCAGAGGGAGGCCCATTGGGATGTGTTTGCTGTTGCTCTGCAGCTTCTTCACTACAGCCACTCCAGTCCTTTTCTTCTCTTCATTTC
Source organism: Sceloporus undulatus (assembly GCF_019175285.1). Taxonomy (NCBI): domain Eukaryota; kingdom Metazoa; phylum Chordata; class Lepidosauria; order Squamata; family Phrynosomatidae; genus Sceloporus; species Sceloporus undulatus. Next base: position 249,348,147 of record NC_056522.1, on the reverse strand, counting down.
TCTTGCTGCCTTGGAAGCATGAAGAAAGACTTAATATGGCAAGGGCTCCCAGGATTGTAGAAAGGTCTTGGCTTTGCCAATGAATCTCTCTCTCCTCCAAACCTGCCCCCCTTTCATGGTGGGAGCACAGGAGATTTCTGTAAACAGCATTGCAGCACATGGGAGCCGTGGGAACAGATGGTGAGGGGTATCCCCTCCATGTCTCTGTTTCTCCACATCACCTCTGCCCAGCCTGTTTAAGGCCAGGGATCAGTGAGGAAACTGGCCAGAAGTCATGGAAACTTCTCTGCTCAGCCCATTTGGGGCCAGAGTTCAGAGGACAGGCCAGCCAAAAGCCATGGCAAAGGATTTCTCTGCATCACCTCTGCCCAGCCTGAAACGGCCAAGGTCAGAGAGGCAAGCCAGCCAGAAGACACAGGAGAAGAGGTGAGTACCAGGGGCCCTCTCTAGCCAGCAAGGAACCTTTGCCAGATCTAATGCCCTCGCTCAGGGCAGGCATTGCCATGAGGCCTCTGCCATGGCCATTGCAGGCACTATGCCTAGCGTAAGGTTTGGGACTCTACCAGGAGGGCAGATGAGGGCATAAACCCTTGGTCTCCCCCTTCCTTCCCATCTCTGGCCCCAATGGCACCCAGGACCCCAACAGGTGTGGGGGATCCTTTTGCAGACTGGGAAACATGGTGGTGTTACCAGGGCTCCTGCACATTCCTTTTGAATTCTTATAATGAGATGGTGTGTAAGGAAGCAGAGGACTCCTCCTCTATGTTGTACAGCCGCATGGCTGTAAAGGAAGCTGGACTTGGCCCAGCAGGAGCTGAAGCTTCCAACTCTAAAATGGTCTTTTTTGGCTGCCACAGAGCATCCCACAAAAAAGCACAAAGTGGCTTCATGTCCTCCCCAGAGAGAGCATGGCCTCTGCCACCCACTTCTAAACAGAGGCTGGAGGGCCATCTATCGGGTATGCTTTGATTGAGAGTTCCTGCATGGCAGAATGGGGTTGGACTGGATGGCCCTTGGGTCTCCTCCAACCCAAGGATTCTATGAGAGAGCACATGGATACAAATCCTCCTGTGTTCCCTCCCCAAAAATTGCAACAACAAAAAGGAAGAAACCACTTGTGGATATCATGGGTGGAGAGTTCCCTTCACCTCCCAAGTGTGTTTGGCTGCCCCAAACGATGGCACTCTTGAGAGAACAGCTTGAGCGCTTGACCTCTCCTTTCCATCAGAGTTTATCCTTTCTCAGGACACAGACATACCTCAGGTAAATGTAGAGCCATGTCTCACAGCAGCCCCTCTGCCAGCTACCTATGCAAGTGGGAAGGGAGCTGAGGACCAAGCTAGCTTCTATCATGCATGCAGCCAGGTTACCATAAAGCCTGCCTGAGATTAAAAGGGCTAAGCTGTAAACCCCAGCTTGAAGTTGGGGCTGTCTCAGACATAAATAAAACAAAATGCCCTGTGAGTATCAGGACTACACTACAGGCCATATGCAGCTATCTACCCATGGTTACAAATGATCTTCAGTCACTGCTAACTTAAGAGCAGTTTCCTCAGTGCCTGGAAGAAGCTACTGCCCAGACAGCCTCCCTTGATGGGGCAAATGAAGGAGGGGAGAGCCCCCACAGCAACAGGGCTGTGGGCTCAGATTTACAAGAGATACTGGTTAACTTTTTCTGGTGTTCATTTTATTACTGTTAGCCCATGAGGTTTGAGTTGTGCTGTTTCTGCTCACCCCCCTCTCTCCTTTTTCCAGGCCAGAGAAGATGCCTGGAAACTAAGTCATCTAGGGAGAGGGCTAGCCATAAAAGCCACATGATGACTTTTCTTCCTTCCTCATGGGCCTCCATCCTTTTCTCCATTAGGGCCAGAGCCTTTTTGCCTTAGCTGGAACAGCCTAAGACATAAGATGAACACATGGTTCTACCTCCTTTGTGCAAACTGTTATCAGCCATAGCACTTCTCATTAAGAGCATAAGCTTTAACAATACAGATCCATTTAAATACTAATAAACAGGGTGACTCAAGCAAGGAGAAGGCCTCTGGTCACTCAGCAGACCTCTAATAGTTTACATGCATTGAAGATTTTTGGTAAAAACATATCATATGAGGTGGTAGATACATTGGATTAAGGTGACCAACCAAGCTCCACTTTATTGGCAAAAGGGTTATGTTCCTGTTATAAAACACAAGGAACCTCAGTCAGCTAGCCCCAGGAGAGGAGGCTCCCCTTGCCTTCCCTTCTTTCACAGGAGAGGTGTCTGTTAAGGGGAAGAAACTAAAAATTACAGTTTCTTCCATGAGATGGTTCTCACTTAGTACAGGGGAGTTAAGAAAAATTCTTATCAAAAAGAGACAAACAGCCTCCTCTCCATGGGGGGGGGGGAGAAACCCCCCTTCCTCCATGAGTGTTTTAAAACACTATAATCAGGTTTTTCTGCTAAGGGGTTGCTTCAAATCCCATTCAGATATCCTACAGAGCCCTGAAGAGTCTGCCACAAAGATCACAATTACCTCTTACCTTGTCTAGATAACTACATTTTAAATAAGAATGCCTGCTGATGGCCTTGGCATTCAACTGCTCCCTGCCTTGGATAGGCCTACTGTAACTAGGTCTATCATGCATATGATGAGTTGGGCTCAAGGCTATGAAGGTTCATGCTGCCAATCTCTTTCTTTTAGTGGTCTCAGGGTGCTAAAAGATTCATTTGCATACTGTTGGGCTTGCTTTGATTGTGATTTCCTGCATGGCAGGGGGTTGGACTTGATGGCCCTTGTGGTTCTATGATTTTATTGTTATAAGGTTAGCTGCTGTGTGGGTGAGTGTCTTATCCCTAACTGGGTTTTCATGCCAAGATCTGGTCCAAACAACACCATTGTCCACTGTCTTCTGAGGCTGGGAAAATGGACTTCCTAGTGCTTATGCCTTGTTTTCTGCTAGCACATGTGCTCAGATGTCATATACCATACAGCTCCATATAGAGACTTACACCAGCCACCTATATGCCCACAGCGTGCGTGTGTGTGTGTATCCGCCCCAAAAACAACAACAACAACAACAAAACTAAACTGATTTTACTATTTTATATAGGAGACTCCATTTTACTATGCCATTATACTTTATGTGACTTGAGCTTCCATGGATTTGGTATCCATGCAAAGCCCTGAATCCAATTCCAGTACATATCGAAGGCCCACTATACTATTTAAAACTTAGGTTTGTTTTCCTTTGACAGATCCTTTTTGTGGAGAAAATCCTCTCCTCGAAATTAGATACCAGAGGCCTATCCTTGCCAAGCCCTCTGTTCCCATTTCATGACTCCTTAATCAGCAGTTCATTCAGCCGGGAGACCCCTCAGCTTTCATACAGGTTGATGATAGCCTGCTACATGGAGTTGGGGTGATTTTTGAAGCCTCTAGACAAGTTCATCCTCAGATGAAATCAGACTTAATTCTGACCACAGGCCCTGTTAACACAGAGTGCATCTATGCTTCTGCATGGATTCACCAATGTCAGCAAGGTAAAGGTTAATCCAGTGTCTCCCTTGCCTAATCATGGAATTAGTCTTATTTTACACAGGTTACTAGATGTTCCAGTAAAGAACTGCACATTGTTTTGAAATATTAGTTGGAGGTCAGACATTAACATTCCTCTTTCAGAGCGGTAAGTCTTAATTGCTACACGTGAAATCACCTTAATATCACCTTCATTGCTATAACCAGTTGACAAGGTGATCAGTGATAGGCTGGAAGTTGCCATAGGTCCAGATTAGATCAGGTTCTATTCTGATTGATCACATCATCCACCATAATCCACCTTATAGACAAGTTCTCATCGACTGCTTCAGATTTTTCAGTGGCTGACCTGCTATAGTCCATCCAAGATGGCATTAAAAATGGACTAAGACCCAACATGGTTATAAGGCAGGTGTCTGCCATCATGTCGGTTCTGCTCCATAAGAGAGCAGCTAGAATGGCGGCCATCCTCACATTAAGAGGCTGTTGAGGGGAGTTTCCAACAGGGCCAGCCCACCAGACATCGTTTTCCATCTTGGGATGTGAACACGGTCTTAAAGGCGCTGACGGTTGGGCCGATCAACTCCCTTTGGGAGGCCTCCCTCAAACACCTCTCCCTTAAGGTCATCTTCCTCACAGCCATTACCTCCACCAGATGGGTGTCAGAGCTGGGGTCCTGTCGGTATGTAAAGACTTGTGTATTTTTAGGCCAGTCTCAGCCTAAGGTCAACTCAGCCTTTCAGGTATCGCAGGACATTCTCCTGCCTTCATTCTGTCCCAATCCTAAGAAGGACTTGGAAAAGACCGGGCACACATTGGATGTGCGCAGAGCCCTCAAAATCTACATCAAGAGGACTTCAACCTTAAGGTCATCTGAAATGTTGTTCATTTCCTTTCTCCCGGGTCTTTGGGGTGCAAGGTATCTTGCAGGTCTTGTATTCAAGAAAGCTACTGAACTCTTGATCTCTCTCCACCCGAGGGGTTGATGGCGCACTCAACCAGGAGTGCATCTACCTCTGCGGCCCTGACCACTAGCGCCTTCCTGTCAGACATTTGCAGGGCGGCCACATGTAAGTCGCCTTCGTCCTTCATAAGACATTACAAATTGGACATGTCTCAGTCCGCTGAGGTGTCATTTGTAAGCAGGGTCCTCCAACAGATTGTGTCGGGGGCCACAATCTCCTAGCAGCACTTCCCTCCCAGTTTGAGAGGGCTTTTGTAAATCCCAGAATACAGGAGGTTAGGACCCTGTCTGGTGGGAAAACGAATGTTGGTATTTACCTGTAATACGTTCATTTCCAGCAGAAAAGGGTCCTAGCATCCTGCCTGTTCGGGTGCTGCCTGCGGCCTCCGACCCTGCCTGCCTGTTGGTGGACCTGCCTTGTTCTTCTTGTTGCTGGATTGGTTTTTCTGAGTTCTTGTTTGTTCTTGGACTAGTTTTTTCTAAGGTGTTCTAGTTAACCCTTAGCTGATGTTACTAAAGTTCAGTTCCTTGAGTTACCTTACTAGTCACTTGGCTTGTTATTGACTGAGGCCCAGGGGGGTTAATTCCTCCCTATATAGGGGCTGGTCTTTTGTTTATTGTCCCTGCCTGCAGGAGCGAATAGGAGGAGCTTAACCCAGAATACAGGATGCTAGGACCCTTGTCTGCTGGAAATGAATGTATCACAGGTAAGTACCAACGTTCGTTTTCCTTATCACCACGCAAGAAAGACAAAGTCATGTAATGTTTCAGTAAAATCTCACTGTCTTTGAGATTTCATTAATCTGGCAAGGATAAGATTTCCAGGTTCACCTGGAATAGGTGAATGAGTCCGAATTTCCTACTAGAGTTGGTCTCCTCTAATTCCAGAAAATATCTTGGGCTGCTATGTATGAGGAACAATCATGTCTGCAGTCTCTGGCATAAACACTTCAGTGGAGAAGATTTGCAATTCTCCTGCCTGGGTGTTGATGTTTACTTTAATTACTGCATAATTAATATGTCCTGATGAAGGCAACATTTGAAGAGTACTATAACAGATATTATAGTCTTGTGAAATGATAACTGTCCTGCCTGGGATGGAGGGACATATTTGTTATTGCACATTACTTTACAGGAAGTTCTCCCATACAGAGAACTGTATTTATCTCTCTTAGAAACAGTAAGCCAGCATAGTTTGAGCATTGGACTCCAGACTATGACTCTGGAGATCAGGGTTCAAATCCCAGCTTGGCCATGTGAACCAGTAGGAGCCCTGGAGCAAGTCAGCCTCAGAGAATGACAACGACAAACCCTTTCTGAAGAAACTTGCCAAGAAAACCCCATAATAGGTTCATCTTAAGGTCACCGTAAGTTGGAAATGCATTGCAGGCATACAAATCAACAAAAGCAACAACAGTTTGCAGTCCTATCCATTTTGGAAAACTTGCACTTCTTACCGCTTGTCTCGTAACTGAAAGCAGAATGTTCCCTTCCCACAACAGTGGAGACGAGGAAATTCAGTTAAACCCTGACTGATGTGTGAAGTAACCATTCACAGGATGCCCTCCCATCTCCAAGGAGAAGGAACACTCACAGTGTTCTGTTTCAGGCCATTGAATTTATATTGCTTCTGATTCTGTAGTACTTGTAGTCTAATGCATTAAATAAAGGCCAAGTACTAGGGCTTCAAGGCTCTTTGGGACTAAATCTGAATACAAGTTTTGTACTTTTAACTGATTTTGGATGGTAAGATGTTCTCCATTACACTTCAGAAAACACGATTTTGGTCTTTGTCTTAGAGTTCATAAAATAAGGGCATTGTAAACAAACTGATAAATTGTGAAGGGAAAGAAAGACAACGGTTTGCTGGATCAAAAAGTTTAAATACATAGCAGTGTTAGTCTGGAAAATCAATATGCAAAGGGATCTTGTAGTGCCTTTGAGATTAACTGAAAGAAAGAAGCTGGTAGCATGAGCTATCATAGACTTGAGCCTACTTCCTCAGATATATCTGAGAAAGTAGGCTCAAGTGTACAAAAGCTCATGCTACCAGCTTCTTTCTTTCAGTTAGTCTCAAAGGTGCTACATTATCACTTTGCATACTGACTTTAAGAGTTTGTTATAATAGTTCTACTGTTTTTTTCTGCAGTACACTTAATAGCATACAAGTTCATCAGAAGGGACGTCTGATATGCAGTGGTGATTTGTAGCTAGGCACCTGGTGGCCTAAATGACAGTTGTCAGTAGACTCCCAAGAAAAGCACTGGTTCATACAAGCGTACCTACATGCGGTATTTGGTGGATTAGCAGCCTCCTAAAGGCTTTAATCTTGATTTTTGAAATGGGTCAGTGTTTTGAAGCATAATGTGTTTTATTAACTTCAGCATTCCCTCTTTGAATTTATAGACTCCTTCCAAAAGAGGGATTGCTGAAAGTAAAGATGAAGTACATATTCGTAAAGTGCTGGGCACCCCGGGAAGAGCATCAATTAAGAATCCTTCAGTAACTGGAATGTCTGGTAACAGAGTTAATGGTTCAACCTCTCCTGCTACATCAACACCTCACAGAACAGGGTTGTTGGAAAATCGGTATGAAAATGATTTTTTTTAAGGAATTGCAGCCTTCCATGTATGTGCATTAATAATATGAGGTGCTTTGAAATAAACTGCTTTTTCAGATTATTATGCTATGGTTTTATGCATAAGTGAAATTTGTGAAAAATATTTCCTAAATCTTTCACACTTTATCCTACACAATATGACTTTGAGAAGTACTTAAATGAAACCTGAAAGTGTTGTTGTAAACATGAAGTCTTTGGGCTACCTTAGTTTTCCTGAGAATTGAGGGAATTCTCTTTTTCCCACATGAAATAGTGAAAGGAGAAAAAGGGCACCATCTACTGCAGAGATGAATGAAGATTATCCTAAAGAGAATGATTCATCAACGTATGTTTCTGATTGTTATTTTTATGGGTTTTGTGTTTTTCTGTTCCCTCCATTTCCAATATTAAAGTTTGTGTTTAAAATAAATCATGAATCCCATTTTTGTCTTAATAACATGGTCCTCTCATAAAAACCCAGCATTAAAACTGTAAAAACTGTACAGGTTCTGAATTATAAACAGTTGTAAGTACAAGAGGCTTGTGTTTCCTTTGTATACCAATTGTTAAACTTTAACCTTAGAATTACACTTGTGTTGATAAAAGGTTAGGCGGCTTTAATTTTAATGGACATGTATTTTAAAAAATCAAGGGTAGGGTTGGTTTTTTAAATAAATCATATGTATATAGCAGGGGTTAATAAGCATTCTCCCATTTTAAAGCTGTAGAAGCAGTATTTCTAGAAACCTGAAAATACTGTTTTCCCTCTAGTCAGTCCCACTGTCCTGACTTGTCAAAAGTTAGACAAATGGGTGGTTTTAAATAAAATCTGAAAGTAGGCTTCAGGATACTGCCAGTTTGAAGGGGTGGGGATGTGGCATATGGTTGATTCTGGCAGGGGTATAATTAGACCATGATACCTCCAGAAATGACCACCTTATTATATAGTCTTACTATGTATTTAGGTTATGTTTGAGATATCAGTTCACATACGTTATATCAATTTATTTGCAGCAATAACAAAGCTATGACTGATCCGGCACGGAAATTCTTACATAGCAGCAGAGAAAAGCAACTGAACTTAAAACAGACTGAGGAGAACAGGCCATCAGGTATTATAAAAAGATTGTGTTCTTGACAATCCAAGCCAGTGTCTCACTAGTTGAACTGAACAAATAATTTTGTTGATATTCTGAAAATTATTATTTTTTAATTATCTATATAATGGGATGACTTGAGAGTCATTACAATGGGAAAAACTGGAGGAGTGTTTTGTGTAGTGTATTATTTATAATTTTAATGTGTTTGATGTATTTTGTAAATCAATGAAGATAGTATTAAAATTGGAAAAACACATATTTAGAGAATTATTCAGACTGAAGAGTCATCTTTCATTGGGAGTAGTTTAAAAGCGAGATTAGGAGCAACAGAGAATGCTGCTACATATTCATCTGTAAACTAGTCTGAATGTTTTTTCTGCATCTTGCCTAGTTTCCCTCATGATTTCACCATAATATGTAACCAAAGAGGTGGTAGCCATTGAATCAGACATTCTGTGCTTACATGGAAAATTTAGTAAATGGCCTTCTAGATTTACCTCATTATTATTGGCAGGTTCTGTATGCAATTAATATCAACACTTGATGTAATTATAAGTAGTCACTCAGTAGCTGCCTCCTAGACACTACAAATTGGGAGGCACATGTTTCTGCTCTTTAGTTCCAACCCTGAAGTTTTCAGGGTAGGAAAGCAACCCTATGCTGTACAGCGTACTCTCATTTAGAATGTAATGTCTCTTGTGGCTTGTCTTGGAGATAAGATTTTAAGATACTTTGTATACAGTGCATTCATGTGTGTATAAGTGCACATCACCTTGCCTATATTCCACAAAATTAGACTTCTTTGAGTAAATGACTAATTTGTTGGAGTAAATGACAAGCTGCAATATTCCCATGCAGTAAGAGTAAATGTGGATTTATAGATTTCAGCCAAAACAGAAAAATATTTTCAATATTCAAACCAAATAATGTTGAGAAATACCTGTATCTTATCAGATGTGTCCATTAAAGTTCTTTGGAGTTCTGATGTGGCCGTTGATGGCAGTATTAGCACATTCTTGTTGAATAAGAGTTGGCAAAGTGCAGCCCTTCAGATGCTGGACTACAGCTCCCATCAGTCCTAGCTATTATAGCCAATGCCGAGGGATTCTGGGAGTTGTAGTCCAACCACATCTGGACGACCACACTTATATGGAAGGATATGACATGCCACTTGAAGTGTTGAGTGTGAACCTGTTTCTTACAGTTAACCTAACAAGTTTTTACAAAAGTTTGTTTTTGTTCCTTTTTAAGGGGTTTTGCCTTTACAGTCATCTTCATTTTATGGTAGCAGATCTTCATCAAAGGATTATTCAGCTAGTAATTCCAGTTTGGACAGGTAGGTGCAGAATGCATGAGGAGGGCTGTTTTAACCTCACTTGCTCATTCATTAAAAACTCTGTGTTTATGTAATGTTAAGTCTCTATATGTCTATTAATGAAAGCTGATTTTATTCATGTTTATTAAAATAGTGTATATGAAAAAATGTTGCTTTCCAACTGTTTCTTCACAGCATTTGATATAATGAGCAAATTCCAATTTATTGGATATGAAAGTGCTGATAAATGCACATGTGATGATTATTGAATACACTTAGTTGACTCTATAAAGCTGTGCCACATACTGTATAAAATTCATGCATGCAATCCTGTCATCCAGTAACTATAGGTTTAGGCTGCCCCCTGCTAATTGGGCGTAAAATTGTGACCTCCAAATCACCTCTCCTTAGCAGCAAAAAGGAAGCCCCAGTCTCTTTTTCCTGATTTGGAGCCAGAAAGCAATGTAGGAACTTTCTGCTTTGGCCTTGAGTGGTGGAAATAGGCTGTCTGTCCTGGTTACATGATTGCCTTATAAACTTCTAGCATTCCTCCTTAGTTTGGAAGAAGGAGTAGGAATTACCAGGCAACTATAAGATTATTTTTATCCACCTCTACACCTGCAAATTTAGGAAGACTTGTTTTTTTTTCCTCCCCGCGCACTCCACTCCTCTGGGAGAGGCCTACTTCAGCCACAAAAATCTAGGCTTTCGACTACCTCCCAGAGGGCATTTTCCATCGTCGCCCCCAGACTGTGGAACGGCCTGCCGGATGAGATCCGTCTGCTTACATCCTTAGACAGCTTTAAAAAGGCTGTTAAGATGAATCTCTTCCGACAGGCCTTCCCAGAATAGAGAACCGGGCCTCAGAAAAAAACGTCTGGGAATAAGATACTGCCGCTCCCATTGATGGTTTGCTGATGTGATGTTGTTGACCTTTTGGTCAGTTTTTAATTTGTATGTTTTTCATTGTTTTTTGCTTGTTTTTAATTCTGCATTGGATTTAATACTTTTTTAAGGAGGGGAGAGCACCAGGGATTTTATATGTGCTGTATTTTTAACTTTGTTAGCCGTCCGGATTGTTCTCAGAGGGGTGGGATACAAATAAATTTTATTATTATTATTATTATTATTTACTTGTATACTGACATGAGTTCCAGTATGTTGATATAGGGTAGGATAGAAATAAAATTAGTTATACCTGCAACAGAATGGTGGCCTTCTTGCCATGGCAGACTAAATAGTCAGCCTGTCAATTGGTCTGACTTTAAAAGTTATTTCTATTAGTGTGTTAAGTCTCTGAGTGTTCTTGGTGATATTTTGTTAATCACAACTAGCTTAACACCTTTTGGGGTGTGTGATACAGTGCTATTAATTGTACTTCAAAAAGGTATACAAAAAAGGAAACCTGGGAATGGCTGATAGTGGGTCAAGGATAAAGTTTTGCTATAGCCAGTATGAGGGAGAAAGCAGCTGTTATTTTTGTTAACACTGGTGAACAGGCTACATAAACGAAGCATGACTTTCCAAATACATACTAGTACTTCCTGAATATCAAAAGAGTGCCCAAATGTTGTTTGTGCATATTCTCTTATGGCACTGTGAACCACAACATTTGCATATTATAAGTTGTGTGTGCTAGTGACTGCATAATTTGCACTTTATTTGAAAATTGTGGAATACATTTTCAATATTCAGTTTTTAAGAAACCGTGTCAGAGGGCTTAAAACCATACAAATGAAACATTTTTTTTCATTTTCTTTTATTGGGACCTCTATTATTTTAATTTGCCATTTAAAAAAATTTGGAACCAAGAACTAAAAAAGTGTGCCTTCTGAAAGCTGTAGTTAATATTCCTGGAAGTCTTCACAGGTTGGATACATTTGACTGAAGGACACTTATGGTCTGTTCTTGCTTTATGGAAGCAAAAAACTGCACGTGTAGTGTGAAAGAACACATTTTGTTCTTAAACATCTTTCGTCTTAAACGTCTTTTGTCTTAAACATCTTAAATAGGTGTCATATGGTTTTCGTGATACAGTGTCACTGCTTCTATGTCACTGCTACCAGTGACTGCCTTTGTCATATTTGAGAAATACATTATTTTCCCATCTTCTTGACAGGTCTAATGTCTTGAATCAGACTTCTTCTGCCAAAAGAAGCTTGGGGTTTCTCTCCCAGCCAGCTCCCCTCTGTGTTAAAAAAATGAGATCTAATCAAGATTACATGGGATGGAACAAACCACGAGTTCCTCTTTCCACTCACCCACAACAGCAATTGCAAGGGTAAGAGTTCATATTACATTCACATACATGTGCTCAGTTAATGATTGATTGCAAACAAATCAAAGGCATTTTAGCAGCTTTTCCGTCAATTATTGTTCCACTGCCCTGTGTCCGTTAGGTAGTTTTGAAGACATATTTTTGCCCTTCATTTTTTCCTCTATATGTTTAATTTCAGTTTATAAATCCTCTGAGCAAGCGGTGTCACGTACTAGTTCAGTATAACACTGTTCAATTAAATTTAATATTACTCTAGTCATTATTAAAACAGTGAGGGCCTTCTCTGCAATTGCTCCCAGACTATGGAACGGCCTGCCGGACGAGATCTGTCAAATTGCCTTAGACAGCTTCAAAAAAGCTGTCAAGACGGATCTCTTCTGGCAGGCCTTTCCTGAATAGAAGTGTCCGGCCACAGAATGATCGTCCCTCACATCATGCATTAGACCACCACTCCTCGTTATCTTTTTATTGTGTTATTAACAGATAGTTTAATCTCCAATTTTAATTACCGTATTTTCCGGCGTATAAGATGACTGGGAGTATAAGACGACCCCCAACTTTTCCAGTTAAAATATAGAGTTTGGGATGTACTCACCGTATAAGACTACCCCTCTTCCAACGTACACCAAATATAAATTAAAAAAACCATCAGATTTGATTTCAATATGGTAATTTAAATTCAAATGCTTATGCCATGCAGGTACTTAGCAAGAAACCTTGTTGTATACAAAGCCTGCTTGGATTGGTCAGCTCTCCCTGCCTGCCTAGTGCTCCCTATCTCCCAAGACTATCAGAGCGGTAGCTGCTTTCATACGATTGCTGCATATGGTGGGGATGCGGCCGCGGCCGTTTTTGAGCTCCCCCCACCATATGCGGCAACCGCAGATTCTCCAGTCCAGCAGGGAAGTTTCAGCACCTGCCCTATAATATGACACCTGGCATATAAGATGACCCCTGACTTTTGAGAAGATTTTCCTGGGTTAAAAAGTAGTCTTATACGTTATAATTATCTCCCTTCCTTGTGTAGTCTGAAGAGATATTTTATGTTTTATAAAAGTTGCTATAGGCGGGTTACAGACGCACCCCCCTAACCCTAGTACGTATTCGGTACGCACAATATGGCGGCAGCTGTTCCACACGGCGACCGCCATGTTTACGTATCGAGCGCTGTGCATCCGCATGAGTCGCGGCGTCTATGACGTCGCAAGTCCACCCCTGGCGCCTCGTGACGTCATAGAGGCACCACTTAAAGAAGCTCCATTTTGGAGCTTCTTTTTTGCTCCGTAATGGAGCCGCGCGGTTTGGCTGCAGCGGCTCCCTTACGGAGCAAACAGCGGCGGCGGCAGCAGATCGCCACAAAGCGGCGGTTTATAACCCGCCATAAGATGGTTTTTCATGAGCCCTGAGTGACAACCAAGTTTCCTCTTTAAATGCTTTGTAAAGTCATGTTTATAAAGCTTCCATACATACTCTACTACTTACCACATCAGGCAGACAAAACCAGCAGAGAGAAGAGAATCCATTACCACAAAGTCAATATAAACAGTCATATATCTGAAAGCATGTAAGTTCCTTGGCTCATGTCATCAGGTTGAAAAGAGATAGTGCTTTTTCACCTTCTTCACATCAGCTGTTTTACTCTCTCCCTCAGTTTCTATGTTTCTGCCTAATTTGGCCGTTATAAATCCTCTTGTGGTCCATCTGGGTCCACACTACCCCCAGAACACTCCAGAGCACAACTGGGGTAGGTCTTTCCATAGCTGCTTGCTTTGGAGAGTAAGCATGCTGCTTTGTTCAGAGACAAAGAGATCTTGAGAATCTTGTGACCTCTGGAATTCCTCCCCAGGAACCAAAGAATTGGGCTTGATTTGTTTTCAGCCATGTTTCTAGTTAGCTCCCAACTATTAACCAAGATTATAGATCATATGTTTTATTAAAGGCAGGTATTCTTATAAACATTTCTCAGTCTGTCCAAATGTTGTTCAGGTAAGCTAATTGCCAACTTTCAAAGCAGGCAAACTCTTAACATCTATTCATAGCGAGAAGATCTCGCTTTGTCTCTTAACAAAGAAAGCAATCTTCCTGGGGTGTGTCCATTAATGTTTTTAACTTTGTATCTTTAATGTAATTTTGTAATGTTTAAATGAAATGATTTTACTTGTTTTTAAAAAAAATTGTTTTGGTAAAGTTTTACTGAGCTACTTTGAGTCCTACTCTGGGAGAAAGGTGGCATATAAAATAAAGTTACGTAGGGACAGAATGTACACACACTAGTTAACATAACTAATCACATTTGTATTACAAATGTTCCAATTGCTATAATACATCTTATTCTTCACAGATTTACAAATTTAGGAAATACCTGTTACATGAACGCTATTTTACAATCTCTATTTTCAATTCAGTCATTTGTTAATGATATTTTGAAGCAGAATATCATATTGAAGAAAGTTCCATTCAATGCACTCATCAGGTGAGTACAACTGTGTGAATAAAGTAAACATTTTGTCCCGGTTGTAATCTCTAAAGAAGCATCTAGATTTGGTATATTGTTTGTAATTGGTAGCTGAAATGTTTTAGTTATATATGAACATAGTGGGTTTTTCGAAATGCGCAGTTGCATTGGATGCATGACAGACTTTGTGTATTGAATATTGAATGAAGATAAAGTGATTTGGCAAAAGCATGTGAAAGTTTGTCAGGTATTGTGAGATTTCTTGTGTAGAGACATAAAACTTGATTTCAACCTTTTTCCCATGAAAATTTCAAAAGAAAAAAACATGTTCAGCTAATTAACATAATCTTGCCCTATTCTGTCATGATTATGAAATATTGACTTTTAAAATACAAATTCTATCTCATTTTTTTAAAGTTACAAAGCTAGGAAGAGAAAGCTTGATTTGTTATTAATATTTCATTGGGAAAAACAGTGAGAGTTAGCTATGAAGAATTCAGGTTTTTTTGCCAACTGATAGCACCAGTTAACCTTTTGGAGACTTTGAATCTTCTGCTGATAAACCATTTGTTTTAAAGCCATACATTATATAAATGTATACAAGATTATATATATAGTCATCCCTCCATATTTGCGGATTTGATATTTGCGGATTTGATTATTCACGGATTTGATTAATATGTTCTCTCTAGGACTGTCTAGGTCCTCCAGTGCAACTCTGTGGTCAACTTTAACTAAAAGTTGCACTGAAAGACCATTTGTAGCTACTCCAGTGCCATTCTATGGTCAGTGTATGTTGGACATTGACCACAGAGTTGCACTGGAGGACCTAGAGATTCCTAGAGAGGTGTCCTCTCAGGTAAAAACAGTGTTTTTGTTATTTGCGGTTTTCCCATATTCATGGGGGTCTTGTTCCCCTAACCCTAGCGAATATGAAGGGACAACTGTAATTCTCATTATTTACATAATATTAATCTGTCTTCTAATATTGTTGATTGTATTATTGCTTTAGCACCTCTTTTATTGAGCCTCTGCAAATTCCTCTTCTTTGCATTGTTGCAGTAAATACATTTTTATATGACATTTGAAAGCCTGTAAAGCCTTTGTAGTTTATTGGCCGACTGTCTATCTGATGAGAGACACTCAGTTTGCATAGTACATTTCTACCAAATAACTTGGCCCAGCTCTTGTATTTACTGCTCTTTCAATATTTAACCATTAAGCATAGTATATCTTATGTAAGTTCAGTCTTAATATATGTAGAATACTGGTAGGAAATGTGACCCCTCCCCCCCCCCAGAGATATTTGTGCTATTAAAAATATGCCAACTTTGAGGCAAAACAGGTCATCCTAAAGGGAAGCAGGCCCACCTGTGGGCAGCCAGTGGCGTAAAGCCGGTTTCCAGGCGTCTTGAAGCAGTCCCTGAGAAAGCTGGATTGGGGCAGTGGCAACTTCACGCCACAGCCCCAATCCACCTTTTTGCACCTACCAAAAGCCAACTTTTCTGCCCCGCCACAGACGGAAGCCGGCTTTCAGGAGCTCCCGCAGTGTTCAGTGTCTAAACACTGCACTGCTGGAGCACCCGGAAGGGCAGCCAGTGGCGTGAAGCCAGCTTCCAGGCGTCTTGGGGGCATGCATCATTGGTACGCCATGCCCCCAAGTCAGCTGGAAGTCAGCTTTTTATGGTGGTCTTTTTCGCTCCTGAGTTAGGAGGGGATGACCATGTGGATGAGACTTGGTAGATATTTTAGCACTAGACATTTAATTTTTGATATTTGAATCAAATTCTGTTGATTTTTCTAGACGTTTTACCCTGCTTCTTGCTAAAAAAGATGTCTGTGGCCCTGAGGGAAAGAAAGAGCTACTGAAGAAAGTGAAAAATGCAATTTCAGCTACTGCAGAAAGATTCTCTGGTTATATGCAAAATGTATGTATCATCCCTTCAAGATGCTGCCCTCATAAACAGAAATTCCAGCATTTTAGTGAGTCCCATGACCAGTTAAAGTAATACCTATGCAGAAACAGTTCCATAAAGGAGCTTAAACTGCTAGTAGTATGTATTGATGTTATCTTTAACTAATTTTCATTTAAGGTGTATTAAAAGCAAAGTTTATTCAATAAAAAATTACAAATTGACAGGTATTCGTATGCATTTTGTAGTGATTACTTCTTGAACCATATCTTACATGTGTGCATATGTGCATACACATGCATGTGCATTTGCTATTTATAGAAGATAATATTATTATTATTTATTAAAGTGTGTGTGCTATTCACAGAAAATAATATAAAATGTGATACACGATGCTACATATGATTTCAGGATGCACATGAATTCTTAAGCCAGTGCTTAGATCAGTTGAAAGAAGACATGGAGAAACTGAACAAAACTTTAAAGAATGAGCCCATTTCTGGTGAAGATAGTTCTTTAGGACGTGTATCTGATGACTCAACAGCTACCAGAGCTTTTAATTGTCCAGTTATTGCAAATTTAGAGTTTGAGGTTCAGCATTCTATCACATGTAAAATGTAAGTATTTAAGAATATTTTTCTGTGTCTCATTGTTCTCTGTTTCTGTCTTTTACACTTTCTCTTAAATCTTATCCTCTTATGAGCACACATGCCTTTCCTTTTTCTAGTGGTTTACACACAGTGCTGCAGGTAAACATAATGCTGTGAGTGGCTTAGTGCCATCTTTGCTACACAGATTCCACTAGTGGAGACTTAATGACACAGGCATTGGCTCTTCCCTGCTTTTCCTTTTGTGACTGTGTTTGGTTGGCCATTGATGTTCCTAGGCAGTTTTGGGAAATGGTATACAGTGAGAGATGTTTAATTACCTCCAGGAGGCCCCAGAAATTCAAGGAAGGAGCTGTAAATTTGAAAAAGTCTGATTTTAAGAACATTGAATTTTATTCTGTGTGGAATCTAGTAGTACTGTTTCGCCACGATTAGAACAGAATCACTTATCTCATAATATTTGAGCCGGCAGATACTTCCATCAATGTAAGTCAAGGCAATTTTTCCTCACTTTCCTCTTCCCCAAAATTACCATTGGGTTGGGAGATCTCCAGAATAACGTGAGGGCTGCAGTACGAAGAATAAATAAGCAAAAATAATGTCTTCTGTACTTTATAATGGGAGCATCTATTGGATCAAAAGCAGTTTCCCAAATGAGATGGCACAACTGGATTCTAATTTTTACATGCTGAGATGTCTCTGTTATGCATGCCACCACAACTTTTGGTTCCTTTGGCCTTTCTAAATTATTGTTTATGATTCTTATTCATAAGAATTCAATTATTTCCTTGGTTACTGAAATGTTACACCTTATGGTAGCTTTTTAAAGACCTGAATAAAATAAATTACATAAGAACATTTCATTTCAATGTAGGTGTAGTGAGACGGTCATTAAACGGGAACAGTTTAATGATCTTTCTATTGACTTGCCACGAAGGAAAAAACGTCTTCCGTCTCGATCCATACAAGATTCCTTGGATCTCTTTTTCAGGGTATGTAATACACCTAAATTTATTATTTAACATATCTTTTATTGTTTCCCTTTATTTTTTTATTGAATAATTTATAAACATTGTTCTTTCTGTAAAATTCTTATTTTTCATCTGGTCATAAAGGATGCAATAGGAGATATATTTAAAATCTAAAATACATAAAATTTGTGTAATATATTATTTCAAGGCTTCTTTTAATCACATAACAATGCTAAATTGGCTCCAATTTATGGTTCATTCTGTAACAGTTCTTAACCTTTCCCTGAACCTGTAGCAGTGGTTCCTGAAATTTGGTACACCAGGTGTTTTGGACTACAGCTCCTGGAAGCTCTAGCCAGCTTGGCCAACAGTCAGGATCTCTGGACCTGAATTTCAAAACATCTGGAAGACCAAACTTTGGGAACCACTGACCTATAGCAATCATTCCCTGCTACTTTTCCCCCTAGCTGACTAAAGCCATAACTAACTGTTTCCATCCTCTTCTCACCTAGTGAAATCCCTATCTTGCTGTCTCCAAGTGCCAGAATGGGTTTTCCTTCTCCTCTCCCATTCTCATTATTCTAGTGGTTCTTATTGATTAAACCTATTGTAAGATTCCACATTGTTTTGTTGTCTAAGCCCAATGAACTCCAGTGTATCTTTATTAAGAGAAATGAGAATAGATATATGTGGATAGTATTTTCCATGAACTTTTTTGTGGTTGGCTTTTGGAGATATTCAAAGATCTTAGTCCTTTGTAGCCAGGTGCAGTGGTGACTCTTGCTTTTTATTCCTTTGAAACATACTGGATTTTATCCAAAGGCAATCCTCCCTCAGTGGAACAGATAACCCCTGCAGTCCCTCAGCTCCAGAGTACAGTGGTACCCCGGGTTACGAATGTAATCCGTTCCGCGGCTCCATTCGTAACCCGAAATCTTTTGCTAGCCGAAAAAGCCATAGGCGCTAGCGCTAAAAGCCGCGATTTCGTGTGAAAAAGCGCCGAAAAGCACCAAAAATTTTTTCGTAAGCCGAAAAAAAAAAACGTAACCTGAAACAGTTTTTTCCTATGGGATTTTTTCGTATCCCGGAAATTTCGTAACGCGGTGATTTCGTATCCCGGGGTACCACTGTACATGGAGCAGAAGAGAGTTAAAGAAAATGGGGGAGGAAGCCAAAGTTTTCCTATTTGACATTGGATACAACCCATTGTGAGATGGGTCATTGACCCGCTGAGTATAAAAGTTAACTAAATTTAAAGGATGCTTTGTTAGAGGGTGATACATTTGAATTATAATCATATTTGTATTGTGTCTTTAAGGCAGAGGAAATAGAATATTCATGTGAGAAATGCAATGGAAAATCTGCTTTTGTTACACACAAATTCAGTCGGCTTCCCAGGTATGTATGCAATCTCAATTTAGATAATGATAGTACTCCCTTTCTTTCTAAGGTTTTGGAACGGGTTGTCTATTCGCGCTGTCTTGAGTTTCTTGAAGCCAATTCCATCCTCGATCCCTTTCAGTCTGGCTTCCGCCCAAGGCATTCTACAGAGACAGCTCTCACCAAGATCTCGAATGACCTTTTACAGGCCAAGGCTAATGGCCTTTACTCTGTTCTCATCCTTCTTGATCTGTCTGCAGCCTTTGACACCGTTGATCACTGTCTTCTAGTTGATATACTCTCTGACCTTGGGTTCTCAGACTCTGTTCTCGACTGGTTTAGATCTTACTTGACTGGCAGATCTTTTGCAATAGTTGCAGGTGGTCAGACTTCTTCTCCTGTTCCCTTATCTGTTGGAGTTCCCCAGGGCTCTGTTCTGGGTCCCCTTCTGTTTTCTCTCTACACACTGTCCTTAGGAAAACTCATCAGCTCTTTTGGTTTTTCCTACCATCTCTATGCCGATGACACCCAGCTGTATCTTTCCGCCCCTGACCTTTCTCCAAGGCTTGAACAGCAAGTTTCGTCTTGCCTCACAGCTGTCTCGCAGTGGATGCGCCATCGGCGTTTGAAGCTCAACATGTCCAAGACGGAGCTTCTTGTCTTTCCTCCTAATCCCAACCTTCAACACTCCTTTTCTGTCTCTGTGGACAACATTTGTATTCAACCAGTCCAGCAAGCCTGCAGTCTTGGTTTTATCTTTGACTCTTCTCTGTCGTGTATCCCTCAGATCCAGACCACAGCCAAGGCTTGTAGATTCTTTTTGTACAATATTGCCAAAATCCGACCATATCTCTCCGCCTCTACTGCCAAGATCCTGGTCCATGCCCTAGTGGTCTCACGACTTGATTACTGTAATGTCCTCCTGGCTGGGCTTCCTCTTTCTCATCTCCGTCCTTTAATCTCTGTTCAGCATTCAGCTGCACGCACTATCACTTCCTCCCACCGCTCTGACCACATCTCTCCTGTGTTGGCATCCCTTCACTGGCTCCCCCTCCCTTTCCGCATTCAGTATAAGCTCCTGCTGTCCACGTTTAAAGCCCTCCATGGACTGGCCCCTCCCTACTTATCAGACCTTCTTTCTCCTCACCTTTCCACTCGGGCCCTCCGTTCTGGTAGTCAAGGTCTGATGTCTCAGCCCAGGATTTCCTCTGCCCCATCCCGGATTCGCCCCTTTTCACTCGCTGCCCCTCACTCCTGGAACCTTCTTCCCCCAAAAGCAAGAGCCATCACTTCTTTAACCAGCTTCAAAACGGAGTTGAAAACCATCCTGTTCAGAGAAGCCTTCCCAGGCATTGCATAATTGTCGCTTACTATTTGATGTTCTTGTGGTGCCTGTTTATTGAACCATTTCCTGTATTGCTATGTACTGTATATGTATTATCCTACTTGAGAGTATGTATTTTCCCTGGAAAACAATTAACCATCCATTATGAAGCCTCTGCCTTGGTCCAGGCCTTGGAGGTAGAGAGGAACTGCTGGACCTCTTACCCTTTCCCTCCACTACTCCCTTCTCCTTCTGTGTTCATGTCTTTTTAGATTGTAAGCCCGAGGGCAGGGAATCGTCTAACTAAAAGATTGTATGTACAGCGCTGTGTAAATTTACAGCGCTTCATAAATAAAGGTTAATAATAATAATAATAATAGTGATGATCATGTTCAAGACATTGTAGGAGATGACTGAGAAGAACTGCAGAAAAAAATACTTTTGTCAGTATTGGCCTTGAAGTGGCTTTAAACACAAGACAGGCTAAAGCCATCCCTGTAGGTGGAAGGAGCTCACCCAGTGCTCTTGAGAATGAGAGGCTTGCAACAGATATTTTTTTTGTTCAAAAGAAAAATAATGTCAAAAAAACTCATAAAAACATTTGTTAGGATTCTAGATAGAAAATTTAGGATTAGATCAGAGCCACTTTGACAGGTTGGAGGACATTGCAGTTTGACTTTTCCCTGACAGTCACATATCTCCTTCTCCAATGTTGGAGAGCTCTATAGAGCACTGGATAAAGATTCACTGAGAGCTTCAGAAGGAGAAAGGAATAAGCAAAGATCATCTTACTCTCACATCCCTCCCTGTCACTTTGACAAAAAACAAGCTGGATTCAGGCCTGCATAATCACTTAGTAGAGGATTGCGGCCCTTCTAATCCTCATACATTCATTAGATAGGTGCAGAAGAGAATTGGAAGGAACAGGAGAAGGTGTCTGTGTGTTCAGGGATAATATACTTAAGGTGGGAGGAAATGAAATTTGATTGATGTAGAGATGAATTTACCAAGTTTCAATTGTTTTTATGTTTTGAAGGGTATTAATTCTTCATCTGAAACGGTACAGCTTCAATGTGGCACTCTCCCTCAATCACAAAGTTGGACAGCAAGTCGTTATACCAAAGTTTTTAACCCTTCAGTCTCACTGTACAGAAAGCACAAGACCTCCACTTAATCTGGGGTGGAGTGCACAATCAACCATGTAAGCCATTCACTTTATTCTAGTAGTAATATTGGAGAAAATAATTAATGTCCTGTTGAGTTTAGGATTCCGGGTTTACTTATAATGAAGATCTGCAAGTCTGGTTACCGTGACAGACTTCCTGAAAATCAAACAAGAATTTTTATCGGCAAGTCTACAGATACCTTCAAAATATAATGAGCGGTATTCTTTAGATAATCGTCATGGACATTTCCCTTTTATTTAGTTCATTTGTCATGTTGTTATTGACCTTGAGAATATGCAGTTGAGAATATGCTGAGAATCCATCTGGACGGATGATAATTATAAGGTAGAGATGTGAAAAAGGAATGGGGAGGGGGTGTAAGCGGTTTAAAATGTTTTACATAAAATTGGTAAGAGCATTTACTGCCCTTGTAATTTCTGTGGCGCAAATTACCATTTTAGATCACCATCATGTACAGTAGAGCTATTGAGTGTCTAACAATTAACAACTGTTTTTTTAAATCAGTTCTCGACCATTGAAAGTGTCTCAGATGGTGAATTCCTGTTCTGTTAGCACTTCCACGCCCTGTCGGTGCGTATGGATTTTACATAATTTGGGAATATCTGAAAACCTGTAGTGAATGTCTGTTAAAATAGCCTTGGTTTTGTTTGTTAAACTAATCTTATTTTAATTTTAACCATTAAAATTAACTTTTTTAAAGGTTCTGGGGTTTAGTATCATTATTTCATTTGGTCAGTTTTAGAGGTAAAGAAGTCATATTTTAATTCAATAATTTTGTATTAATCTGGTATTTTCAAGATAAATGCTGATTCAAACATAACAATCCCAGTCTGGTAAAGTATGGTTTAACAACCCAGAAATGAATAGTATGCATACGTTCTTCTTTACTTGTTTCTCCTGTCTTGTGCCCAGTTTGAGTGAAGCTATCAGGTTTTTGTATCCCCAGTTTTCTGTTAGCTGAAATTCTTAAGAATCAGCATGTCATGTTTAGAGTGGCTACTGCCAATGAAGAATATGGACAGTCACGTTTTGAAATACCTACCATTTCTAAACTGTTCTCAATGTAGTTGTGTATGTAACAGTAATCCAGCCTAGATGTTAGCCACTGTAGAAAACTGGATGGTTCACTTATTTAGAAGTGATAGTTTTTATAATGGGATTTATGTTTGCTATTCCTTAATGCCAGGTTTTGGAGGATGGTATGTTAGTTCGTTGACATTTAAATATAATAAACAATTAACTTGAAAAAAGTGCTAACCAAAATTTATGATAAATTTCTATAATGCAATCTATATGAAATTTATTTTAATGAGTTGAACTGATTGCCATACCATTTTAAAGCTAGAATTTGAACTAGAATGGAATCAGATAGCTAGAAAATACAAGTCAGATTGAAATAATGGTTCATCTCTGCCCAAAAGTCATAAAAATATTATTTATATTCTTTAGATTAAGATAATATTTTTATTAATTTCCTCAAGGGCAACATTCAGTCAACTATAGAATTTCTCATAGGCTAATGAATTTATTCATAAATTTATAATAATCATTGTATTAATATTGTGTCGGCTTTTAAGGTGTTACACAGATCTCATATGTGTCTTTTTAAACTCTGATGTTATTAATGTTATGGAAAGTTTCTAAAACCAAAAGGAATAAAGTTTGATATTTACTTTTCAGAAAATATTCATTCAAATTTAAAGGCCCCATCCTAAACACTGTGGATTCAGACAGTGAAGATGAACAATTGAAACGTCCTCTTTCAAGCAGTCCCAAACAATATGATTTCCAAACTAGGGAACAGCAGCAGGAGGAGCCAGAGAAGGTAAGGAGAGGGGCTTGGTGGAGGAAACCCTATGTTCTATATTACTCAAATGCCCACTCCTTCAAAGCTGATGATTAGAAGGGAGGGTATAGTCTTTCAAGAGTCTTTTAAGCTCCTTGTGGAAACAGCCAAAGTCAGTCAGTGAAGAACACTGCAGCTAAAAGAAGAGTGATCATAAAAAAGATGAATATGAAGGGGTTAGCAGTTCTTCGGTCATTGCTGGTCCACTTTGTCCCTTTAAATTATCCAAGATTGATTTGTGTCCCCCAGAGAGGTGTTATGAGAAACTTTCTGACACTATGTATCTTTTCAATAGCAACCATATTTGAAGCAGTGTGTGAGAACTGGGCAAGTTCTAACACGGGTTCTCAACCTGGGTTGCCTTCACCCCATGGGGTACAAGATGCAATTTCAGGGGGTGCGAAAAAGATACTTGTGTGAATTTGGGTTCAGTTTTCTTTTGTCAATTAAGACAACATCTAGGAATCTCCTGACTCCACAGGCAGACCTGTGGATTGCAGTCAGCAAGAAAGTTCCAAGTTTTGACAAAATGTTGAATGAAAAACAGGAGCAAAAAAGTCATTGAATTTTATGTTCACTGTTGAGATTTATTTTACTGTTTGCCTTTTGGGGGGGCAATAAATTAGAATGTAATTGCCCAATTTAGATTTGCATTTTGTGCACTGAATTAGAAATTTATTTTTTAAAAGTTCATTTTTTTTAGTTCGCAGTATTGTATGTGGTTCGAAAATTAGAGACTGGGGCTGTGATTTTCAAATGTCTCCACTGGCCAATGTGTATATGTGTCTATTGACTTATGGTGACCCCATGACTTTCATCGGGCTTTCTTAGACCAGGAAGCCTCAGAAGTTGTTTTGCCAGTTCTTTCCTTTGAAAGATAGCCTATAACACCTGGTATTCGTTGGCTGTCTCCTCTCCAAGTACTAACCAGGACTGACCCTGCTTAGTTTCCAAGATCAAATAGGCTCTAGTGCCTTTAGGATATTTAGGGCATGTACAAGTGTAAATACAAGAGCCGTGTCTAATAGTTACGTGTTTTAGCCTACACTGAAAAGAGAAAAAAGGTTGTGTTTACTTCTTTTGCACAGTAGTGAGTCAGGTGAACAAATCAAGAGTTTTTCCAAAAATCTGACATTTGTAGAACTAGCTAGGGACCTCAAAATAATCTAGCATTGTGTCTGTGCTTCTAGAGCAGCTTGCTTGTTTTTACTGCATTAGCAACCTGAGGTCAAAAAAGTGCTTAGACATGCCTACACAACATGTTTTGGCCTTTTGTTCACCTGCAGAGTTCTAAGAGAGTTAGAACAGAAAGTGACAAGGCACCAGAATCAACAAATGCTGGCTTTGATGGGATGAATCAGGATGAGCTACTAGCAGCTGTCGTGGAAATGAGTAAGAGGGAAACATCATTGTCATTGAGCCATGATGAAGACAAACCCACAAATAGTCCTGACACTGGCTTTGGAGATGATGAGTTGCAGGACTTGCCAGATAATATGGAACCTATGGATGTGGAGAAACCCAGAGTGTCCACAGAGTCAGGTAAGAACAGTAGGAAAAATCATGTTAAGTTTGAATTTTTCAAGACAGTACACAGGGGAAATAGGGAGGACGATTAGGGAATTTAAGTTGTGCTACATGATGCACTCTTACGGATGAATTGTTCAAACCAGTTTGTATTTTCTCATTCTCCATTTGTGTTAAAGGTAAAAAGAAATCTATTCCAAAAGGTCTTGCATTTTTAAACACACTGTATAGCCCATGTTGTTGATTACATTTTCACTTGTAAGAATTATGGCTGTACATCACTTTTTTGTATGAAGGAATTTGGAATGAATCGCAGTGTCAGCTTGCAATTTTAATGAAAAGTGTGTGTGGCGGGAGGAGAGAATACCTTGGGAGAATAACCAGGTAGAAAATTAAACTAATTTGAGCTTACCTTTCTTTTAGATGCAGGAAAAATAAAAGTTTTTTTTTTAAAGGAATACAATATCAAGTTAAGCCATAAATCATGGAAGGCAACTTCAAGGCAGTGTTTGCCTCTTGATTTTCCTCTTTCTAAATCAGGAGTGAGAACTACCAGGGGTTGGGGGGCACATTGGCTCCTTGCAGGACCTTGGAGGGCTGCATCCATCCTTCTGCCCTGTTTTTAAGTTACCTATGCCTAGGAGAGGCCATTTTAAAACCAGGAAGTGGTCCAGGTCAAGGCCTTGTGCACTTCCTTCTTTTTAAAAGATCCCTTCTGGGTCTAAACAAGCCCACCCCTGCACATAGTGAAATTATCCCCTATGCCAATGGTTCCCAACCTTCCTAATGCCATGACCCTTTAATACAATTCTTCATGTTGTGGTGACCCAAACCAATGAAATTATTTTCGTTGCTACTTCATAACTGTAATTAAATAGGTGTTTTCCAATGGTCCTAGGCGACCCCCATGAAATGGTCATTCGAGCCCCAAAGGGGTCCTGACCCACAGGTTGGGAACCATTGCGCTATGCCCTCAGAGAGTGTGGTTGTGCGTTTGCATTAAAAAAATGCTGGGACATTTTTGTGGCTCTTAAAATGGTTCTTTATAGTTGAAGAACATGGCTGAAAATACGTGCCCATTGTAAATGTTATCGAATCTAACTTGATTATGTTGCTGCACTGATAGAACTATGTCTATCAGCAGAACTTTTGGAAAGATTCTACCTCCCGCTTCAGTGCCCCATGAACCCTTAAAATTGTTGCAGAGATCAATAGAGCAGTACTATTAATTAGATTCAGCCCAGAACTTTAAAAGTACACAATATAACACTTTCCATTCATCCTTTTATAGGTTCGATTGCATGAAAAACAGCAGTCACTACTAAAAGCAGCATTTCCCCTTCTTGATTGTTACATCCAAGCTGGCTGGTATTCTGTGCCTGAGATTAAATAAGCATGAAAAGGATTTAACTGTTGGCCATCAGAACTATCCTTTATTCCAACCCTTCAAAAAACCAAATTAAATACATCATCAGTGTGTTGTCTTTCTTTCCATAGGTTTTTCCACCTTTACTGAGATAATTAAAGATTTTGATGAAAATAAGGAAAACAAAACTCCAGAAGGCACTCAAGGGGAGGTTGATTGGATGCAGCAGTATGACATGGAGCGTGAGAGAGAGGAACAGGAACTGCAACAGGCTTTGGCTCAAAGTCTCCAAGAGCAAGTAAGAGTTAATGTGCTTTCTCAAACACAAATATCAAGCTAGGGTTGTCCAAAAACACAGACATATGTTACTCACCTAAGCACATTTTTGTTTTAGTGTTTTGGCAAACATGGGTATGGTTGTTTATTGGAAAGATCTTGCA
Organism: Sceloporus undulatus; assembly: GCF_019175285.1. Taxonomy (NCBI): domain Eukaryota; kingdom Metazoa; phylum Chordata; class Lepidosauria; order Squamata; family Phrynosomatidae; genus Sceloporus; species Sceloporus undulatus. The sequence continues at coordinate 249,321,359 of NC_056522.1, read as the reverse complement.
GTCAGTTTTGTGCCCCCTTTTGTTTTTCTTGTAGAATCACAGCTGAATACATTTCTGTGATGTTTCTACCAGTATAGCTTTATGAAACATGAGAAATTATAATCCATGTATTAATCCTGTGCTAGAGCTTTGAAAAGATCAATTAGTAGACAAAGAGAACTCCAAGGTTCTCTCTCTGTAAGCCCAGAGCTGCTGAACTTATGACACACACAGTCACATCCTGAGTATATTGCTCTTTCTTATTTTTTCAACCATTTAGAATCCATGAGCCTCATATTTCGAACTGTCCTAACTCTGATCATTACAAAGGAAGTAAATTAATAAACATAAATGGTAACACTCAAAAGCAAGAGCAGTTGTAACAGAGGAGAGAGCGAAAGACAATGAATGGGCTAAAAAGAGAGAGAGAGAAAGTACAGTAATGGTTTTGGTTTTGTCTGTCTGAAAAGGAAAAAGGAGATGGTTGAATGTATGTTGTGGTTGGGAGAATCCCACAGCTGAGGCACTGTTTTTTCTTTTTCTTTTTAAGGAGCCACTGTCCTGCATATTTCCTCACTTCCCCTCTATTTATGATTGGGATGCAGAGTAGAACCCAGCTGAAGTGTCCCTCACCTCCTGTTTAGAGAGGTTCAGAAAGCTGGATTTTAATGTGAATATGCTCAAAGACATATGCTAAGTGGCCACAGAAGTGTTCATTTCTCTATTCAGTTATTAAAATAATTTTATCCTGTCCTATATCATAAAATCTCAGAGTGATGATTAACTGTTCTGAGCACCTGTAAAATGGTGAAGGTGAAATAAAGATAAGAAATAGCCTAAAAATAAGAATCCTGTAACTTAATGGTCCCCAAACTGTGCCCTTTAAGAGATTTTGGACTTTGCTCCCAGAAGCTTCAGCCATGTTGGCAATAGCCTGGGATTCTGGGAGGTGAAGTACAAAGTCCATTAAAGAGCACAGTTTGGGGACCATGTACTGCATTGTTTGGAGTGGGGAGCAGGAGCCAACTGAAGGTACAGAGCACATAGTGTATGGTCTATTTCCTTTAAGCTGGTGTTTTTTGTTTTTGTTTGTTTGTTTGTTTTTGGCATTCTTTTTAAATACATCAGGGTTTTCCCCCCATGTCCTTAGTTAACTTTAGGCTGAGGGTAGAACATAAAGTGGTAATCCACAACCAGTGTTGGTCCCCAAGTCATCTGATGCCGCTCCCCAGGAAAGAAAGAGACATTTGCAGCCAAGGGGCACAAATATAGTGCTGGTCCATGGTACATTGAGAGTGAAATTGCCAATTTCCCACAAAAGATAGCTAAATAAGCACTGGCATATATCATACTACACTATGGAAGTTGTGTTCAAGATTACGGTTCTTTGCTTTGTAACTATTTAATATCAAAGCTTTTAAAAGATTCTTTATACAGCTTTTCTTTTGAAAAGTCTTCAAATTAATGTGACATAGTTGCAAAGCAAAACACCATAATCCTGAACACAACTTCTGTTAAGGAAAAAGCAACATGGGACATACAGTAAGAGAAATAAAACTTGTATGTGAGAGTCAGAGTGACTCAGCAGAAGCCAATTGAGAACCACACAGGTGTGAATGGTAAAGCAATTAACAGGTCCTGAATGCCAAGGACAAGAAATGCATAGTAGATAATTGGACACACCTGACAATTGTTAAGTGGTCAAGGCTGAGATGATGAAATCATTAATTGTGGGATGAACAAGGAGAACCAATGGGAATAATGTACACGCCTACTGGGTGGAAACAGACCACAGTAGGTGGTACCTTGCTTTGACTATATTAATGAATATGGATCCCAGTGCATTTTGTTGGGTTGTAGTTGTGAGTAGTTGGATTGGAGAGTGAGGAGTTGAGTATTGTTTGGAGCTGTGTATATAGTAGATTAAAGTAGATCTTTTATATAAGACTACTGAGTTGTCTGGTGTCTTGGGTGAAGCTACAAGAACCAGCAGGACCCTGGTGAAGAAGGGTGAAGACTTCTGTGGAACAAGAGTGAGAAGGCTTGGAGAGTTTGTCGGGGTCTTCAGCCTGTTCTCTGCAACTCTTGCAAAGATATAACAACTGGCCAAAACTGGTCAGCGTGGTGCACAACCAGGTGGTGAGTTCCAGGCCAGGTGAAGAGCCACAACTCCCATCATCCCTGACAACTTCCACCATGCAGTATGATATTGTGATATTAGGGACTGGCTGTATTGTATACCAAACTTGAGCAATCTTTTAATTAAGGCGTGTCTGTTGGAGAACTTGGTCCCAGACTGTCTGCATACAAAATTAGGTTTGTTTGAGAAACTGGAATGTCATAATTGTCAGTGGCTGGAGCAGAGAACCTTTTGTGAGAACAGGAAATATCTCAGGGGACTAAACTTTGATCTCTATCCCAGCAGGAGGCACGCGAACAAAAAGAAGATGATGACCTTAAACGAGCCACTGAATTAAGTCTGCAAGGTGAGATAAAACAATGGAAAATAAGGAAATGTTCTGCTATTATACCATCATTGCTCAGAGCTCTTGAAAGGAAGATGTTTTGTTTAACGTTCAGTTTGTTTTTAGTCCAGTGCTACTCAGAGTGGTGGTCCTTGGACTAGTGCTGGTCCTTGGCAATTTCCCAGGAAAGAAAAAAATGATTGTACAGTCATCCCTCCATATTTGCAGCTTTGATTATTCATGGATTTGATTAATATGTTCTCTCTAGGACTGTCTAGGTCCTCCAGTGCAACTCTGTGGTCAACTTTAACTAAAAGTTGCACTGAAAGACCATTTGTAGCTACTCCAGTGCCATTCTATGGTCAGTGTATGTTGGACATTGACCACAGAGTTGCACTGGAGGACCTAGAGATTCCTAGAGAGGTGTCCTTTCAGGTAAAAACAGTGTTTTTGTTATTTGCAGTTTTTCCATATTCACAGGGGTCTTGTTCCCCTAACCCTAGCGAATATGGAGGGACAACTGTACTCAGTAGGCACAAATCTAGTGCTAATTCCTGGAACACTGGAAAAAAATTGTAGGTCCCCCACATCAGATAGCCTGAGAAGCACTGCTTTAGTCCTTTTATCTTAAATATTGTGATGAAAACAAATTCTTCTGGAAAACACAGTACATTGCAGTTCATGTCTTGTGTGAAACCTCAGTGAGTTTTGTTAGCCTCATTAAATACTGTATGTGTGTTTCCTTGACATTTATCATGTTTTGTTAGAGGAAAAAAAGCTAAATTCATTTCCAGTTTACTTTTCTACAAAGATTTAGTAATGGCTGTATTTGAAAGTTTTTGTATGTGGTCAGTAAATAGTTCTAATTTTCCTGAGTTTTATTTGTCTTTTTGAGAATGCCACAACTGTTTTTTTAAAAAAAACAATTTGTGAAGAGCTGTCTCTAAGCAGATAATTACACTATATAAAAACAGTCATTTGCATCTGTGAGGTGTATATGTATATACCCAAAGTACCAGATAATAAATGCACCTTAATAAGGCTGTTATAAACATTTGCCACTGAAGATTTTGCCATTGAAGAGAGGTTGATAACAATACTTAATATTGTGGGGTTAGAAGAATGCTCTCTTAAGAAAATTACTTATTTCCCGTTGCTTATTTTCCCTACCAGTTTGTTCTTCTGATCAGCCTTAGTTTTACTTATTGTGCATTGGTATGTGAATCCTGTGTTCTGCCAAGTCTGACTCACCTTCCCTAGCACATGGCAAAAAGGGTCAACTACAGATTTTCTGTCTTGTTGAACTTTCAAAATATGTATGTAGAGAGATCTTGTAGCACCTCTGAAACTAACTGAAGGAAAGAAGTTGGCAGCATGAGCTTTCGTAGATTTCAGTCTACTTCATCAGATGCCTTTTAAAAATATGGTTTGTCTGCTTACAGAATTTAAAATGCTTAGTACACAATTCTAGGCCTTGACAAGAGGTTAAGTTCCTTGAAATTCATCTCACCTTAGAGCAAGAGTTGTATGTATTGTTTTATTCTGTCAGAGTGGAACTTCTAAATTGCAACAGCAAGTACAGTTCTCTTTTGGATGTTTAGTGTTTTCTATTATGCCAATTTCGTAAAAATTAAACTTTTTACAGAACCGCAGAGGTTTTATAGTTTCCTGCTTCTTGAAAGGAACGGTGCATGTATTTGTATTTCTTGCCTTCTCTACTCTGAACCTGGGCCCCTATATTGGTTATCTGTTCCTTAGCAATTGTTAATCTTTTTGACGAAGGAGCATTGGATATTTTGAATTCACCTCTGTTTGTCTGGGTATGATCAAGGGTCTTATGCAGTGTCATTTTCATACTATTTAGAATTTAACAGCTCTCTTCTGGACAGTCTGGGCTCTGATGAAGACTCCGGGAATGAGGATTTTCTAGATATGGAGTACACAGAAGCAGAAGCTGAGGAACTGAAAAGAAATGCTGAGGTGATCATCTGGGATGTTGGGGGTGAACTCTTGCTTCTGTTGGTGCTTGCAATGGGAAAAAAATCTATGGATGCTTGAAGGGACCTTTTTTAGGTTGATAGTGCATTCTGTAGCAAATGGCCATCTTTCATAATTCTTGGTTTTTGTTTGTAAAGTGCTTTGAGTTGTTATCCACAAGCAGTGAATGATAGTCTCCCTCCCCCATATAACTCAGTTTCAAGCCCTAGTCAAACATATAAGTCTCTGCCTTACAGCCATGCCTTAAGTTTCCTAGGTCTTGGTAGCATTTGCATACACTTGGGGAGATAGTGGACCCAAGTGCACATTCTCTGTGGATTTGTGACTTCCATAGTAGATAGAACAGAAAGCTTTATTTTCTATGGAACACTTGCTGCATCTATTATTTATTATTAACTTTTTTACAAGAGGCATTGTTGCATCCTGATTAGCCTCAAATCTGGTTTGATGTGGTGGCCCTGATTTTTGGTCCCCAGGTTAATACTGTAACTTGAACCACTGTGGTTGCTTATTGGGGGGGAGGGGGTGATCAAGAAAGCTGAGGGAAAGGCCTGTCTCTCAGCTTCTATTTCTTTTCACCAAATCTGAGCTGCTGTAGACCACATGGTACACAGCTTTCTTTTGCATGGTAGGTGGGTGGCTTCCTCTGCTATCAGTTCAGCTTACCTTCTGGCAGGACCAGCCTTTTAATATATACACTTGGATGCATTTCAGGAGGTTACTGTCATTCTCATCTTAGAGATAGGGAGCTAGTGGTGTCTTTCAGGAGAGGAAGATTTGGGTGGAATGATTTAGCTTCTTCATTTAGTGGCCGATGTATACTGACATGGGGTTCTTAGCCGTACAGTAATGGTACGGGCATTTGCTCTGTAATGCTGAAGACCTCTTCTGTGTTTATTCTGCATGATTCTGAAAGATTCCTGCTTATACAAAAAGGACAAGGTTTTGTGCTTTCCTGTCTTCCATACCTTCTTCACACTCAAATGTTAGTAATGTGTAGCAGTCCAGCAGCTAGCCTTTCCAGCAAGGTGACTGTTAACAGCTATCTTAGCCATGTACCCTGAAAGTCTTCCAATCATTGAGCAATTAGGCTTTAATAAAGCATTTATTGGCACTAAAATCTAATTACAGTGTTGAGTACAGTTTTCAAGGGGAAAATTGCACTGCATGAGAAGGGGAGTGACCATGCCTCCTTCCCTAATGGTTTGACATTCAGATTGAAAAATAATTCCCAGACCCCATCGGCTCTATCCAACCTGAAGGCTGTGAGTCCCCGATAGAGGCTTTAACTCATTTATATACAGTAAAATCTAAGCTTTTACCTTGAGCTTCATGTAACTCTGGACTGCAGACTGCTGTGTATTTATCAAATACATTTTATTATTTATTTTTTAAAAAATAATCTTTATTGAAATTTTACAGTACAGTGGTACCCCGGGATACGAATTGATCACGTTACGAAATTTCCAGGATACGAAAAACTTAGATTGGAAAAAACTGTTCCGGGTTACGATATTTTTTTCGGGTTACGAAAAAAATATCGGTGCGAAATTCAAATGCGAAGCGCGGCTAGCGGCTTTCCAGCCGCTAGCCGCGCTTCAGAAAAGCCTTTTTGGGTTGCGAAATGTATCGGGTTACGAACGCCGTGGCGGAACGAATTAATTTCGTAACCCGAGGTAGCACTGTATATACAAATGAAGGATTTGCTTAGTCGAAAACTTCATACTATTCTTTTTTCTAACCCATTCCCACCCCCAAGTTCTTTTTGCAGTAGTTACAGTCACTACAGCTGATCTCATATATTCCTCTATCAGCGTACTTCTGCATATTACTACATCTCCCTTGTAATACTTATATTTAATTATGACAAAAGATTGTGCAGTTACTGACATTTTGTTTCATAATCCCTACCAATCAACCGTTTCCTTATGAATTTATTTTCCACAAAGAAAATAATGACTAAGCATTGTAGTTAAGTTGACCATCTATCTCTACAATAGTTCAGTAATGGGTCCCAAATCTGCTTTTCTTCATCAGTTTTATCCCTTAATGACATTGTGATCCTGTCCATTTCCACTATTTCTAGGGATTTATATAGTGTATTTATCAAATGCATTTTATTAACAAAGTGGAAATCTACATGGATGTTGTTGTTACACTTGGCTAATTGCCAAATAGTCACATAGAATGATTTGCTTATGCATTGTAAGCTAAAGGCAACGTCTGACTGACCTGTTAATCTGGTTTCTATAGGGAATTGGGGGTATTGTTTACACTTCAGTTTAGGAGTGTGGTTTTTATTGTTTATATTTTGGTGAATCACTTTACTGATTTTGCATCATTTACTTTCAGTGTCTGAGAAAAGTAGCTAGATTATGTATTTTTACCATAATATGCCCTATTTTTTGTCATAAAATTTCTAATCAACCTATTTGCTTGAGCCAAGTGAAAAAACTGTTCATACGCAAAGCAAAATTAATAGTTGATTCTTTTCCCAGACAGGAGAGCTTCCTAATTCGTATCGTCTCATTAGTGTTGTCAGCCATATTGGAGACACATCATCTTCAGGTATGAATTGCTTCTCTGACAGCTCTGTTGTGTGCAAGAAAGGATTCTTTTGGCAACAAAAAGCCCCAGGGAACAAAAAGAAATAATGTTAACATTTCCTCTTTTGTACTTGAAAAAAATCGATTTCCCCATAACAACTATGTTAAGGGTGTATCCACACTGCAAAATGAAAGCAGGTTGACACCACTTTAACTGCCATGAGTTTATTGTACAGAATCCTGGGATTTGTAATTTGGTGAGGCACCAGAGCTCTGACAAACCAGGCTGAACACTTCAAAGTACAGATCCCAGGATATTGTAGAATAGAGTTATGGCAGTTTCTGCAGGGATGTATCCTGGGAGACAACAATGTAATAATTTTGCATTGACCGAATAATAAAGATTAGAAAATCCTTTAAAGGGTTGTTAGAATAACTAGAAAATCAGCTACTTAAGTGGAATCTATTAAATTCATCATATTAAGTAGCACACCCAATCTGTCTGTTAAAGATAGTATTATTCCTTATGCATTCCAGTTGTATACACTGGATGATCTCATAACTAAAATAGAGTGGGCTCCAGGATCCCTTGTGGATACCAAAATCCATGAATGCTCAAGTCCCATTATTTATTTATAGTATTTATACCCTGCTCTTCAGCCAAAAGGCTATCAGAGCGGCTTACATTGTTTTAAATTAGACATTTTCCTGCCCTCAGGCTTACAATCTAAAAAGACAAGACAAAAAAGGAGAAGGGAATGGAAGTGGGGAGGGGGAAAAGTCCAGCAAACCTTCTCTCCCTCAGGTGCCCGGACCAGGGCAGATGGACTGGAGGGAGGGTCCTTCTTATTTTTCAGGCAAGGCCTGGAGTTGGCCTGCCCATCTCTCAGTCTGGATGATGGTGGATAGAGGGAGAGCCTTCTTCTTTTTCAGGCTAGGCCCGATGGAGTTAGCCTGCCCATCTCTCCCTCTGGATGATGGTGGATAGAGGGAGGGCCTTCTTCTTTTTCAGGCTAGGCCCATTGGAGTTATATACAATGGCGTAGTAAAATGGTATCCCTTACATATAAAATCAAGGTTTGCTTTTGGGACTTATTGGCGGGAGGACAATATTTACAAGCCATAGGTGGTAGAATCCGTGGGTGCACAATTCATGGATGCAGAAGGCAAGCTGTAAACTGACTTGTAACGGTTTTGTCCCTAATATAGCATATAATTTGCAATCTATTTTTTCCTCTTTCTTTTCATTGTTTTAAGGTCACTATATTAGTGATGTATATGACATTCGTAAGCAGGCATGGTTCACGTACAATGACTTGGAAGTATCCAGAACTCAGGAGGCCTCTGTACAGAGTGATAGAGACCGGAGTGGCTACATCTTCTTTTATATGCACAAGTAAATATCCTTTATGTATTATCCTCTTCATTTTATTTTGATGCATCTAAAGCTTTAATGCTTTCGTAGAATTTGTCCCCAAGGTATGGCCTTGAATTGTTTATGAGTGCATATGGGAGCCTTAATTTCCCAGCCCTTAAACCAGGAGGAAGTAAGGTGTCCAGGCCATTCTTGGCTCTGTGACTCCCTGCAAATCCCTTGAATACAGTACCTTGTCTTGTGCATCACATGCACCTTTGTTGCCCCATACTGATATGAACCTCTCATGTTCCCTAGGGACATTTTTGATGAGTTGCTAGAAGGGGAAAAGAATGTGCCTTGCATGGATGTGGGAAAGCCAGTTCGACAGCCCCTGTGAAGAACATCTTTTCCTGAGCACAAAGGATGCTGAACTTTTATCTGATGTGCAGGAGCCACAGACCTTCAAGAACTCAGGGCACGATTGAGACAAATCCCTTGGATTGGAAGAATGGACCATTGACTTCATCCATGCAGTTAAACATCTTCGACCCAGAGTTCTCTTCCTTTTCTGGTTATGATATTCAAGAAATTATTTTGCCAGCTACAAGATGAATATAGCTCCTTCAGAAATTCATCAAAGGATAGTATGAGAGGTGACTGTTAGTTCACCCATTTGGCTATTATAGGGAAATTGAGAAGACTCATTTTGGAAACTTTCCCCAACATGAACAAAAATAAGCAATAGTTTGTAGCCTGGCATATATTCAAAATATTTGCTGAAAACTACTTACAGCTAGGCAGCTAAGTGGAGTTACCTGGAATTGTGAATGGATGATTTGGGGCACTTACCATTTATACTCCAGGATCAAAATGATCCAAAAAACCTGGTGCTCTGGAACCTGTTGCGTATGTCATCTTTACAAGTTCACTTTCTTCCTTGTTTAATAATAATAATAATATATGTATATTTTATCTTTAAAAGTTTTTATTCTTTTTGACTGCATTCTTTTTTATGTACTGCCATTTGCAGGACAATTTTTTTCTTTGTGAGTGTGTGTGGATGTCAATCTGTATCTATTTGCTGTGTCTCACTGAAAACTCTTCCAGTTGGGCTGTGAGAGAGGCAGCTAACAGTGACAATTCAGGTCTAGCCTTTCTTTGGCAGGCCCTTTTCAAGCAGTGTCCAGCCAGTGCTAATCAGTAAAAGAAGCATGAACAATACTTATTCTGCTTTCCTTGTAATTGCATCAACCTTCAGGCCTGGAAAAACTATCCATGCTTGAAGGGAGATGTCTTTCCCAACTTCACTACACTATTGAGCAAGACTCATATGCTGACATATATTTGGCTTTGACCAAATATATTTGGTTTTGTTCCAGTTATGTATTAAGTGTGGTTCAATCAAATGAAACTACTTTCCTCTGCAAAACTCCCGAACATGTTATGAATTGTTTACTAAACATTTTTTGGCAGAAATATTAGGTTTTGTTTTATTTGCATAAAAGGATGCTTATTTTGGCCAAAAAAGAAAAATGCAGTATAAAACTAATTTGTGAAAGTTCCTCATTTTGTACAGAAATTTAATTGTGATTTTTCTCATGTTTTACTTTTATGGCAATGAAATTGCTAATAACAGAGGTATTTCTTGCTTGCTCCTAAGTCAGTCTTCTCATTTCAGATGTTTAGCAGGAGATGAAATGGTTCTTTTCCCCTTCGTTGGAAATTTTTCTTTGATTATAAGTTCATGGTCTAGAAAAAGCAAACCACTTGAAGTCCGCAAGCAACATATTTTCTGATCCTGAAGGGTTTACTTGCAGGGTTTATAGAATTACAGGATATGTAATGCAATTCTAAGTGACATTTGCTCTGTGTAGCATTATATTCTGATACAACATTATTTACTGTAGCTGCTATGTTGAACAAGGCAAAGTTCTCAAAGGTCTCACTCCCAAAAATATGCTGTATTTCTTTTGCTATAATTTTGTAATGTTGACAGTTGAAGTTACTTCAGTCTGGGTTTTTTATTTGTTTGATTTTTAGAAAGGAATAAATCAATTTTGTTTCATTGAAAAAGAGAACTTCAAAATACATGATACTCCTGCAAGTGGAGTAAAATTAGACTTCTGTTGTTGATTTTGCGACAGTGGTCTTCTCCCCTCCTTTCCTCTCCCCAACAAAAGCTTGCTTACACACTCACACACACACACACACAGAGTTAGATTTGGCAGACATTTTCTTCCAGTTGTCCCCACATCTCCATGTCCTTATAAAGAATGGGAGGTAACATTGGGGACTTCAGTGGAACTCTGCTAAAGTCACACACCTTTCTTCCAGTGGGAGCCTTTCTAGCATCATGATTACTTCCATATATGGAAGGAGGGTCTAAATCCAACTCATGATAATCACATCTGTGGCCTTGTGCTTGAAAGACGACGAGGACACATTAGGTAATATATTACAGTCAAAATATTCTGGTTTGGTGTTTTATTAAGAAATTGTAGAGTGTCTGGGTGTAATGGTAGCCCAACCTAATATTTGTAAGATTCTTTTTCTTCATCCAGAGTTGAGCATAATACAGCATGGAAAAAGTCTTCCTTCCTTTGGAAGCCTGGCTCTTACTTGGCAAAAAGTGCTGACTGACTGTGTCAAGCAACAAGTCATCTATTTTTGTGTCACCCATCTAAACAGGTTCCTTCCTTCCAAGCCAAAATAGGGTGGAAAGGAAGGGACCCTGTAGGACCATAGGACCATCATTTGGAGTTATGTTCTGGCTTGCCTTTCATAGTCTGTTCAAAATCTGTAGAAAGCTGGCTTGTTGTAAAAGGATAATGCTTTACTACTTACTAAATAATTTTAAGGGTATATTTTGTTTAACATATTGTGATGTTGAAGCTGCTGTACAAGCATTTGCCCTTCATAAAGTGTTTTCTAAGCCATTCATGGTTACTTTTAAAGCCAAATATTTAGAGTATATGGTTTTGAGCAACTTCTTATCATACAATCTCTTAGGAAATCATTTGGAAAACTCTTGAGAGTCTGAATTGCAGCTGCTGATATCAAAAATTTTGTTTCCTGTTAAAGGGAATTAGATTTTGTGAAAGTTTGCTTTTAGAATTGTAGTATGAAACATTTGAGACATTTTCTCAAGGATGCCATTCTTGGTTTCAAAGGAATGCAGCAGCTATATATGAGTCCATTATGAGTTTATATATATTTATTTGGCTTTTCTGTTCTATTTCTGCTTTTTCCTGCATATTTACTTTTTGATGAAGAAAAATAGCCATACATGTGTTTGCACTAAATAAGTAAACCCTCAACTAACTCCTCCCCTGCCCAGTAAAATTAATTTTGTCCATGCAAGGATTTTAAAAAATAACTCAGGTAGGTCATTTAAAAAAACAACACCCCAAGGACCTGTGTTTCAATTAAGTTTTTTTTTTTCCTGGCCATGAAATAGAACCTAATTGAACATCTAAACATGGAGATATATGGTGCTGGGCACCATCTTGCTTCAAAAACCGTTGCTCCAGTTTTCCTCTCACAATTGGAAATTGAACAGTTAGCATTTCATAAAATGGAGACATAATGCTCAGGTCTGGAAAGATACTGAAAGAAAGGATTTTGCAGAGTTATCCATTCTGGGTCTTTTTCCTTGTAGAGAATCAACAGTCACTGCTACCTGCTTCATGCATGCAGGGTCTTTGAGATGTTAAAGGGTTAACAAAATACTGTCTTCACTGCAGCCTGTTTGAGGGTGGATTGGTGAATTAAATGCAACAGCATTCCACTTCAGATTCCTGGAAGTTATATTGTCTGTGTTGAGAGTCTGGGTAAGAAGGGGGTTGAACATTTCTAAATTAGAGCAACTGTTGTGCTTTTTAATTGATCTAACATGAGTGTTAACTGTCTTTGAATGAAAAATGGAAGTGTGGGATATTTACCCAATACTGTGTGCTTCTAGCATTAATTCACTCTATTACTCCCTATGTTTTAATGAGTTATCCTTCAGGCAGCAAATCCTGGACATGGGGCTTTCAGGAACTGCTTTGGTTTTTTATGTTGGGAATCACTTAGTGTCCCTTGACACTTGATATGAAGCAGCACTTTTCTGTGTTTTAGCAGACTTGTACCTATGTACTCCTTACAATTCTGCCTATTTTTTTCCTCTTTAAATGATGTGTATATCAATCTCAGAGAAATTAAACACTTTATTAATACTGAATTTCTGATTTTTCTTTCTAGAAAGCTGCAAGAACTTTGCAGCTTAACTCTGCTCTTCTAACACACAGTTTTAATTGCTCTTCTCTAAAACTCTTGATATTAAAAGTAATTTTAATTTTTTTCCCTACATCTTAGAAATGTGTTCCATACTTGGAGGGGCAGTTGAGTGTTTGGTGGGTTTTTGTGGTTCTTTTGATATGCATGAACCCACTTGATAATCATTTAAAGAGTCTAGATGTTTAAAGCCTGCACACTAAAACTTATTTAGGCAAGCGATAGAAACATCAGTGGGATGTTACTCAGATGTGGTAGTGTAAGCATTTCCTCTCAAAGTTCCAAATAGGTTTTTGCATGTTGAAACATAGTTTCATAAGAAGTTTCAGAAGAATAGAGGATGGTATGATCTCCTGCAAGACAACCTGGTATTGGTGGCTGACAAATATAGAGCATTGTCATAGGGAAAAATGGAATTGAGAAGAGAAACAAGTCTAATGGAAATCAGGGGAGATATTTGGCCCTCCTGTTGTTCATGGACTTCAGCTCCCAGATACCTCAGTCAACACAGCCAATGCTAAGGATTTATTGGGAATTATAACTCAAAATATGGAAGACCAAAGGTTCTATTGCAGATTAAAGGATGCTTTTTTCCACCCACCCTGGTTACTCTGAGTAACTTTTAAAATAATTTGCACCTGCAAAACTCCCAGTGTGGTGTTTGCTTGATAATTTGTTGATATTCCAGTTACCAAGCACTATTTAATTCAATTAAATTAAAAATATGAATCTACCTAATGGTAAGTATAAATTTAGAAGAGTCCTTTTTCCTTCTTGAGAGACTGTTGTTTCCATGCAGCCAGTGTAGCAAATTCATGTCGAGACATGCCAAAAACAGCAAGGAAGTCTTCCTCTGACAAATAGTCCTACAGGAAGGGAGAAAGGTAAGGTTGAGAGATGAGAAAACTACAATTAAACAGTGAAAATACTAATTTTCCTGGTTTTCTGTAACTACTGGGAGAAAACCTATCTAATAAAACCTACAAGATGGAACATGCTGTCAATTCATATTCTGAAACTAGATGTGTAAGCTTTTGAATGTTTATAATGTGTTTCTCAATTTCATTTTAATGCTCGTTATTTTACTTCTGAACTATAAATCTAAACATCTGATATAAAAGTCTAAATAAGGTTCCTAAATTTCTGGTCAATCCCAAAATAATTTGTGATCTGAGGAGCATGACTTTAGAAAGGGACTGAATAGATCTGCAGGCGTGCCTTCTGTAAACTTCATATAGCCTTTGGAAGATCTGTTTGTATATCAGCAAGCTTTTATCCATATGTTTGTAGATGACTAGATGTTTCTACCACTGATTTAGCAAGTACTTGGGGCTGGCTGGATTTTGTGGTGTGAACTGTGTGGATTTCTGTATACAGCCTCTGTCCTGGCCATTGTGGTGACAAGATTTGTGTAAACTACAGGATTGTCAGTTTGGCTTGCTTTGTAATGTGCCAATTTAACCACAATGAAAATGAACTAGCTGGCCGATTCAGATTATATCCACTTCACACAGGAACACAAAGTATTGTTTACTTTCAACCATAAAATACACATGTTACACATAAAATGTGCACTGTAGAAGAAAGATGAGGAAATTGAATGGAGTGGATTTTTGTGTTAACAATAGCCACTGCTTATAGGAGACACTGGGGGGGGGGGGGGGGGAGCTTCACTTGGACACAATTTCCCATACCTCTTGGAACAAGATATTTCTAAGTTTGCTTGTTTTTATCATACTGACTTAATAAAATCCATCTTTTTATATATAATATTATTATTTTACAAAAAGAAAAATAATACATTTAAAACATACACACAAATATCAGCATATATTTATAACATTGCTTGGCACCTCTCTTTACACAAAACACCATATCTTACTGCGTTCATTCCCACTATGATTTAAATTGAATTACGAACCAGGTTATATGTCTATTGTTCCCACTTGAAGTTGGTTTTGATCTGTTTCTGATCTGATAAGAGTTCCTTAAAAGCAGGGTAAATGCAGAAAACCAGCTCTTATTTGACACTACTTTTCAAGAGGTTCTTTTGAACTGAATCACAAACATAACAAGTGGGAGCAACCTTCAGATCAGAATCACATCTCACTGGAGGGTTGGGGCTATGGCAGAGGGGTTGGCAGGGGGTGTCACCCAGACAGCCTTCGGCTGCTTGAAATCTGCCATTTTTTTAGCACTGCCCTTTGTCTACCTGTGTGTGTGGCAGCTTTTAAATTTTCCATCTTTACACTGATAGATTCCTTCTGAATCTGGCCATGATCCTTTTTCCACTGTAAAAGTTTAAAATTTTAGTTTGCTTTTCTTTTGGAAAGGATCTGTTGTGTGTGGGAGGGGGATCTGATGTGTTTTTGGTTTGTTTTTTAATTTACAGAATTGGTAATGCGATTTCCCATCATCCCGTGGAGGCACCTAATCGAGCAAGGGCTTTCCTATAATGACCCTTGCCGGCAGATCACGAGGCTAAAAAGTCATCAGAAACAGGGAAAGTATTTGGGGAGGGGGGGGCACCATAAAGGATCTAGTGTCACTGAAATTATGCATGGCTATATTACCAAAATGACGCCTGACTGTGTCACCAATGACATGGCGATACAGTTAGCTTGATTGACATTTTAAAAAAACGGAATGGATCAAGCAGCGCAAATTCTAGTGAGGACAATAATTGTGTCTGAAGCCACCACCCCGAAAACAATGAGGATTAAAAAGATCCTGTTTTGTAGTGGGAATGACGCTCGTGTGGAATCGATTCATCAATCCGATATGAAAGCGAATTGTGAACCGGGTTAAATAGTAAGAATGCGGCCACTATCTCTTCCAATCACCAATTCTCCCCAAGACTAAACAATCATTATACATAAATTTCTTTCTATTCCCTGCTGCTTAATCTTAATCCTGTTTATGTTAATCTTCTTTTGTCTTCTCATCTTTCCTTCCTACCCCAAAGACATCTTCTTAGTGAGTAATGGTCTTACTTTTTTGCATCTTAAGTACTACACACTGCTCTTGAATGAAGAGAAATTTCTATAAAGAACTCTGAATGCCAATCCTGCAATTTCTCACCTCCTTCCTTGTGGGATTTACATCTTTGGGGAGCTCCTCTGCTGGCATGTTTACCAGTTTCTCCAAGGGATATGTACACAATGACACATTGCCAAAAGTAGTGCTGGCAGTGAAAACCTCTTTTGCTTCAAGGATTTCCTAAAAGAGAAAAGGAAGGGGAAACATTCAGAGCTATTCTGTAATAAAGCTAGGCTGTATTGATGTTATTGTGTGCCTTCAAGTAGTTTCCGACTTAATGGCAACCCTAACATAAACCTATTACAGTGTTTTCTTGACAAGATTTATTCAGAGGAAGTTTGTCTTCCCCTGAGGCTAGGAGAACGTGTGTTATGATTACAGTATTTAAATTGAATTGAAATGTGAATTATGGCTTATATTGGTAGGCTGCAATGTTCTAAATCAACAACACACTTTGAGAGCATATATGGGATTGTGTATTTTAGGGAGCAGCATGAAAAATAAGTGATAAATGACCAGTGAAAGCACTGTGGATTATGGGTCATTTTGTGAGAATAATCAAGATTTCTTTTAAAGGCACTGTAGTTTAACAATCGGGATAGTTGTTTGAGTCTGCCACAGCCAAAACAGTGACAGTCTTGTGGCACCTTTAAAGACTTAACAGATATATTGTAGCAGAAGCTTTTATGCATGAAGAAGAAATACCCTCAGTTGGCATATTTGTATACATACTCGTGGTTCTAGACAGAGTTTGGAAATTATTTCTTAAATGTCATTTGTTACTGTTGGCATTATAAGATTTCTTATTAAGTAGCTTGTATTAGTCACTACTTTTCATTGCTGGAGGTGTTAGGATTAAGAGAATGGCATAAAACCTGAAAAATTCCACTCCCAAGTTCCTAAAAAAATTATTGAAAGAAAATCTTTTTTTAAAAAATGTCTTGCAAGATAACTAAAGATAACTCTGGTTTTGGAGGGAATGAAACTTAATCAGTGAGGTGGGAGAGAAATGAAACACGAGAAATACAGAATGAAGATTACCTTCATATTTGGTTTATGTAACATTCTTACAGTGACCCTTTACAAATCAGTGCTACTAACACAAAACATCCAGGCATTGGCAAGTTAATCGCTAATTATCAGATTATGGTGGAATGAAAATACACTATTTTGAACAGGACACAGGAGATAACACTATGATAAATTGTAATTCAGTTGATCCCAGACACTGCCTTGCTTTGAAATTCTTCAAGAATGCCTGCATCAGAATAATTATAAAATAATGTCCCCCAGTGTTTACATAACATCACCTTTATGAGTGGTCACTGTAAAAATGTTGTACACATTTAAACTTAAGCACAGTTGTGACACTTTGTACTAGTTACATTTTGCCCCTTCTGTCCATGCCACTCCAGGGCTCTCATTGGGTGTGTGCCGCCACCAACAATGAATGCTTCAGCACACTGCTCCTCAGAAAACTTTGAGGGAATACCTTTCACTTTAAAAAGGCATAAGCTGCAGCCTTAATTGACTGAGCACCACCAAAGTGTTTTTTCCCCCCTGTACTCTAAATTATGGCAGACAACAATTTTGCCAAGGTGGAAGAGTGCACTCCTTTTGCACGAGGCACCCATTGCTACCTGTTGTCTGGGGTTGCTTGCCCTCTGCCCTGCCCTTCGTTCCAGTAACATCATCAGTCATAACAACAAAGGAATGGAGAAGGCCTACTGTAATAACAATACTTACAAGCAGCTAGCATCCTCTTTAACAATGTACATGTTCCCTTCTCACTAATTTTTCTTAGGTCCTCTTACAAGAGCTTGTCTGAGGAAGAGATCTATTCACTAAACCACAGGTTCCCCATGGGTCCCTCAGCCCTCCCAGTGTACTTTTATTGTTGAGTGCCTTCAAGTCATTTCCTTGACTCTAAGGCAGGCCTGTGTAACATATGGCCCGGGGGGTACATGCATGCCAAAGGATTTTAGGTGGTCCACGAGGTTGTGGAACAACTTCAAGGCTCCTCTGCCACTCAGCCTTCTTCAGAGGAAAGGTAAACGCTCACCCTTGAAGGCTTCACCACCACTGGGCTTTCTCCCAAAGAGAAGGCCAAGTGGCGGAGAAGGAAAAGGGGCGAATGCTCCCCCCTAAAGGCTTCAACGCTGTTGGGCTTTTCTTCAAGAAGGCGGCTGGGCAGTGGAGCAGGAAGAGGGGCAAAGCCTTGCAAGGCTTCTCTACCACTCAGCTTTCTCCTGAGGAGAGGAGAAGGAGGAGGAGAACCAAATTACTATTAATATTAATCAACAGCAATAAATAATTAAATTATTAATTAATTAAAATCTATATGCAGCCTGAATGATTTTTACTTATTTTAATTTTTGCCCCTACCTACTGCCAAGTTGTGCAGATTCCCTCTAAGGGGAACCTATCATAGGGTTTTCTTAGCAACATTTGTTCAGAAGTGTTTTACCATTGCCTTCCCCTCAGGCGGAGAGCTTGTGATGTGCCCAAGGTCACTCAGTGGATTTCATGGCTGAGTGGGGAACAATCTTGATCCCCAGAGTCATAGTCCTACACACAAACCACTACGCCACACTAGCATACCCCTTATGCTGCATACTTCAGAACTTGCTTCTTTCAAACCTCTGAGACATACAATTTCCCCTTTAAATACAATTTTACTCTCCATGTTGTCCAGCTTTAGGCCTTAAAAGACTTTTTAAAGAAACTGAAAGTGACTAACTGCTGGGTTTTTAAAATGCCTTTTAAGGCCTACAACAGGACAAGGAATGTGCACAAAAATTAGGTTTAAAGGGCTAACTGCATGCCTCATCCAGAGTATATAATTTGTGGGGCAAAAAAGCAGCAGAGCCGTACTTACAGAAGTGAGCTGCTCTAAGCTGTTATCATCAGCCAGTTCAGCTTTCAGCTCTTCATAGCTTTTCTTGTCCTGTGTAAAGACAGACAAAATGAATGGGAGTTTTGGTTTTATTTTAGGCACTCAGAGGGATGTGGTGGCTTAGTGGTCAAGACACCAACTCTGATGCTCGGAAGGTTAGCAGTTTGAGGCCCAAGTGCCGCATGATGGGGTGAGCTCCCATCACTAATCCCAGATTCTGGCAACTTAGCAGTTTCAAAGCATGTAAAAGTGCAAGTAGATAAATGAGTACCACTTCGGTGGGAAGGTAACAGTGTTCTGTGCAATCATGCTGGCCACATGGCCACGGGTCATCTTTGACAATGCTGGCTCTTTGGCTTAGTAATGGAGATGAGCATCACCCCCTACAATGAGTTACGGCTAGACATTCATGTCAGGGGAAAACCTTTACCTTTTTAGGCACTCAGACATGTTGAGCGCTGAAGAATAAGCAAATTCCATACAGCTTTTAATCAAATTACAAACAGGTTCTCCTGAATTAGTGCCCCTAACTATCTGGTCCAGTTGGCTAATATTCTGTTCAGGTTTACAGGTTGCAAATCCTAACTCTGGTAAAGCACCATAGCAAAGAAGATGAAAGGACACACGTTTCTTTCCAAATGATTATCTTTGTATCAACATGGAAGTAATTTACACTATGTCTGCTTTGCATAGTGAAATCACACAGTACCAGGTTTAGGCAGAAGCTAAGAAGGTTAGAGTTTAGGTCCTCTGGGAAAATTAAATTGTCAAAGAAAATTAATAGAATAATGACTATATTTTGATAGTACTGTGGGACTCTTAAACCTGGCATAGTTTAGGGCAGAGGTGGATCACATGTCCATCTCAGTATAGTTGGGCTGCAGTCCCCAGCATTCCTCACATCAGCTTTGCTATCTGGAGCTACTGGGACTTGTATTCCAACAGAAGGTGGAGGAATATATAATTCCTATTCCTGGTAATAGTAATAACAATATTATTTATTTATTTATTTATTTATAGCCCGCCCAATCACAAGGACACCGGGCAGGTTGCAGCAATATAAATATAGAGAATACAATAAAATAAAATACAAAAAATAAAATAAAATAAAATAAAATAAAAGAGTGACGTGAGTTACAGAAATTCATAGTTAGGCCTGATAGAATTGGGCCTGCCTTTTTCACTCCCTCCCAGGTTTGATGATGACAGTTGGGGTGGAGGGAGGGTTCTTCTTCTTGAGGCAAGAATATAATTTTTATTAATTTTAATTTAATTCTTCTCAGTAATTTAAGAGAATATGTATTATAAGTATTATCCTATTATTTCTTAGATTGTACGCCATAGGCAGGTTTACTCTTTTATATTTATTGTTTTTATGTACAGCGCTGTGCAAATCTACAGCGCTATATAAATAATAATAATAATAATAATAATAAGAGAAGAATGGGTGGACAGAGTGACGTAAGTCACAGTAAACGGGGAGAGGAATTAGGTAGGGAAGGCCTGCCGGAAGAGATCCGTCTTAAGAGCCTTCTTAAAGGCTGTAAGAGTAGAAATGTCATGGATCTCCTTCGGCAGGTCATTCCATAGCTTCGGAGCAGCAATGAAAAAGGACCTCTGGGTAACTGAAGTTAGCCTAAATTTTATTGGCTGAAGTAGATACTGGGTACTGGGCCTTCCTGTTGTGTGCCTTGAAGTTGTGAACATATCTTGCAGTTTTCTTGCCAACGTTTTCTACTGCCTTCCTCTGGGGATGAGAAAATATGAATAATCAAGGACACCCAGTAGGTTTTCATGGACAAGCAAGAATTTGAATCCTGGTCCTCTAGAGCAGGGGTAGGCAACCTTATTGAGCCGGGGGCCAGGTTGCTGTCCCTCAGACAACTGGGGGGCCGAAGCCAAAAAATAAATAATTAAATAAAAAAAATTTTTAAAAATAAATATATAAATAAACCAGGACAAATGTAGGACAAAATTTTCAAATGGAAGACACTTTTTTTAAAAAAAATAATGGAGGACACGTGAAGAAATTTGCTGATTTTTTAAAAAATGTTAATATAAATGCATGTTTCTGAGGCTTCTATAGACAATTGCCCCCCAAAGGTCCCGGCGGCAATTGGCGGCAGGACCGGGCTGGGGCTGGTCCCAAGGCCTTGTCGGGCCGCATCCGGCCCGCGGGCCGCAGGTTGCCTACCCCTGCTCTAGAGTCCCAGTCCAACACTCAGATCACTATACTATGCCGGTTGAAGAAGGCGTCTTCCTGCCTTAACCCACCTTTTGTTAGGCTGAGAAAATGTGACACTTACCGTCCATTTGAGGGGATCCCAGGCTAGGAACCAACCACTGAACGTTGGAGGTTCATAGCCTTGCTTCACGATTACAATGGGAGTCTCAGGGTCACGGCCTCCTGGATGAGTACGTAGGTACTCCTGGGCGGTGACAGCAGCAGCTTCCTTCTCAGCCTCATTTGCATTTTTGCCAATCCAGAAGAAAACCTACAGGAAAAACAATGATTACAAATGGAAGCAAAGGTGGAGTCTGTATGCACTGTTACAATCTTAGCACCACTTCAACCTCGTAATAGATATTTACGTATGATCCCCAAACATTTATGCTTGTTGGGAATCTACTTCCTGAGAGTAAGCCCCACTGAACTTAACAGGACTTTCTTGTGAGTAGACACACACAGGATTGCAGCATAATTTGTTTCACTTCCTTCCCATAGCTGTGCAGGCTATGGAGGGCAAATGTCCTTTTGTCCTTCTCCTAGAATTCAAGCAAATGTCTTAAGACTGTTCTGGTACAAACCACCTTCTAATGAATGCTCAGTCTTTCTCTTCTATCTGCAATGGTTAGATCTTCTGGTGGAATACAAACAAGCAATGCTGCAACTCTTTAAAGGTTCTCTATGTTAAGTAACAACAAATCTATTTGTCTATATTTTTCTAAGCTTACAAATATTGTTTCCTTATGCACCAGTGCAAGGGATGCTGCAAATAATCTGCAACAAGACAATGTAGTCTATGCAAGCTATATTTGGAAAACTACAAGAGAATCTTTTATATTCATATATTAGTGGTCTTAAGGGAGAAGGAAGAATCTGATTGGTAATTTGGAAATGAAATCTGAACAGAAATGTAGAATGGAGCAGAGAGAAGGCACCCCCCCCGACAATAAGAGGAGGGGTCATTTTTGCAGGGGGCACACTGGAGAGTCGACGCTTCTGGGGTGGCCCTCAGGGGGGCACCACTGAGGGAGAAATTACATGGAAAACTTAGGGGGGGAGAGCTGAGGGGAATGAAATAGGATACACCTCAGTCTCTCAGTTCTGGGGAACATCGCGAGGGCTGGGAAACTGCAAGAGGATGCTGGGTGATGGCATGGCTATAAAAAGCTGGCACACACGGGGCTTCAGCCTTTTTCGGGCTCCCTTTTTCTCTTGCTCCCTCACTCCACCTCAAACCCACCTGGTCCCAGGCATCTAGTAAAAACACATCATCTTCTTCCAAGTCATCTTGAGTAAAATTTGTTATCTCTGTGGCAAGGAAGGTCCCTGTTTTATTAGAACACTCAAAGAGCCGTGGCATGATGGAAAGTGTTTCTTCTTGTAATCTGAGCAGAAAGGAAGAAGACGGAACAAGTGCTGCTTCAGGTTCTCCTGCTCATTATAGACAAATAAATGTAGGATGACAACACTACAAAAGCCAATAAAATATTTTAAAATATTAGGAATCACACAAAGTTGCTTCCTTACCAGAGAGCACTAAAAAGGCACAAAAAAATTACTTTTGGGATAACTCTCAGTTCACTGGAGGCTTCTGGGAATTGTGGCCCAGAAGCTAAGGACTTTATCAGTACAAGGTGTTGGTTATTACCTTTAAAGCCCTAAATGGCTTGGGTCCAAGCTATCTCAGAGACCGCCTCTTCCCATACAATCCTCCCCACGCCCTCCGGTCCTCTGGGAGGAACTTGTTGCAGCCTCAAAAATCGAGGATTGCGGCGATCTCCCAGAGGGCTTTCGCTGTTGTCGCCGCCAGGCTCTGGAATGACCTACCGGACGAGATCCGTCAATTAATATCTTTGGACAGCTTCAAAAAGGCTGTCAAGACGGATCTCTTCAGGCAGGCCTTCCCAGACTGAAATATCCCGGCCTCAGGATCTCAGGATTTCCCCCCTCCTCAGTAATGTCTCCAAAGCCCCTTTTCTTTAGAATTGAAGTTGCAGTGGTTTATTGGTTGGTATTATTTTGTTTAATTTATTGTTATTTTAACTAGTTATTGTGGTTTTAAATTATATATGTTGTTTAATAACTTTTTAAGAGGGGAGGGAAATATATTGTTTTTATGCTGTATGTTATTTTAATGTTGTAAACCGCCCGGATTGGTTCGCCACAGGGCAGTATATAAATAAACATTTATTATTATATTTATTATTATTATTATCACAAGTGGGGAAAAATGGGGGTTTAAAAAGTAATTTTCCTGGGAAAGTTGCACGATCATGGTGAAGATTTTCACATGACATTGTGATTAAAGAGGACTCATCCTGGGAATAACTAGGGAATAGCCAACAATAAATCATGCATGGGGAAATCCTGCTGGTTATTCCCAGGATAAGTCTCTCTAATTGTGATGTGTGTGTGAAAATCTTCACCACGATCATGCTACTTTCATGGGAAAATTACTGTTTAAACCCCCGATTTTCCTTATTTGTGATAAACTCCTAACTTTTCCAAGCTCTGAATCACAACCTTTTAGACTTGAGGAAAAATAGCACAATATTGTTTGGGTGTATCTACAGGTTGAGTCTCCCTTATCCAGAATTCTGAAATACTCCAAAATTAACCACATGGGTGACTGAGAAAGTGACACCTTTGCTTCCTGATGTATACAAACTTTGTTTCATGAGTAAAATTATTACACATATTATACATAAAATTACCTTCAGGCTATGTATATAAGGTGAACATAAAATATAAATGAATTTCATGTTTATACCTGACTTCCCACCTCCAAGATATCTCATTTTGTATTATTTGCAAATATTCCATAATCTGAAAAACTGCTAAATCCAAAACACTTCTGGTCCCAAGAATTTCAGATACTCACTCAACCTGTATCCATCTTTCCCACATCTGTTGATCCTTCAGATATTTTTTTCTTGCTTGCTTCTCCATTCCACATCACCCTATCTCTTAGTCATTTTGCAATGAGACAGGGATGCACATAAGCCTGTGGTGCTAGTGTGGTCTAATAGAGAGTTGAAGTGAGACTTCCAGTTTCAATACCATGTCCACATAGAGCCATTAAACTCACTCGATAACCTCAGGCTAGTCATGCTCTCTCAGGCTGGTCCCAGGATGGTTGTCAGGATGTAGTGGGAGGAGAAAGAGACTCATGCATGCCGTCTCATTAGAGGAGGGGCAGGTTACAAATTCAACAATATGTTCCTAACTGGTGAGGGTATCTTATTTACATTTGGGTGTTAATGCATATCTTGAAATCTCACAGAATCACTAATGTGTTTCCAAATTTAGACAGGAGAAGAATGGCAGGGCTTGCTCTATCAGACTTAGTGAGACTGAGGCTTGGTCTATAAGTATTCAAATGATTGCTAAGTGTACGTGTGCATTAATGCTTATTGATTTATTATTAAAAATATTTATATCCTGCCCTCTACCCAAAGATCTCAGAGCAGGACACAGCATATTTGTTTCTTACCTGCATCTCCCTATGGATTCAGGCAGGGAACAATAACAGATTAAAAGACAACATATAACTTAAGTTTAAAATATATAAACTAGTTAAAAACATAGCATCAGTTTAAATGAACATATAAGACTTATACATATTAAAACGATCATCCATACTTTAAAATTCATAATTTAAAATTATTGTTTAAAAGTCATCTGGATAGGCCTGCTGGAAGAGACTGATCTTTAATGCTGTTTTAAATTAGATAGTGTATTCAGCTGTCGAATTTCTTTCAAAAGGTTGTTCTACAGAAGAGCTGCCCAACTTGGCAGTAGGAAGGGGCCATAATTAAAATAGGCTAAACTTCTTTGGGCTACAGGTAGGTTTTAACTAAAAATTAATTAATTAATTAATTAATTAATTAATTAATACTAATTAATATTATTAATATTAGTCCTATCCTCCTCCTCCTTTGTCTGGCCCTCTCAGAATAAAGCCGAGTGGTGGAGCCTCGCCCGTCCTCCTCCTCCATCTGGACTTCTCCTCCGAAGAAGGCTGAGCAACAGAGGAGCAATGTAGGGCAAGTATTTGTCCCTCTTCATCCTCCACTGCTCTCAGGAGACGGTTAGGCGGAGGAGTCACCTTGCACAGTGAGCGTTTGTCTGTCCTCCTCCTCCACCCAACCTTCTCCTCAGCAGAAAGTCAAGCAGCAAAGGAGCCTTGCAGGGCAAGTATTTGCCTGTTCTCCTCCTCCTCTGCTTGGCCTTATCCTTGGGGGAAAGACAGGCAGTGAAGGAGCCTTGTGGGGCAAAGCTATGGCTGACAGTTGCCAACCTAGTCCTAGCTGAATGAAGTAAATGCCTTCCAGAGGACCTAAGTATATGGGGCAGATTATACTGCAGGAGGTGATCCAATGGGTAACCTGGATCCAAACCATGTAGGGCTTTAAAGGTAACAACCAACACTTTGTACTTTGCCCTGAAACTAATTGCAGCCAGTAGAGTGATTTTAACATTGTTACAATATGATCACTCAGATCAGCCTGGTAACCAATCTGGCTGCCATGTTTTGCACTAATTGAGGTTTTTGAACTTAGTACAGAGGTAGCCCAATGTACACATCATTGCAGAAGTCCATCTTTGAGGTTACCAGCACATGCACTGCCATCTTTAGATCCTCAAGCTCTAGGAAGGGGCTGAAACCAATGTGACAAATTTAAAATAGTTTGAATGATTAAAACGAATTTAAAAGGTGAAAAGCATAAGTAATTTAACGAGTTTAAAAGGCAGGTTAAAAGAGTTGAAATATTTTTAAACAAAATCCAATGCTTGGTCCTGGGGAGCATCTTACTGTATAGTGCTCATCTTGGTTAAGGGTAAGGTATAATAAGGGGAGCAAATCTCCTTTGTTTCCCCATACAGCACACTTGTGTTTACTTCTCTCCATCCCAGGAGGACAAAACGTCTGCCCTGAGGTGTTACCTTTTGCTGTTGGCGTATTGAGATTTCCCACCCAAAGCCACCCAGAATTCTGCAGGCTCCTGGCCCTCAGCTATCACCACTTTTTCTGTCTTGGAGATTAGATCAGACACATTCTTGGCCATCTCCCTCTCATCTCCACTGCAACCCTGTGGGAAGGAAACAGAACATAGTACGTTAGAATCATAGAAGCATAGAGTTGGAAGAGACCGCAAGGGCCATCCAGTCCAACCCCCTGCCATGCAGGAAAGCTAAATTAAAGCATCCTGACAGATGGCCATTCAGCCTCTGTTTAAAGACCTCTAAGGAAGGAGACTCCAGATTTCAGAGGACAATTCTGGTCTTCAGTGTAGCAGTTTGCTGGTCATACCCAATCTGTGGTGAACGGTATGTCAGACTCCACCTCCTCTGGTTTTCTCTTGCCAGGAATTCCTGGAAATCTCCTTCCCATCAACTCACTAGTCCCTGCTCTACATAGATGGCATTAGGACCAGATACATGTTTGTGAATTATTTGGCTTAACTCTTTGGTATTTCAGTGTAATATTGCTTGAAACATTGTACAAGGAGGTATCAGTACCTTCTGGCACAGCAACAGTGGCTAAGCTGGCTGGTGGATTCTGGGAGTTGAAGTCCAAAATAAAAGGAACTTCTCCCAGCTGTATTCCACTCACTCTTGCAGTGCTGAGATCTAGAACAGGGCAGTACCTGAACCTACAAAATACCTAACCACTCTTGGACATGATAACCTACCTTCCCATACCAGAGGTAGCAGCAACTTGGAGTCTTCAGAATAAAAACATCATTAGAGTTGAGGGAAGAGGCCTGGGGAGGCACTTCAAAGGCCTTGGTGTTGTATTCATTGGTTCCATGGACATGGAAGAGGCGGGTGGAGGGTGCCGGAACTGTATTGCCCGCTCGGGAGGTACCATCCTGGATAAGGAATTTTTTAAAAAAAGGAATAGAGAAATCTACACCATCAATCTAGGTGCCTAGAGTTTGGATATTGTGAATGGGATAAATTATGTCAGCCTTACGCTCATGTTCTGGGGCCCTTTCACCCTAAAGTGCTTTGATTTCACTTTAACTTTTATCCTATGGAATCCTGGGATTGGCAATTTAGAGAAGGGCATTTAGTATTCTAACTCTGTGGTATGGTCGAATTTTAAAACCACTCAGCTATGCCTTTTTGGGATGGTACAACAAATTTGAGTTCTACCTTCACTCTGCAATGAAGCCCAAGAGCCAAATAATGTAGAAAATCCCTGCATGAAAATAACATACTTGCCACCAAGCCCCACCCATGTTTCTTCCACCATCACCAAAATAAAAATTTAAAACTATATCTTATCAACTGTCTTCTCATAGAATCACAGAAATGGGATGAAGAGAGCAATTTCTGGGACAAGGCAGGAATAGATACTGATACCCTTGAATATTTTGCAGATGAAAACTAGGGCACTTGTGGCTCAACAACATCAGAGGAGCTTATCAGACAAGGGAAATTGGAAGTATTATCCAATGGCAATCTGAATGCAATTATGAGGTTTCATATTATTGCGTGAGAGGTGATCACATGCAATTTTGGGCAATGGCAAGCTATTTTCAGGCAAAGGGAAGTCAGTTTGAATGCAATTCGAATTCACGTCAATTCGCAGAACTAGTGAATTCACGTGAATGCATTCTGGCCCCACTTACTTTTCATTCAAAATTAAGAGAAATTCCTCTTATGTGATAAACTCCAGAGTGTAGTCAAAATGGCTAAAGCAAATGAGGAAGAACACACAACTAAAAGAGGTTGTAGCACTGTGTACACTTTTGTCTGAGTTAACACAGAAGGGTGCAGTTCTTCCCCCTTCGCTCTGCTCCTTTATACTGACTTAAGAGACTGCAAACTACTTTTGGAGCAACTGAAATAAGCTGAAGGGAAAGAGGGGAAGTGAAAGGAGGAGAGAGAAACTGGGATATTTTAAAAACAGTTGGAAAAGGGGGGTGGCAGAGGATTAATTGGGACCATCCCTAGCAAGTCAGGAAAGTTGGATGGATATGGATATGTTGCTGTTGTGTGGCTTCAAGTCATTTCTGATTTATAGCGATCCTAAGCCAAATGTATCATGAGATTTCTTGGCAGAATTTGTTCAGAAGGGGCTTGCTCTTGCGTTCCCCTGAAGCTGAGAGGGTGTGACTTGCCCAAGGTCACCCAGTGGGTTTCCATGGCTGAGCAGGGATTTGAACCATAGTTTCCCAGTGTCCCAGTCCAGCACCCTCTATGGCAATACAGGGTACTGAATGTTATCCCCCCAAAAGGTTCAACATCTTGAAAAGCTCCTTTGGACTGAAC
Source organism: Sceloporus undulatus (assembly GCF_019175285.1). Lineage (NCBI taxonomy): Eukaryota > Metazoa > Chordata > Lepidosauria > Squamata > Phrynosomatidae > Sceloporus > Sceloporus undulatus. The sequence continues at coordinate 249,293,293 of NC_056522.1, read as the reverse complement.
CCTGAAACAGATTTATCACTGCAATTATATTGGAACCACCAGACTCCACTTGGGAAGAAAGGTTTGGCAAATCCATACCTTGTGAGTCACACACATATTGCCCTTGTATAGAGGAGGGTTGGTGAAGCAAGGTATTGCCTACTCAATCTGTCTCCCACTTACCGTGTAGACCACCATGCGCCCCTTGAAAATAGCCATAAGATGGGCAGGCTCCTTGCCCATGGTCACTCGCACCTGCACAGGCTCATCATTATATTGCTGGTCCAGAATGACTGCCTGGTAAGCAGAGGCAGTGATCTCATCTTTGCTGGCATGGCGACCCTGGGAAGCAGCAACAGAACAGGGAGATTTAGTTTTCTTCCATTGAAATTCAGTGGAAAGAGGAGTGTCTACCCAGAGTGCTAGGTAACCTGCTCTCTTGCCTGTACTGAGAATTAGAGAATGCATGTAAATGACATCGTCATGATCCCTAGAGCAAGATAATTTCTTTTTAAAAAATATAAATGGCAAAGAACAGAGTAAAGGACTTATTTTAATAATCTGTTGTAAAATAATTAAGAAGTTTTTCTTGACACGTTTTCAGAGATAATTTTTTTAAACAAAAAATAAACAGCTTCATTTATATACCGCTTCATACTGAACTAACAAGCGTTTACAGCTGTAAGCTAATTGCCCGCAACAAGCTGGGAACTCATTTTAATGACTTCGGAAGGATGCAAGCCTGAGTCGAGCTTGAACCCTTTTGTTGGTATTGAACTTGCAACCTTATGGTTTGGAGTGAGTGGCTGCAGTACAGGCATTTAACCACTGCACCATCACACTGCATGCCCATTGAAAGTTTTGTTTATATCAGCCTATCTCTGTAAAATATATTTGGTCCTGGTTCATTTTTTAAGTGTCTCTACTCTATTCCATGTTTTCATTGAAATGCCTGTTTTTTGGTTTTTTACATGTTGGCCTAATTAAGAAAATACACTGGATAACATGTCCTCTTTCTAAGACTGCATCCACTGATTTTGGTAGGTACTGCATTACTGCAATCCCTTATCCAACTTTATTGTTTGCCTTTAACTTTATTGTTTGTCATCTCTACAATCCTTCTCGAAAACTTACTCTTCCTTTAAAATGGGGTGGGCGGGAGAGGGAGGTTTCCAACTTTCAGAATATTTGTTATTTGCTGTTGTGTGCCTTCAAATAGTTTCTAACTTATGCTGACCCTAAGGCAAACGTATCATGAAGTTTCCTTGGCAAGATATGTTCAGAGGAGGTTTGCTATTCCAGGATATACCAACAGTCTATTTACATCCTTAGTGACATGAGAGCAGAATCACCTCTTTGTCACACCTGTTTTCTCTTCCAGTGGCTGAATCTGTGAGGGCTGTATCCCATCTCTACTGCATAGTATCCTGCCCCAGTTTGACCCCTTCACTGCCCCATCCACCTGTTTTAATCCAAACTGAAATCAGTTTAAAATCCACACACAGTCCCCATCATTATAAGGGAGTGTTTCTACTGTGTGCAAGTGTTCCCCATATAGTTTTATGCTCAGTCACATGAATGCAGCAGCTGCAGGGTTTTCATTTGTTTGTTCTTGACATGCATGCGCATGTTAGCATAATCAAATACTTTATCTGTTTTCTGGTTTTCTTATCACCCACCTGCACTCCTATTGGATTAGGAGCATATCTGAGTGGTTACCTCAGTCCTCACATGCATTGCCTCTGCCCCCTCTAATTTGCTGCCTTATTTTCTAAATTTAATCCCCAGGAAAGTGGGTGTAGGACTGAAAGCATATGACGCAAATTTATAAAGGTCCTACTGAATTCAATAGTGCTTACTCTCAGGAGTGTTTTATTAAAGTGCTTGCTCCATGAGACTGCCCCCTATCACCTTACTCAAAAGGACATCTAAAGGCAAGAAAATATTTAAAGATCAAAGACAGAAAGCTTCACATATTCTGGAGTGCAAAAGGAGGAAAAGAGAAAAATGGTTTTGACCCTTCCAGCCATTTGTAGGTGAGCAGGAGCCCAGGAGACACATCTTTGGAGACTCCTTTCTGCTGGCCTACCAGCTGGTCATCACTCACCCACCAACCTGGCTGCCCATCCACCTCCCCCACCAACTTGTAAATGTGTGCAATGAAGCCGGTGGAGAGGGGGGGGGAATAAAATACTGCCATGTGAATGTGTGCATGCAAGGAAGCAATAAGCTTTTCCTAGACACCAATAAAAACAAGGGAGCTACCTTTCTGTGGTAGGAATGACCACCTGACCTAGGCAGCCACCCACACACTTGACACCTGACACCCTCCCCCCTATCCTCCATTCTATTGTGATCCCAATTCGGAGTTCAAACCACATGTTTTAAAAAACCCAAATACAGTTCCTCCTCAAATACAGTGGATCAAACTGGAGGTTTTTAATAATTGCCTTAAAGCCCTGATCACATCAGAAGAAGAGTAATATTGTGTGTTCAAACAGGACTGAGTTTGAGATAAGGACACATTATTTATCCAATGTGGATTCAGCCTGTGATTAATTTTCCTTTGCCTGTTCCTCAACCTCCCACACACCCCTGTGCTCACCTGCCAAATGTAGAGGATGTAATGCATCTTATTATAGACTTGGTACTTGTAGAGGATGAGGTAGCAGTCACCACTGTAGAAATGCCCAAGATAGCGACTCTCCACTGGCACCAGTTCCAGGTTCTCAATTCGCCAGACCTTTCAAAGCAAGCAGAACATGAGCAATAGACATATGGCTACAAATATATCAGATAGGTGAGTGGTAGAGGTTGGATATAGTCAATAATATTGTACTGGATAAAGTCAAATGAATCAGCATTCAGGATTACAAATGAATTCAGCCAAGGATGTGAAAATACCATCTTAGTGTTGTGTTTTCCTAAAACCTATTAATATTCTTCATCACAAGCTGCAAGATTTAACGTCTTGCAAGATAATTTGTGCATAATTTTCTTGAATAAAAATGTGTGTACTTTTGTTCACATCTTTCTCTGTGACTAAAGTAAGTTTACATGGATTTTAAACTGTACACATTCAAACAGTTTTTAGATTGTATAAATGCTTTGATGTGTTATTTCTCTAAAATACACAGCAAGTCTCACTGATGTGTGCATAATGGGACATGACATGCCTTGTTCTGCAGTGCACCTTGCAAGGTAGAAAACAGATACTTTCCCAAAGAATTTTGAACCCAACTAAATTATTTTCCATTCCTTACATACATTAGAGCCCCTGTCCCTAGCTGGGAAAGAAACTGTATCCCAAAGAATGCAATAAAGTGAATCACACTATGACAGCTGGGAGTAATGAATACAGATCAGGGGTGTATGTATTTTTCAATTCTGTCCATATGCAAAAGAAAGAAAGAAAGAAAGAAAGAAAGAAAGAAAATTACATAGTATGACACTGGCTGCAGAATTTAGCTCCTTAAGAACATCCTCTTCCATTTAAAATAAATAAACATAAAACTCGCTTCACTAAATCTTACTGTCACACTGGGTGCATCTACCCTGTAGGAATAATGCAGTTTGATACCACTTTAACTGCCATGGCTCCATCCTACAAAAGTTTGTGATTTGTAGTTTTGTGAGGCATCAGCACTCTTTGACAGAGAAGGCTAAAGACCTTGTAAAACTACAAACGCCAGGATTGCAGTAGAGCACCTAAAGTGATTTCTAACTTCATTTTTTTCTACAGCGTAGATGCACCCATTAAGAAGCTTCAATCTGTTTAGATAAAGTCTTTACCATCATACAGGTGACTGAATAAGACTGCCAGTATCAGGGACATGGAAAATGCAATGTCTTTTATAATTACTTGGCCCTTTCTGCTCTACCATGAAATTAATGAAATACCAGGACATATACCAGAATTCATTTTTTCTTTGTAAAGAATCTGAGATACCTTAATGCAGAATTTTGTTTCCCTCCCAATCCATGATAGGGTATTTAAACATTTCCTATTATTACCTTTCAATCAAATGATAACCAAAATGTTTTACAATAATAGTAATCTAGCAGAAAGAAATCTGGTGGTGGAATTACCAAGAGAAATGGTGGAGTGGGGTATAGGAGGTGATGTTAAAACTTTGGTATTCTTGGTCTTGTATTCTGAAAAAGCCAGAAACCTCTCCCAATATTTTGATATCCCCACTTTAATATTATTACAAGGCCAGAAGCAAATGCATGCAAAATAGTGATATTCAGAACTCCTTTAAAAAGAGATCTAATAGGATTTGCTTCCTAATTTGTCTCTTAATTTAGAAGTGGTTTCACATGACATTATTAAAGATTTAGTCCCTCTACAGGTTTTCCTGTTGCTGTTGGTTCTTACTCGTCCTTTGGTAAGCCTCCTCCCGATTACCACCTCATAAAATGAAGAGGCTGGGAATACCAAACATGGTCCTCACCAAGGGTATCTATAGTTATGTGACATCAATATTGCTTCTCCCTCAGTAGCCAAGTCACTTGCACTGTATATCCAACTAGCCTGAACATCGGCTAAAGAAAGAATGGGCAGGTCCAGTCCTTACCTCCACCTGTCCAGAGCCATCATCCACCATCTTGTGCTGAGCAGCCATCTCGGGCTTGGCATGCAGAGTGGTGGCATCAAACTTCACCTGCTCTACTTTGGCTATTGGGAGGGTGACAGGGAGGTACATTAGTGAGTAGGTATGGAGTGTATCAACACAGTATTTCTCTGAGGCCATGTTGTAGCACCTAAGCAGGTCAGGAAGAAACTACGAATGGCCTCTGATGTAAACAAACAAAAAACAAGCTTCATTTATATACCGCGTCAAACTGCCTAAGCAGTGTCTAAGCAGTTTACAACTGTAAGCTAATTTGCCCCCAACGATCTAGGTACTCATTTTAGCAAACTTGGAAGGATTCAAGCCTGAGTCAAGCTTGAGCCCTTTTGCTGGGCTTGAACTCAAAACTTTGTGGTTTTGAGTGAGTGGCTACAGTATATGCATTTAACCACTGCACCACCAGGGCTCCTTACTGGATGGAACATACTTCTCTAAGGAAAGAGACCCTGTCAGGTATTATTGCCACAGCTAAAAGGAGAGTGTTGCCGACCATCAGCTTGTATAACCCAGTACTGCTGTAGAATTTCATGGATTCATATGCAAACAAATTATTTGCCTTGTAGGAGGTAACTCCAATATTTGTTGGGCAGAAAATGGCTTATAAAAACTGATACCTCCAGTCAGCTCCACAGTGCTGTGTGTGCAAACCAAAATAATTCTGGAATGTCTACAATTTCCCTACATCTCAGGATTATGCCTTTTTTGAGAGACAGAGAGAGATCCCAAAAGAGTTCCAGAACAGTTCTGCTCCCAAACATGAGAAGAACCAACTCCTAATATCTCCTGGCATAGGGAGACTGTAGCACTTACCTACTTTTCCAACTGTGCTGGTCTTTCCAAAGCCAACACTTTGATTGGGGACAGTCCATTTCTGAAAGAGCTGCCTAAAAACAGCTGATTCAGAGCCATCATTTTCAGTCTCCACACTGGTACTGGGTGGGTAGTTCTTTGCCTTGATGAAACCCTGAGGTGGGAAATAGAATGAAGACTATGGGGTGAAGCAGACTGGTAGTTTGGAGTGGTCTCTGGCCACTCCAGCCCTGGTCAGCTGATCATTGGCCCAGCACTGTGGCAACTGGACCCAAGCTGGCTACTGCTGTGACCCTCAAAATACCGCTGGCAAGGAGCGGCTTTTTGCCACTCCTTTTCTAGCCATCTTCAAGCCAACTCAGGCTGCTTCAGAGAGGCTTCTGGCCACATCAGGGGCATGTGTCATCTGCACACCCCATCCCCAAAGCAGTCAGAGGCTGCACTTTTTGGCCCATGTGTTTCGGGCCCAAGGTGCAATAGGAGAGCCATAATATAAAGAGGTTCTGAAAATATAGAACAACTGTATTGCAGTTTTATTGAACAAAGCTTCTTTGAAAATAATATAGATTTAGATGTTAGCTTTACTTGGAGTCATAAAATAGCTAACAATTTGGACCTGGAACAAAATATTGTAATATGTTCACTAATTTTAAAGAACCAGTGACCCACTGGTTGACCCCAGTTTGCAAAAAGTCTGACTGGGGATTTACTAAAAGAAAATCTTTAGCATTACCAAACAGCAAGAAAGCAAGAAAACAAAAGCCATTGCAGTACTTTTAAAGCAGATGAGGGTGCTAAACAATGGGGTGAAACAGACCACCCCAAAAGGGCAGATTGGGGTCACCCCGGCACTGCTGACTCCAGTGCTGCAGCAACTACACAACACAGCCCAATCCACACTGATGCCAGCCCAAATAGGAGTGGAAAAGATCGGCTCCTATTTGCTCCCATAAAAGGCTGCCTTAGGTGGTGGCCCCACTGCAACCCCAGGGCAGCTTCAAGCTGTTCTAGGGGCGTGCAGCATCAAAATGCCATGCTCCTGGAGTGGCTTGAAGCTACCCCCATCTGAGCAGCTGGATGGCTTCTGGGTGTCTTGGGGATGTGTGGCATAAAAGCACCACACCCCAATCCACCCAGAAGCTGGATTTTCCAGGCCGTCTCTTCAGCCACAAAGAACAATCCCACTGTCATTTTCACACAAATGACTGAGGGAAGACTTCCCTTCTGGATTTTGGTACGATCCAATATCCCACCCCCCTCCCTTGTAAAGATGGTCCTGTGATTACAAACAGAGGGTTTTCTTTGCCCTCGAATACCACCTGTCATGCTTATTTTATGTATTTGGTTATTAGGTCTATATTTCACCTTTCTGTGAATGGACTAAACAATTGAAACAGGAGTGGTTTCCCACCGCCGTCTCTTAGACTAAGGGATTGAGGGTCCTTGCTACTTGTCAGCTAATTCTGGATCCTTTCTGGGTTCCCCTTTGTCAGCTTCTAGTCACTCAAATTCCCAACATGATACTGCTTAAACCAGTTAAATCAGGTTAACAGTGACAGTCCACTTAAATATCTTCATGTCTCAGAGTTCTAGGAGATTTATATGGGATGGAATAGACTCTTTTGGAACTGTTTTAGGCTATTTATTATAAGTATTCCTGGACAGATCCATACATATACATTACCTTCAGGGAGAAGCACAAACATGGCAATGCCTGGGTACTTCAGTTTAGGCATTATTCCATTATGTTGCACTGGTATATAAGGCTTGAAACTTAAACCATCTATAGGTTTTACCAGGTCATATGTCCTTATTTAATGACATATAAACCTTTTAATGGTATATACACAGGCTGAGGAGTTGCCAATTAAAATTTGTCTGGCCCGTAACAGTATACAGAACTCTTTTACAGTCTTTTACCCTTTTGGGGTAGTCAGACTGTGTGTGTCATCTAAGATCACTTGGTGAGTTTCATGGCTCAGTGGGGGACAGAAACTAAAGCTCCCAAAATACAGTCTGACACTCTAACCATTTCTGCACATTGGCATAAGTGTTACTAGATTTACAGATATCCTTTTGAAGGCTATGATGTGAAAGAGGATAAAAGGAAGCATGGCATAGTGGTTTGAGTGTTGGACTATGACTATGGTTCGATTCCCTGTCTAGCCATGAAACCCACTGGGTGACCTTGGGCACGTCACATGCCCTCAGACTCGGGGGAAAGTTATGGCAAACCTCCTCTGAACAAATCTGGCTAAGAAAACCCCATGATAGGATTGCCTTAGGGTCACTATAAGTCAGAAATGACTTGAAAGCACACAACAACAACAACAACAACAACAACAACAACAACAGGAAGATAGTCAGGTGGGTAGCCAGTGATGACAGCAATATCTTGGTCCAGATTGAGAGCCTGTGAGATTTAGTGATGCTCCTGTCCATCAAAGTATGGAGTCATTGAAACAAAAGAGCTAAAGTCCTTGTAAAAGGCAGGACATGAAAAACCATGGAGACATTCTCACAATATCTCAAAGAGGCTCAGGCACCTTGCTCAAGTGCTTTGTCCAATGTGGAATTGGACAAGCCCATCCTTGTCTGTCTCTCAAGGACAGTATGTTCCTCAGCCATGCTTTCACTCACCAAGGCCCGTGACATGGCTTGCTGCCTCTCCTCTTTGCTGGACAGCTTTCCCTTCCAGACAAAGATCTTCATACCACCCTGGTCCAAGATGTAACAGTCCTGGCAGAAGGCAAAACAGGATGTGAATATGCTACTTCATTAGGAAGAATCTTTCTCATTCTCTCTGTGTGTGAACATGCATGTTTTGGGGCAGAACAGTCTCCTCCCACATATGTCACTGCCCAGCTTTCTCATAAGAGACTACAGGGGCTTCTGCTATTAGGTTGAGTAAAGCAGCTGCCTGGGCACTAGGTTCTGAGTGTCATCAAAGGCAATCAAATTGGTAGCTATTTACTTTGTTCTTGTTGTATTTTTACTACTATGCAGGCTGGTCTTCTTCTTGCTCCAAAATGATTTGGCTCCCTTGGATGCTACATACCTTGACTGAGGGTCAGGTGATCGATGTTTGCCTCAGTTAGTCCTCCCTTCTGCCCTTCCTGCAAATGTGCAAATGCGCAAATGCCCACACCTCTGACTTGTGCCAGTGCAACCAATTTCCTAAAGAAATTACATGCCTCATGCTTCAGGAGGTCCTGGGTGAGGGGCTGGATGGCAACTTCCTGGATGAGTAGGTTCCCTTCTACATCACAGACACTAGGATGGAAACACAGAACAAGATAGTGTTGTAGAACCAGCTAACCAATGTGCAGAGTTTGTAAAGGTGATTTTGGGGGATTATAACCCCCAGTATCTTTCAGATGGAATAGACATTTGCTGGCAGATTCTGGAAGGTTTTCTAGTAAAAAAAAGTATTCTTCTCCAAGTTCCGTTCAGACATTGCACTGATGATCAATCACTTCAGTGATGCTAGAAACTAAAATCAGTACTGGGCATCTTCAATGTGCAGCCTTGCAAAATTCAGCTTTTTGAGAATTTCATAAGACATTTCATAGTTACCTAGAATGGGGAAATAATAAGAATAATTCCTCCATGCGGCTTCTCTCCTGATGTCCCAGTTATGTGTGAAACAATACTTCTGCATCTCACCTGCAGTGCTATCACTGAATCACAAAGGGCACCTGAACATTCTCAGTATGATGAAGACAAGTAGGTTTCCTTCTCACTTTGTAAGATTAAGTAAGAGGAGAATTTTAAAATCTTCATTGCTGCAAAGTGAGACAGGTAATTTGTGGTCCTTGAAGTATTGGTGTACAACTTCCATAGGTCATTGCTGAAACAGCAAATGGTGAGGGATAACAATATCTGGAGGGCCACAAGTTACCCACTCCTGATGTCCAGAAATATTGGAAAATTATAATGCCAAATAACCAGAAATTCAAAGATCCCATGGGTTAGACCACCTTCCTTGCAATATTGCTCATTTTTATTTCACACCCCACTTTAGCCATCACAGACTTTGCCAAATCATTTTGAATTGTCTAAAGGGTATCCACCTATAGGACAGAGTGGTACCCATGAAAATAACATTTAGCCAAATGTTCACAACAGCAGAATTCACTGTGAGAATAAATGTATAAAACACCTTTACACAGAACTTTTGTTTTCTTAACCAAAATCCAGCATGGTTACTTCATCAGAATCCCTATGGTACCATTACTACTTGTGTGAGAGATTGGCTTTTCACTCTGACACATAGTTTGGGAATATTATTTGTTAGGATTGCAACTTTCAGAATCGTCATTCCAGCATAGAGTGATGTGGACAATTTTTGGAGTTGCACTCCAAAAAAAGTAACTTTTCAAAGTTCTGCTCATGCAGTTGTACTGTCCAAATGACCTTTTCACCATTTTACATTGGTCTCTTGCACTGCATGCCAAAAGTCACTCACTGGTAGAGTTTAAGAGCAGATTTCAGCTTCTGGTCCACCACGGCATCTGGGATGGCTGGTTGTATATCCCTCTTCTCCCCCAGCACGTATGTCATGACCTTCATAAGCCCAGGAGAGGCAGCTTCATTCTCACCATCTACCACACCCACATGTGCTCGGCCACCACGTTCCCGGTCACGGATGTCCTTACCCAGAGTCATCCCCTGTGGGGAGCAGGTCACAAAAACATTCTCATGTCAGGAGGTTGCGGGAGTGAGCCTACTTAGCTACAGATTAGTGGGAAGTCCACAGGTAAGAGAATAAGTGAGTCAGGCTGTATGTGTAAATGTGTGAGCCTATATGCATAGGAGACTGAAACAGTCTTATTCCCAGTGTAATTTTTGTCAGCCCTCATTTATGGGTCAGTGTCACCCTGGACCACATACTGAGCTCTGATGCCATTATCATACTATGGATTCCTCTATGGATTCATATGAGGAGTAAGTCAAGTGTTCTGATTTGTGGATCTGAAAAAAATGGTGAGGTTTCAGAATAAAGACCATGGAAATGTGAAAGTAAAGAAGATGAAGTTCACTCTCCCCAGCTGACTCTGCATGTGTGTGAAGAAATAAACCAAAAATGTAACTACACTTGGAGTACACAGTCATGTTATCAAAAAAAAAGAACCCTTTCATCTGAAGCTATATCTGAGTCAGCTACTTGAGGTGTTGACAAAAAGTACAGTGCATACATACATATTATCTTTGTCCCTGAAGAAGCAGTCAGAAGACAGAAAACTTAAAGAATCTCCAGAGCTTGGAAGAGTTACTTTTGTAGCTTCCTGAACTGTAAATCATTGCAGGTTTTTAGGTGTGAAAAAGGAACTTTCCCAAGTTCTATAGGCTACAAACAAGATGTGGATATGAGATGGCAGGGATAAACTGCCAAATAAAGGGAAAACCCACAAGAGGTTGTGGAAGATTTTCATGGCTGGCATCCATAGTTTTTTTTTTTGGGGGGGGGGGGGGGGGTTCGGGTATGTGGTTGTGTTCTAGAAGAATTTATTCCTGACATTTTGCCTGCATCTGTGGCTGACATCTTCAGAGAATGGTGGCATGGAAGTGTGTGACCCTTGGTTGAGAGGAAGTAATTTCCATGTTTGTCTGTGTGTTGGTCTGTTGGTGAATGGCAAAGCCTCAGGGTGGTATGATATGCAAAGGAGATTTGTGTTTATTTAATTAGTGATCCATTGCCTGCTGGGAAACTCTCTGACCCTGGTGGTGCCGTGTCTTGATTTTGGTGTTTTTCAGAACTGGTAGCCAAATTTTGTTTACTTTTAGGGTTTCCTTCTTTCTTGTTGAAGTTGTCCAGGTGTTTGTGGATTTCAATAACTTCCCTGTGCATTCTGACCAGATAGCTGTTGACATGATCCAGAATTTCAGTGTTTTCGAACTGAAATTCTGATGAGAGACTTTGCAGACTGGATCAGCCAGAAAAATCAGCAGTAGCAGAACACATTATAAACCAACCTGGGCATAAAAAGCTATTTGAAAACACTGAAATTCTGGACCATGCCAACAACAATCAGGTCACAATGCAAAGGGAAGCCAGTAGTGTTAATGATGGCTTGATAATCTTTATATATGTTGGTGACAATTTTAATCATTTTTTCTCCCATATCCGTGGCTATACAGAATCATAAAATATATTGTCATTCTATTTTGTCAAAGGTCTTGGCTGAGTCATATGTAGCTATTTGCTACTGAGACATGCCTGTAAACTAAACAATAAGGTTAGACATTGAGGTTACTGGGTCAGCAATTTGTCTGTGTCTAACAAAGCCAAATTGGTCCACTTCTATGTAGTTTCCTGCAACAGAGTTCAGTCTGTTTGCCAAAATGGCAGAAAAGATTTTTGAATCTTGATTAATAAGGGAAATTGGAAGAAATGAAAAAATTTCTTTTGGGTCCTTATCTTGCTTTAGAATTAAAATTATGTTCAACATTTTTGATGATTCTGGTATAATTAGTACTGCTATCCAAAATAGAATTAAATAGGTTTTTCAGTACTGGAGTTAACTGTTCTTCAAAAAATCTTATAAAAAGAACTACCAAAACCATCTGTGCCACAGGGCTATATTGTGTTTCAGGTTGTTTAAACAACATCATGAATTTCTTGAACAGATACATTTTGAGCCAAAAGATCCTTATGCTCATTTGTAAATTTTATGATGTTACAGTGAGATGGATAATCTATTATGTTGGAATTGGTTGAGTTATGGAGTATGCGCAGTTTATTAAAAAATAAGCAAAAAATAATTCATTCACACTTTTATGTTAAAAATATTATTCCCTTTAGTGTCTTTTTCATATGAGTTTTCTTAAATAGATGTGCTAATAATTTTGAGATTTTGTTGTTAATTTTTTTGGTAAATAACAGCTTTTTCGAGATTTTGTTGATATCTAACAAATTTAATTCAGATTTTTAAAAATCAAAACACGCTCTAATTTTTTATTTGCTTTTTTTTTGAGGGCGGGGGGTCCTATTCTAGATTTTTAATTTCTTGTGAAATTGTTGATTTGGTCTCTAGCAGTGTTCTTTCAAACTGATGGGATTGATACAGTTGTCCCTCTAACAGTTGCTTTTAATGTCAGTGTTTGCATTTATGTTTCCTGGGTTGTCTTTGATAGAATGCATAATAACACTCTTTATGATGTTTTTAAAGTATTTCCCTCTAAATAATAAAGATTCAAATTTCCTGGGGAAGAAGGTTTTTGGAATATCATAGTCCAGTGTAAAAGCTGCATATATGGGAGCATGATCAGATGTCCAGATTTGTCTGATGCCCACTTCCATAACACAGTCTTGATATTTTTAGATATCAAACTATAATCTATATGAGAGTAATCCTCGTGTCTATTTGATTAATAAGAATAGTCTTTCTCATTTTCATGCTGATGTCTCTATACATCAGATAAATCAAATTCTGAGAATACTGAGTCTATACACACATAAGTTGAAGAGTCTCCAGTGGATCTATTCTCCTGTTAAGTCCTACTTTGTCACCTCATCATGGTGTGGCAGTGACTCTGGTCTTTCAAAGGCAATGCTAGTGATGCATAAGCTATGGTAGATTCTACTAAACCAGTAAGACTTCAGATACAGCCCTGACAATAGCCTGTGCATCAGCCATACAAGAAACAACAAAAAAACAAAGAGGCTCACCACCAGAAGAATGGCCATCAGGTGATGGGTTGGTCCCAGCCATCCTGAATACAATGATAGTGTAGAATAACTGAGACCTTCATTGATGTAGAGGCTGCACTGATGAAATCATGTATCCACAAAATATTCCAGAAACCAGTCTTCCATTATTTTACAATAGGATTGCTACTACATTTGGAGACTCCCTCCAACTTCCCTCCTCCACCCCACCCTGCACAAACTGTGGACCAGATTCCTCCTCTCTTCCCATCTTAGCTTCTCTGTTTCCACCCTCTATCCACTCAATCCAACCCCCCCCCCTCACCTTCAGTCTCTCCATCCGGTTGCTGTCAGGACCATTCCACTGGATGATGAGCTTCCCCAAATCCAGCAAGAATACATCGCCTGAGTTGAAGCTGCTCCAGCTCATCTCCACCTATGCAAGAGAAGCAGCATATCATCCAGCGGGGAGGGAGGGGGGGAAGGCTATTTAAGTTTAGTGTATTTCAAGATATCAGACCAGGATCCTCTCATTATGGGGGAACTTGAACAGGGGATAAAGGCAACACACACACACACAGAGCATATAGTCCTGGTGTAACAAGAGGGTAGATGTCCTATCAGCATCTTCAAAAATGGGTAATTTGCACCAGTTCCAAGAATGCCCAGCTAACATGGGCACTTACTATGTTGTAGTACCAAAATAATGTATCCTGATAAGTTGTACAAGACTCAAAATATACCCTTGTGGTTTGCAATTTGTCCACCACAATGGGATTATTCTGTAGTTTTATGAAACAGTCAGAAGTACATACATTTTCAAGAGCCCAGACTTTGATAACCCAGCAGTGACCCATCATTCCTATTCTGCTACTCCTTGGTGCTTCCCTTCTGTGGTGGACCTACCTCTCCAGCCACTACATTCTTCTTGCCTTTTACATGCAGGAGGCGTTGTACATTGTATGTGTTGGTCTCCACATGCTTCATGCCTGAGGCCACACCACCCTTCTTATAGCTGTGGAGAAAGTGAAGGATGGGAGATTGTGACTTGCCCAATCTCACCTGGTAGGTTTCCATGGTTGAGCAGGCATTCAAACCCTGGTTTTCCACTGTCATAGTTCAACATGCAAACTACTACATTACACTAGTTCTCCTCTAAATGCACAGGCATCCTTTATCCTATACTGTACAACATCCTTTCCAAACCTGAAGACTTCCAGTTGTGTTGGACCACAACTGTCATTATCCACAGCCAGCAGAGGTAGGGAAAAAGGCCATGGGAACCCTGGATTGGAAAAGACTGCTATATAGTATCAACTTCAAACACTTATGCATCCAAAATCAAAAAGTCAGAATAATGCCTTCTGTTTTTGAATACTTTTATTCCAATATGTAGGCATACATTCAGATGCTCAGGAATGAGCCATGGCATGATTCAGACACACATGGCCATCCTTGTCCTTCACACAACGAGAGGAGTCTAAAAGCCTCAATTTTAAAAATTTCTAATAAACTGCAGTTTATTAGTTTCCCATTATATACAACATTGGGATTTTTTTTCTATTGTGTTTTGCTTGGATAACTAAGACCAAACTATAATTAGATCCTGGTTTGTCTGACCATGGTTAAACTAAACCACAATCTTCCTCAAATTTGTATATAAGAAGGAGCTGTGTTTTATCCCAAACCAAATTGGATGTTTTAAATTTTCTCCCCTGACATGCCAAGTGGATGGAGGGAGAGCACGCAAGTTCAAATCTCACTGTGATTTGTTCTTGTAATCCTGTGATTCATTCCTGCAATGATAGCCATTGCTATTGTTACAACTGAAGCATGCTGGTGAACACAGATTAAAGTAGTAAAATAATCTTATGTTCTTACTCTCTTGTCTGCCTCCCTTTCACCAGTGTTCTACCTCATCTCACTCTCCGTACTTTGCATTCTCAGTGCTTCATGAAACAGGGTCCCATAATTTGCAAAACAATTAATCATAGAAGTATTTACTGCTTGGTGCAGCCTCCGTTTGAAGATGCTATCATGACTGCAGAATTCTTGTTCTTGTACTCTTGCTGAAAGTTGTCCCTTAGACACTAAGAATCATAGAAACATAAAGCTGAAAGGGACCACAAAGGCCACCTAGTTCAACTCTCTGCCAGGCAGAAAAACACAGTTAAAGCCCTCTTGAGAGAGAGCCATCCAACCTGGGTTTAAAAATTTCCAAAGAAAGAGAGTCCACCACTGTCCAAGGCAACCTGTCCCACTGTTGAACAACATTTACCATGAAGATGTTTCCCCTAATGTCTAGGTGGAATCTGTTTTCCTATAATTTGAATCCATTTGTTCATGTAGTATCTGGAGCAGTAAAAAATAAGCTTGCTCCATCTTCTACATGACATCCCTTCAGTTATTTAAAGAGAGCTGTCATGCCATCTTTCAGTCTTCTTTTCTCTAAGCTAAACATACTCACCTTCCTAACCCATTCCTTGTAGGGCTTGGTTTTCAGACCCTTTACCAATTTGGACACATTTCCTTAGAAATGTTCCAGCTTGCCAATATCCTCCTTGAACTGTGGTGCCTAGAACTGGACATTTTATTGCTGCACAAGAGGTAATACTATTTGCCAAATATTCATTTTCTGACAATCATTTTGAGGTTTTGCTTCTTATTTAACTGCCTTTGGGTTTTGTTGCTCACTTCTTTCTTTATCATCTGTTTGGACCATGTGGGTCTATATTTGACATGTTTTATCAAAATAACACCTAAAATTTCCCTAGTGCAAAAGCATGGAGGTTTCTCTTGAAAGATTCATTGTTCTCTGCCTAACAAGGGTATGTGTGATCTCACAAAGGATGGAGACCTTTTTGTATTGCTAATGGAATTCACATTTTATCTCTTTGACTTTGGAATGCTTTGTTCCAGTGCCATATGGCCAGAAGGAGGGGGGGGGCTTCCCTACATCTCTCCACTACATCCCTTCACACTATCTTAACACAGAACAACACACCAACAGCACCTTGACAAAATGCAGTTTTGTGACTAACATTATCATTCTTCTTTTTTTAAAATGCTCCTGTATGATTTTTAACACCTTCACCTGATGAAGAAGCCAGTGGAGTATTGAAAGCTTGTATCATGTATTTTGAGAATTTTGGTTGTCAGAATAAAGGTATCACTGTTTTGTGCATATTAATTCTGAATTACACATTGGGTTCAGAATAAAGCATAAACTGATTGACATTGGTACCCCCAACTAGATGTATGTGTATGTATCTTACTGCCTCTCAGATAAGGAATATCTTTTCATCTCTCACAGTAATATTCAGCTCCTGTTCCAATCTGGCTCTGTTTCATAGTCAGAAACATAGTGACTAAACTCCACTGTTGGTCTATTCAAAGAGAGGCTGCTGAATGGCTTCCTCTTGTTTGTTACAACTGATCAGAAAAAGTCCAGCCTGCCAGAATTCTCAGGGGACAACTTCCCAGTGGTGGAGGAGGGCAAAGGAATATTTTACCTTAAAGCTCTTATTACCTGTATGTAAGCCTTGGGGAGACATTTCAATCTATTAGAATGGGAGAACCTTGTACAAAAAGCAAGAAATGACCAAATAACAATGCCACAGGAAGTATCACCAGGGGAACTTCTGGAGAGTCGGCTTGAGACCTCAGGAGGTCTGGATTTGGCTCCAAAACTTACTTTTCCCCATTGCTGGTTTAGGACACCAATTTGTAACATAAAAAGTAGTCCAGGAAACTGCAATTTCCCTGTTTAGCCACAAGAGGATGACAGACAGCCTTACGTACATGATACCCTGTTTGAAGTAGCTTCGGAAGGCCTCGCTCTCATAGTTTTGGACCTCTCGGTGTTGTACGGCCACCCCACCCAGGTGTTCATCCATCTGGGTAGTGTAGATGGCAGCTGCACCCTGCTCATCCTGAGATGATGAGTTGCCCAGCCAGTAGTGGATATCGTATGTGAAGCTGTTCCCTGTTTTATGGGTCTGAGTTGTGGTAAAAAAAAAAAAGAGAAAGAAACAGCAGCAGCTACTTAACAGGCCAGGTGTTTCCATATATGTTCACCCAATCTCCAGTGAGATCCTTGCCTCACTTGTTCAGTAGACAGTCTGGTTCCCATACTGAGCTAGACTTGCTCATAGTTATCCATAAGATTGCACTAGGGAAGCACATTTACATGGATTGCTGTATTAACATGCAAAAGGGAGTAAGATCAGCATCCTTAGATGTCCCACCTTCTGATGAAGAAAATGCAGTGGGTAAATTGCCTCATTCATAACACATTCCGAAAAGCAACAAAAACATTAGGAAAACACATGATGCCACATTATAATGAGAGAAGATAAGCAGAATATGAAGAGTGACCATGTTTGCTGCACATAGGTACTCTCTAGTCCACCATTTTGTTCTCATAGTGGCCCCTCAAGCAACAATACCTTGGAGTGGCTGGATGGCTGGTGGAAAGGCAAAATGAAGGCATTGCTCCTGTGAATAAAAATTTCTGTCCTCTCCCCTATGAAATGTTCCTTCAACCCCTTAATTTCTAGCACTGCATCATTTAAAACTTTAGTTGAGCATTTAGAAATACAGTGTGAGCATCCAAGGAAAAAGTGCAGGCACAGTTACCAAGGGAATACGAACACAGCAAATAGGAGAGTTCTAGGTTGAGTTCAGTGTCACACTCTCTACAAATTTGGCTACAAATCTGGGGACAGAAAGAAAATTTCATTTGGGGGCCAGAGTTCTTATTTGGATGGCAAAGTCCATAGTTTCCCCACACACACATTGCACCCTTGAACAGCACTATTCTGTCTGTGTTTCTGAGAAACTGGTGTGCATCCTTTGATACTTGAGCTTGAATGCTGTACCCACTGATAGCGTTATGCTCAGGAAGATGTCCAGTCTCCTCTTGTAGACATTAGTGGTCATCACTGCACCGTGCTCATAATCCTACAGTTTTACTGTGCCCTATGTGAAAATGTATTTCCTTATTTTTAATCTTTACTGAACTTCTCACCATGCAGCTTCTATGGACAGACTTTGGTATCATAAGGAGAAAAACTCCCTATCCACTCTGTTCATGCCAAACATAATTTTAAACATCTCTATCTTGTTTCTTTTTTACTTGCCCCCTTTTTTCTAACCTCCCAAAACTTAAGCTTGTTCATATCACATCATGCAGAGAAACAAGATTCTATCAAGGGGCTGTGCTTTGGTCTGACAACTCATTCTCTTCACCTGCCCATCCAACCATTTGTCGGATTCTTAACCTGATAGTCAAACTGTATGCTAATATACAGTTATCCAGAATGGTCCAAAGGCACAGTGCAGCCAGGAAGTGAGTTTAGAGAATGACTGGGAATGGACATAACATGAAACATTGATTATTTATTGTTTGTTAGCTTTCCTACCTTTTGGGCAAATTCAGCCTTCAAGGCAGCTTCCAACAAGCAGAAATGCAAAAACATTGATTAAAAGTCATGAAAATAACAAGGATCGGGTTAAAGGAGCCAATATTAAAAAAAAAAAAAAATTAAATGGAACAACACATTTAAAGAAGGCTATTTAGGAGGTCTATCATCTGAGAAAGCTCAAATTGCTTTTAATAACTCTGAGTCTGGTGCACATTTAATAGTACTGAGAGCAGACTCACAGAAATCAATGGGATTTAAGTTAGTAATTCACTGAATTCAGTAGATTCTGTCTAAGTCTGGATATAACTTATTAACTTACTATTATCCCTAAAATAATCTTCTAAAATAAATCAGTATTATTATTCCCATTTTACACATGGGGGACTGAGGCTAAAAACAAAGACAGTGATGCTTACAGCTAGCTGTTGAGTTCAAGGCTGTGACAACGTTTGAACTGTGGATGTCCTGGTTCATGTCTCAGTCCTTTGCCTGCTATCCAACAACAGAAGTTAACCTATTCACTTACATCTTGGTTTAAATCCAATTATTACTCTTTGTAACTGGGCTGTTGATGAGTGGGTCCCATGGACATTTCTTACTTTTTGAGTTCCCATATACTGAAGCAGAATTAACAGCAAATAATGACAACAACATTATATAAAAAAGCAACTTTTCCAAAAGTCTGTTAATAATGTTAGGTATGATCTAAATGACTTTATACCTGCTGCACTAATGCTACATATTTTCTTGTTTGAATTACCCACTATGGAAATGTCCATGCAATCTGTCTTCCTCAGCTATGATACATAGCATAACTCGCTTCCCACAAGCTATATGGGCAAGAAGACATCCCTATCCTTCTTCTTTCTTGGGCTGACCCCACTTTTTTTCCTGGCTGTCCTGTCCCAGTTCGCTTAATGATAGGAAGCCTGCACCACTGAACATTCCTTTTACCGAGAGAATAATGTAAGCATCCCCTTCATAGAAGTTTCCATATGTTTTGGGTGGCAGGGGTACCATCTCCATGTTCTGGAAGGGAAAGGAAAGAAAAATTAGCCGAGTTCAGGCAAAAGATGCCCCACTCAGATGCTCTTGCATCAGGGAAAGTGTTCTTCCTGTGTTTTTCTTGACAATCAAGGCATGATGACCTAAATGGGCCTTTGCTAAGGATGTGAACATTTGCAAGTGAGTTTTGTTTCTATTGTGTTTCTCGGGATCCCACAGGTGGTGGATAGCTTCCATGTTAGTGGGGCAGCAAATCTCCTCTTGGTCTTAGTCCAAACTTTAAAACAACTACGTCAGGTCTGTAACTATAGCAGAGAGGGCAACATACTGGCATTGCTCTGCCCAATAAGAATTCTGCTTCTCCCTAGTAATTTTTTTCTTCAATTCCCAAATTCCTGGCAATTGCAATAAGGATAGGGATGATAATTTAGAAACATCAGTTTAAGTTTCTGAAGAAAAGGGGCCAGCAAAAGTACCAGGGGGATGTGTGAATGCAGCAAATGTATATCTTCTAGGTGTGAATAATGATCAGTGTTTCACTCTGTGGAGTGAAATTTGGGAACTGAAGGAAAATTCATTTAAGGGCAGGATTCTTATTTGGGGCCCAGTGCTCTCATTTAGGCCCCATTCCCACTGGTTTAGAACGCGGATCAGGACACGAATCATGGGTGCATTGTTCCCATTTGGGTGCATTCCATTCACATTGCTCCGATACCGTTCCCATTGGAATTTGAATCTGACTCCCATGTGATCGAATTATCCTGAAAAAGCCCAAATCAGTGGTTGATAAGGTGGTTTAATTTAACAGCGCATTTTTAGCGAGTTTTTCTATGCCTCCTGATTCGCGGCATACGAATGGGAACGACAAGGGTGTCTGATTTGGGAACTTGGAGATGGGAAGAGCAGTGCTCAAGGGGCTGGCCTGGGGGTGTCACCCGCTTGTTCTCTTTCCTGCATTACTGGCGCCATTTTCTTCCGTTTGCATAGCCTTTCTCCTGGTGGATTGGGAAGCAGGGTAAGGCGCTCATGCTACATTGAGCTCCAAATGCAGTAAACACATTACTCCCCCTGCAACCTCTCCCCTGCTCCACATTCATAGAGCGATGTGTGAGGAGAGCCATTGAACACCATTTTAAACTATTATTTTTTTCTTTTTTCACCTCCACCTGAGCAGCAGATGGGCTTTGCATTACATGCCTGCTTGATCACCCCCCAGACAGTCCAGGGAGCAATGGGGGAGGCAAAGGGATTTGGGGCAAATACAGGCTTCTCTTCTCTCTTTCCCAGAGGAACTATGGGAAAACACAGAAGAGTCTGGATGCAAAGGGATTTGGGGTAAATAGAGGCTCCTTCACTCTTCCAGGGATTTGGGGTAAATAAAGACTCCTTCTCTCTTCCAGGATTTGGGGTAAATAAAGACTCCTTCTCTCTTCCAGGGATTTGGGGTAAATAGGGGCTCCTTCTCTCTTCCAGGGATTTGGGATAAATAGGGGCTCCTTCTCTCTTCTAGAGGGAGTCTGGGGAGACACAGAAGAGCCTGAGACCCAAAGGGGTTTAGGGCGAATAGAGGCTCCTTCTCTCTTCCAGAGAATAGATTTGAGGGAAATAGAGGCTCCCTTTTCCCTTTCCTGGAGGGGAAAAGTGCCTAAGCGACTGATTGGCTGTGACGTCAAGTGCTTAAGCGCTTGATTAACAGCTGATTTTAAAAAAAAGAGGTCCCAGAAGGGCAATGGGAACGGGGAGCAAAATAACCCACTTCAAATTACCACAGGGAAAATACCAATGGGAACGAAAACAGGGGTAAAAAAATCTGGGTCTGTTTGCACCTATTTTTAATGGGAACGATGGGTCAGATTCGATTATGACTCGGGGAAAAAAATCCGAGTCAGAATCGCAGCGAAATAAGCCACTTTTTTGCCCAGTGGGAATGGGGCCTTGGTCTCCCTGCATAGCCATACACTCATCCCTCCACATTTATGGATTTGACTTTTGCAGATTTGATTATTCATGGATTTTATTCATATGTTCTCTCTAGGAATATCTAGGTCCTCCAGTGCAACTCTCTGGTCAACTTTAGCCAAAAGTTGAACTGGAGAACCTAGAGATTCCTAGAGAGGTGTTCTCTCTGATTAAAACATAGCTTTTTTGTTATTTGCGTTTTTCCACATTCACAGGGGTCCTGTGCCCCTAACCCCAGTGAATGTGGAGGGACAAGTGTATTTTTCCACCTACTGGGAAAAACAGTGTTCAGCACCTTGGACAGCCCCTCTAAAGAACAGAGCAGATACCATGCTCAATTCACATGGAAGCCACCAGGGCAGAATCCCAGTAGTATTCTTGGCCCATCCAAAGTTGTGTGGCTTTCACCCCCTCCTGCACAGAAAGTCATGTTTATTTTGGGTGCATACCTTTCTTAATGTACACAGTTTTTACACATTTCCCTCCACCAACTAAAACATGTTTGTTTGTGCACATTTTCCAAGTATTCACATGTTTAACCATGCACGGTAGCTTGGGTATAATATGAAAAAGAAAAAGACAAGACAAAAGAATCCAATGTTTATAGTTTGGATGGAAAATTGAAAGGTACATGTGTGCTTTCCGTCCATAGTCTTGCAGACCACAAACTGGATAATAATTTATAGTAAATCTTTGTTGACATATTTTTCTTTTCAATCCCCCCCTTCTTTTCACTTAATGTGCACATTTTAAAAAATAGAAATAGCATCCCCTGGGGGCATGTAATAACTAAAAGCTAAGTAAGCAAATGATTTAATTATTTCTTTCTCTGCTGCAGTCCTGGAGAAAAAATCCCTTTTCTGAAAATTCTGTTTGTATTGGGAGGAAGTCCTCTATTGGTTCCATGGTGTACCCTCCCTTTGCTCTTTATAGCTGGAGACTACTTTGTCCCACCATTTCAGACAATGTAATGTAGGAGGGATTTAGAGCATATTGGGACTACAGCAGGGAGGGAAAGAATTATACTCCTTCCCACCCCAGTGGTGTTCAGGCTCTCCATAGGCTACTGTTTCCTATTTCACTTTTTTTTAAAAAAAGTATACATTAATTACATTCACAGAATTAAAATCATTACCTATCTTGGCACCCAGAACAGTACATTAAATATGAGATTCTGAACTGCCAAAATTAACCTTTAAAAGGCAAGAGAATGTGAAATTCTGGGAAGGAAAGGAAAGGAGGCACGTGTGTCTTTTCCTCAATTTATATCATGTGTGTTTGTCCTCCTGTCCATCCTTCTACTCACCTCAATCCGCCATATCTGGAGACCAGGTGTTGTTTTGTTCAGTGTCTTGGTGACTTTGGCATTAAGTTCTACCATGGTGATCACTCCCTTCTGGAGGGATCTGGCACTGTGAATGGGAAAGGCCATTAGTAACAGCCACATCTCATATGTATAATATAATGTTTAATTAACAATGCGTAAGCTGCTCTGATAGCCTTTTGGCTGAAGAGCGGGGTATAAATTATTATTATTATTATTATTATTATTATTATATACACACACACACACACACACACACACACACCAACATCTGAAAATCCCCAAAGACAGACAGGCAGACAGACAGACCTAGTCTGCTCCCTGTATCTCAGAATCTTGAATATCTCTCAGATGCAGGTGCAAAGCAGATGGCCCCAAAGGAGGAGGAGCCAAAAGCCCCTCCAGCTCCAACTGGGCCAGGACTGTGAGGACCACATGGCTCGTTCCCAAAGCAGGCCACCGCCGCAGCCCAAAGCCTCACCAG
The DNA here is from genome assembly GCF_019175285.1 of Sceloporus undulatus. Lineage (NCBI taxonomy): Eukaryota > Metazoa > Chordata > Lepidosauria > Squamata > Phrynosomatidae > Sceloporus > Sceloporus undulatus. Next base: position 249,270,021 of record NC_056522.1, on the reverse strand, counting down.
CCAGGAGTCAATCTAAATTGACGCCTTTTTCAGCTGACTTTTCCCGACTTGGCATGGCCTTGGCACAGCTTCCGGCTATTTTGGGGACGTGCATCATCTAAACGCTATGTCCCCAAAGCAGCCGGAAGCCACTTTATTTGGCCTGTGTGTTTTGGGTCATGGTCTTCCTCCTTTCCTACTACTTTCTACTTCATGGAGCACTATCATCTTTTCGAATGATATGTCAAAGGTACAACAGCTTAACCTTAATTTTGGCTTCTAGTTAAGAGTGTAGACTTGATTTGCACCCAGACTCATTTATATATCTTTTGGGTAGTCCATTGTGTCTTCAGCACTCTCCTTAGCACCACATTTCAAATGAGTTAATTTTTATGCTGTCATATTTCTTTACTGTATTGCTTTCAAAGCCATACACAGAAATCAGGAATACTGGGTGGCGGCGTTTGCGGCGGCGTGGGAGGAGGCGGAGCTGGGTCAGCTGGGCTTATAGCCCCAACGCTCCCCAGCCCCGGCGGTGGCGGCGTTTGCAGCGGCGCGGGAGGAGGCGGAGCCGGGTCAGCTGGGCTTATAGCCCCAACGCTCCCCAGCTCCGGTGGCGGCGTTTGCGGCGGCGTGGGAGGAGGCGGAGCCGGGTCAGCTGGGCATAAAGCCCAAATGCTCCCCAGCCCCGGCGGCGGGACCCAAGTTAGCCCCACGGATTATCGGTGGGGAGAGAAGTGTCCCCTGGTCCATCGGCCGCATATACGCCCCTGTTCGGGAAGGCAGACGACAGGTGATGTGAGATCTATTCTCACTAGCCCTTCTCATAGTGGTAAGTCACGTCCTGATTAGGAACCTGGGTTTCCACCCCACGAAGGGGGGTTATTTTGGTGGACTCACGGGGGGCCTGTGCTACCTCCTGGTCACATATTCTCCGTGGGGGAATTGATAGGGGTGGTAGAGAGGGTCGCAGAGTAGCCATTTTCACTATAGAAAGCCTTTGGCTCTGGTTTGCCTTTATTCCCTTTTAACATCTACAAAGTGTGGGGGGGAAAAAAGGAAGTTCCATAGCAATTACATGATAATCAGCCCGGACTGTGTATCACTCTTCTTAATGTAAACTGTGATAAACTTCGACTGACTTTGGGATTGAAAGATATATTGATATAAAGAAGGGAGAAGTTAGATTTAAGAAGAGGAACTTGAGGATAAGATTTTCACCTATTGATTTAGTAAATTTGTATCTAGTAAGGTATGGCAATGGGTACAAGATCCAAAACCCAGACTTTAACACAATCATTTGGACAAACATTTTTTTTTCCAAATTCCAATACAAGAAGAGGATCAATGGAATTGCCAAGTAAACAAACTGATATTACAATGACAATACTAAAAGAGCTGAGAGAATTTAAAATACAGAGCAGACAATAACTTAAGGAAACGAGAGAAGAAATTAGGTCCGATATGCATAAGGAAATTGAAGGCTTAGCAAAAAAAAAAAAAAAAAAAAAAGACAAAAATTCAAAAAAAGAAAGAAAAAAAAAAAAGGAAAGGGAGGGGGAAAAAAAAAAAAAAAAAAAAAAAAACAGGCAAGATTTCAAGAGAAGTAACAGAAATAAGAGAGGAGGTGGAGGAGGTAATAGAAAAAACTAAAGAATTAGACAAAAAGACAGAGAAAATAAATAAAGAGAGAGAACAGGATAGAAGAGACATATTACTACAAGAAATTAGATATAGGGAAAGGAGTGCCAAAATTAGAGGGCTGCCGGAAAGGGAAAACGAACAACTATTTGAAAGTCTAATACCAGAGTTAGCAAAATTTATGGGAATGACAGAAGATTTTTTGGATGTGCAAATTGAGAAAATATTCAGAATAAACTCAACATTTGCAAGGGAAAGAAATCTGCCAAGAGACGTAGCCATTTGCTTTACAAATGTAAGAATTCGAGAAAGGTTATGTCACGCAAGTTATGAGGGAAAATTAGTGATAGAAGGCAAAGAAATTGAGATATTCAGAGACTTACCGGCCTTTGTGCTAAAAAAAGTCAAGAATACAGATTTCTTACACAATTACTACAAAGAAAAGAGATATGGTATCGCTGGGAAAAAGTAGAAGGCATTTCATTGACATATAAACAGAGAAGGTATAAAATAAATACTATAGAAAAAGCAAAAGAATTTTTTAGGAGATTAAGAGCCCAGACGAGAAAGGAACAGGAGGAGAAGCACAAAAAGGAGGGGAATAACAACAAAGAAGAATCCCAGGAGGAAGGAAACAAACATAATGAGGATATAGATTTATTGGGATCAGGAGAGGAGGAGGAGATATTGAATATTGATTTAGAAAGACAAAGTTTGACACGTAGAGAGTTAGAAGAAGGTGAAGTAAGCCTAATAGAAGGGTGATTGGATATAGAAATACATACACATGGCAACAAGAGGAATTAAAATTGGATCACTTAATGTAAAAGAGTTGAATAAAAATCATAAAAGAAGGGAAATATTTCACTATGTGGAAAAAAATCGGTTGGATATATTGTGCATACAAGAAACAAAAATTAGGGAAAATGAAATAAAATACCTAAGAAATCCGAAACTAGGAAGTCTCTTTTATTCCTCTGACGAAAAGAAAAGGAGAAGAGGTGTAGCGATATATGTAAGTAGGAAGTATGAGGCAACAGAAATTTTTAAAGACAAAGATGGCAGATATGTGGTCATCGAAATTGCTATAGGAAATGAAAAAATAGAAATAGTAAATGTATATGCTCCCTTAGAAAGTAAAAGTATTTTTTTAAAAAGACTAAATAAAGACTTAACAAAATGTAATGGAAACAATTATTGCCGGAGATTTCAATGGAGTCCTGAAGCCAAAGAGAGATAAGCAATCGAAAAGAAAAATCAAAGACAGTCAGGGAAAGTTACCAAAGGCATGCTTTGAGATGATAGAGGAAAATAAATTAACAGATGTTTGGTCACATTTATATGAGAATAAAAAAGGATTTACTTTTCATTCAGATTCCTACAACTCCCTCTCTAGGATAGATTTATTTTTAGTTACTGGAAACATGCTCATAAAAACAGAAAAGATGGATATCGCTCCGAGGTTGGTGTCTGACCACAACCTAATAGAATTGATATTGGAAATACCTGAAGAAAGGAAACAAGGGCATTGGAGATTAAACGATAGAATAATTAAAGATGGAAAATTTAAAGAAAGCATGAAGCAGGAAATAAAATATTTCTTTAAAGAAAATCTCTTTAATGAGATTCAAAGTAAAACAGTGTGGGATACATTTAAATCTGTGGTACGGGGACTTTTGATAAAAAGAGGTGCAGAAATAAAAAGACAAATACAAAAAATAGAGGCGAAAGATAGACAAGAGTTGAAAAAATTAGAAGAGATAATAAGTCAAAACAAAGACAACATCAAAATTAGAAAACAGTATATTCTATTAAAAAATAAATTACAATAGAAGAATACAGAAGAATTAGTCAACAAATTAAAATTTATAAGACAAAAATATTTTGAAGGTGCAAATAAAACTGGAAGATGGCTTGCATACAAGTTAAAAAAGGAAAGGGAAAATAAAAGAATAAATAAAATCAAAGTGGGAGAGAAAATTATAACTAAACAAGAGGATATCATGAAAGCATTTCAAGAGTATTTCAAAGAGGTATTTAAAAACAACATAAAGGACAGTGAAATAGAGGGGAAAATAAGAAACTACTTAGAAAAAAAGAAAATAAACAAACTTACGAAAGAACAAATAGAAAATTTGGAAAGACCTATACAAAATGAGGAAATTATACAGGTAATAAGATCACTGAAGGAGGGCAAATCCTCAGGGCCTGATGGCTTTACTCCTCCCTTATTTTATAAAACCTTTGAAGAAGATGTGGTGGAGGCATTAAAGATAGTATTTAACAACATTAAAGAAGAAGGTACACCTGGCATATGGCATACTGCTAATATTTCACTTATTCCAAAAGAGGGTAAGGACAATACAAATATGTCAAACTACAGGCCAATAGCCTTATTGAATGTTGATTATAAAATATTTACAGGATTATTAGCAAATAGGTTGAAAAAGATTTTGTGTAAGATTATTAAGGATCAAAACGGTTTTTTGCCGGAAAGACAATTGAGATACAATATAAGAACGATACTAAATATAATAGAATTCTATACAATATACAAAGAAAAAGAAATGGGACTAATGTTAGGGATGATGGGAGTTGCAGCTCTTCTCCTGGCTTTCACTCTCACCACCCTGGTCTGCGGAAGAACAACCAGTTTGACCAGTAGCTCTGAGAATTGGCTGAAGATGTCTTCCAATCTTCTCTGCAGTCTGCTGGTTCTTGTTCAGCTCTCAAGACACCAGTCAACACAGTAGTCTTCTTAAATAAAAGATCTACTTTTATTCTACTATATACACTATGCACAAAACAATTCACTACTCACAAAACTCACAATACTATACTCCTCAATACCCACACTACTATACTCCTCAATACCCACAAAAAGTATTGCCATACATTATTGCTTATATAGACATTTGTCTCTCTATTCATTATACAGTTGCCACCTCCTGGGCGTGTACATACATTATGATTGACATACCATACTTGGCTCAATCTAGCCCTCACATTGCATCATACATTACTGTCCACTCAATGACTCTCAGGTGATATCAATTTGCACCTTTTCACTTTGTCATTGCCTCATATGTCCTTGGCTTTCAGGACCTTCTAATTACATTACTTACAACACCTGTGTGACAATTCAATAACTTTTGCTGTGTCATGTTACTTTCAAATACATTCATATACATATTACATTTCTTGTGACTATATATCCCATGTGGCTTTTTCCTGACAACTAATCTTTGTCGATGCTGAAAAAGCCTTCGACAGTATACGATGGAAATTTATGATGAAAGTATTACAAAGTAGGAACACACTTTATGGCAAATCTATCTCATTTATATACAAAACAGAAGGTGCAGTTAATAATTAATGGACAGAAAACTGATTACATCCCAGTGGAAAAAGGAACGAAACAAGGATGCCCACTTTCTCCTTTGCTTTTTATAATAGTTCTCGAGGTTCTTAACAATGCAATCAGGGATAATGAAAAAATAAGAGGAACTAAGATTAAAGGGTGTGAATATAAGCTTCGTGCCTATGCAGATGACACGATAATAATTTTAGAGGACCCACTAAAAAGTATAGATATTACGTTAGCGGAATTGAAGGATTTTGGAAAATACTCTGGTATCAAAATAAATAAAGAGAAAACACTGATAATTACAAAGAATATGAAAAAGGAAAAGGAGATTGAATTATTTAATATCTCTGGGATTAAAGTGGTAAAGAAGGTAAAATATTTGGGGATATGGTTGACTAACAAAAATCTAGATCTGTTTGAAAATAATTATAAAAATGTTTGGTCCCAAATTAAGAAAGATTTACAGACATGGAACAATATGGAATTGTCATTACTGGGGAGAGTGGCAACTATAAAAATGAATGTATTACTGAAAATAATTTTTCTATATCAAAATATACCCATTATTATTTAAGGACAAAGTGTTTACGGATTGGAACAAGGAGCTTAAAATTTTTTTGTGGAAAGGAAAAAAAGCTAGAATCAAACAGCAAATTCTAAAGAAAGAAAATGCAAAAGGAGGGTGTGCCCTACCTGATTTAAAGATTTACTTTTGGGCATGTGGGCTTTTGTGGATTCAAGACTGGATGAAAGTGGACAAACCTAGCTTATTGAGTGTTGAGTCGTGTAATATAAGATATGGCTGGCATGCCTATTTATGGTACCAGAAACATCAGATTAATATAGATTTCCTACACCATGCAATTCGTAAACCCCTGTTAAGAATGTGGAATATAATTAAGAAACGATATTATCAAAAAACTCCATTGTGGGTATCAACCCAGGAGGCCCTCTTTAGTAGATGGGAAAAGAATAAAGATTGGTTAAGATATAAAGATCTTTTGAAGATAAAGGGGAATGGAGAAATAGATATAAAAACGAAAGAGGAACTGGAAAAAGAAGGAAAAAGTATACAATGGTTTGGATATTTACAAATAAAATCTAAGTTTAAAGAAGATGCAATGAAGGTAGGATTTGAAACAACAGAAAACAATTTAGATAAAATTCTCTGGGGAAAGGATAAAGGTAAAATTGCAAAATTATATAAGGTTCTTATGACATATGAATTGGAAAATGAAAATGTTACTGACAGTATGACAAAATAGGCTCAGGAGATAGGTCATACGATCTCTATGGACAATTGGGAGAACTCATGGGAAAAAAAAACTGCTAAATTTACGGTTGCACAAGACTTAAAAGAAAATTATTTGAAGGTCTCTAACTGATGGTACTTTACACCAGTAAAAGTTGCTAAAATGTATAAGTTAAGCACAAACAAATGTTGGGAGTGTCAAAACGAAAAAGGTTCATACTATCACATGTGGTGGAGTTGTCTGAGAATTAAGTGTTTCTGGAAAAAAATCCATCATAATATACAAACAATGTTAAATATACAATACCCTATGATACCGGAAATTTACTTATTGAATATGACATCTTATTTGGGAAAAGACAATGAGAAAAAATATTGGAAAATTATGCTGTACCTTATAACAGCTGCTAGAATACTACTAGCAAAAAATTGGAAGAGTAAGATTGATTGATTGATTGATTGAAAGTTTATTTCTATACCGCCGTTCCTACGATCAAGATAATACCAGACATAGAGGAATGGTTACAAAAAGTTCTGGATTTAAAGAATATGGATATATTGACATTGATACTAAAAAATAAGAATAAAGAGGTGGAGAACTGGAAGATTATAGATGACTTCTTGAAAAAAATATTGGCATATAAACGATTGGGCAATAATATGACGATAACATTACAGGAGTGGGGAAAAATACTTGAAGAGTGATAACGTAAATAAATAAGATAAAGAGTGTTAGTGGATTAAGTAAATATTGGACATGCATGCAAGGGTGAGTTGCTTATTTTGAATTTTGTAAGACTGTAATTGTTTGGAACACAGATAATAAGATGTAATAGATATGCAACAGAGTTGTTGGTATTACAATGTATGTTGTTCTTTTAATCAATAAAATTAAAAAAAAATCAGGAATACTATGGGCATGGATGCTTGTGAATGTGATATTCAATTATATATCTTCATGCCTGAGGACCACATCTAGCTCCTTCGTGGCTACCCTTCCAGTCTTGTTTTGATGTCTTTACTTACATCTCTATTTTTATTTCTTTTTTATTTCTTTAACTTTACTCTAATTTTTGACATTAGTAGATAATGGTCTGTGCCACAATCTGCTTCTAGTCTTGTTTTTGCAAATGATGGTGCTTCTCCATTTTATGCTTCCAATTATGTAGTTGATTTAATTCCTGTACTGGCTATCTCGTGATGCCCCCTTATCTAGTTATCTGTTCAAGGGCCTGAATATTGTGTTTGCTGCAAAGAAACTATTAGCTTCACAAAATTTATAAGCCGCTCTCTTGCTTCTTTTATTGATCCTAGGCCAAATTCTTTGACACTGTTTGCTTTTGCTGTTTCCCACTTCAAACTGCCTAGGATTATCAACATATCCTATTTTGGTGTATGATCAGTGTCTTCCTGGATGTAAGTATAGAATCCATTTCGTTATTTTCTGTCTTTGTAGCTGGAGCATAATTTTTTTATTATTATTGATTTTTATTGAATTTAAAAAAATACAGTGACAATGACATTACAATAACAATACAATGACCATAACAATACAATAACAATAACAATACAATGACACTAGCAATGACAATACACTAACAATACTGAACATTTAGAATGAGTTCCTAGGTCCTAGGAGAAACATATTGACATTATTACGCAATTAAACGTACATTAATATAAACATGATTTTCTCTCATTCAACCGCTTGTCTTTTTTTCACTTTTTCCAACTCTCCATTCAATATATATATTTTCATTGCTTCTTTCTACAATAATATTTTGGGGTTTTATTCAAACCAAATTTATATTTCCTAACTTTTCTCTATCAGCCTAATTTTACCAATAAAAATTGGTTATCTTATCTTTTGTTTTAACAAAATTAATTAAGGGTTCCCATATCTTTTTCAGTTTATCCCAGTTGTGACCTTTAACTAGACAAGTAAGTTTATCCATTTTCATATAGTCCAATAATTCCATCATCCATTCTTTCCAGGTGGGTTGTTCATCTCCTTTCCAATGAGAAGCGTATACCATCCGAGCAGCAGAAACCATATAAAATAAAAATTTACCCAATTTCTCCTGTTTTTGGATCTGAAATCATACCCAATAAAAATAGTTTTGCATCCAATTTAACATAACAATGTAATATTTGTTTAATTTTCTTATGAATATGAATCCAATATTTTGATATAATATCACAATACAGTGCTTCCTCGGGTTACGAAATTAATTCGTTCCGCGGCCGCTTTCGTAACCCGAAAAGCCTTCGTAAGCCGAAATGCCATAGGCGCTAATGGGGAAAAGCCGCGATTCCGTGTGAAATAGCGCCGAAAAGCACCAAAATTTTTTTCGTAACCCGAAAAAACATTCGTAACCCGGAACAATTATTTCCTATGGGATTTTTTCGTATCCCGGAAATTTCGTAACCTGGGTATTTCGTATCCCGAGGTACCACTGTACCACCATATGTGTATAAATGATCCTGGAGTCTTTGCGCATTTCCAACCGTCTGTTTTTTTATTCTTGTATATTCTGGCCAATTTATTAGGTGTAAGATACAATCTATTTCGCAACTTATAATAGTTTTCCCTGTGTATTTTAGTCTCTTGCACCACATTTTTTCCCATTCATCATGCATTTCCAATTAAAAAAAATTGTAAAACATAGAAATTTTTCAGGGGTTTTCAGTGAAAATAATTTTGTCAAATTCTTGGGAGGTTGGTTCAATGCCTATAGTCTTGACATCTTGTATAAATCTCTCTTTAAATTGACGGTGCAGGAACCAGTTAAAACAATATCCTTCTTTAACTAGATCTTCCTGAGATTTTAGGTTCAGATTATTAGAACCTTTAACAAAATGTAATACATCTTTGTAGGTAATCCATTTTCCTTTTTAATTTCATCATTTTTATGAAAGGCCCCATTAACAGAAATCCACAACGGCAACTTTAATAATTTAATAATAATAATTTGTTTTATTTATATACCGCTATTCCAAAGATCATAGCGGTGAACAGCAAGTAAGCTAATTAGCAAGTAAGCTAATTTGCCCCCAACAGTCTGGGTACTCATTTTAGCGACCTCGGAAGGATGCAAGCCTGAGGCGAGCTTGGGCCCTTTTGCTGGTCTTGAACTCGCAACCTTGTGGTCTTGAGTGAATGGCTGCAGTACAGGCATTTACCCACTGCGCCACCAGGGCTCCTTTGGATAGATCAAAGGTCTAAATTTTTTCCAAGCCTTCATTAATGCTTTCCTTACATAATTATGTAGAAAAACATTATTTGCTTTAATTTTGTCATTAAAAAGGCATGCGTGAAAACCAAATATCATTTCCAAACTTAACAAATTTCTATTTTCTAGCTTAAACCAATCTACCAGCCAGTCAAAACAATATGAATAAAAATAAAATTTTAAATTAGGCAATCCCAATCCTCCATAAATTTGAATTATGGTTATATTGAAAAGGTTTTCTCTGAAGTCTTACTGATATTATTCATTCAGACTTTCCCTTTGTTATACAGTATCCCCTTCACTATTAAAGGTACCCCATTTCTTTTTAGATTGTCTTTTTCCAAAAGGGCAAAAAACACTCTTTTCCTGTAACTGTCCCATTTCAGTTCACTTTAGTTCACTTACACCAAATATGATTATGTCTATATGATCCAATTTTTTTTTGTTTTACAATTACTAGTTCCTCCTGATTGATATCTCTTATGTTCCATATTGCAGTTGTGCAACTTTGTGCTTTTCTTTCACACCAGATCATATCAGAAGCTAACTGTCCCTTTGACTTGAATCCAGTTGCATCTTTAGACACAGCCCTACTCATAGTTGACCTCTGATCTTCCTCAGTAGTTGGCTGAGTGCCTTCCAACTAGGGTGTTTCATCTTGCAATACAACGTCTTGCTTCATTTTGGATTGTCTCATCATAGTATTTTCAAAGAAAAAGCCAGTCAGAAGTTTCAGTGGCTATGATTTCTAAGGATCACAGCATGGGGTAGTCTTCTTGCTTCACAGCAGAAGGGGCAATGCAGACCATTGAGAACCAAAGACTGCTTTATGCAAAATAAGAGGAAGAGTCTGTATAATTCAGCTTTTATCAGTGTAGAAGATACATTATTTTGGTACAGCAAGTGGTGGTGGTGGTGGTGGTAGTTAGTATTGTTCACACAGTTGTGACTCGAAAACTGGGACTGTCGAAAAAGCAAGTACCAATGTGTATCCCTCCCTTCACTTTCTCTCTCTCTCACACACACAAAGAATTCCCACTGACTGATCAAATTTCCAGGTTTTAAGAATGGAGTATTAATCCTGCTACCATTTCAAGGCCAATGGATAGGAAAGTTGATATTAGCAAGGAGAGATCACATAGCTGAATGGCAACACTCATACCTTGTAAACTTAAGTTATGGCACCACCCATTCAAACTACATCATTAGTAGGGTTGCAAAAGGTCTCTGCCTGAACCTCAGAGAGCTGCTATCATTCAGTACCATACTGGGCAAATACTGACCTGTCAATTTAATATATTTACACTTTCAAAAAAATACTATTATTTTTAACTTAAAATGGGGAATTGAAGGAAAAACTTTTTTTATAGGAAAGGATTCTGCCTACCTAATCTAATCCAGAAAATTATATGGAATAATTCTCAGAATAATTATCATTAACTCAATTTCTTATTGTTCAGTTTATACATTTTCAACTTTGGAGACAAAATGTGGAGATCTGCAAACAAGACTTCCTACATTAAAAAAAAAAAAAAGCAGCAGTGAACCATGTGCTCTCCTACTGTTTCAGGCAGGGTCTACAGCACATGGGGAGCAATAGAAATATCTTTTAAAAAAAACAACCCTCCCTGAAGCAGTTGCTTCAGATGCTGTGGAGGTAGAGTTAATTGGAAAATAGTGTACTAAAGATTTACGCTCCCTAGCCTCAGCACTCAACACCTTCAGTTGTCCCCCTGACCCAAACCTCCATGTCCTCCCAGCTGCTTTCAACACCTTTAGAATTAGGAGAGGTCTTCTTAATGGGGAGACCTGCTGGGATAGATGAGAATTTTTTTGCAGGTGGATTTTTCTAAATAAATAAATACATACATACATACATTGCAATATTTTCACATTTCTCCATCTTTGGAGTGGAAAGAGATCTAAAAAAATCTAAACATGGAAATAATACTGATCTTTCTGACCTTTTTAGAAGCTTCACTATTTTTTAAATTTATTAGTAAGAACAGAGTGAAAGCCTTTCAATATGTTGTTTACAAGGGTGCAACCAATCCCTATGTATTAATTTAGAAGAAAGTAACCAAGATGCCAGTGTGGTGTGGTGGCTTGAATGCTGGGCTAGGATTCAGAAAGTCCACAGTTCAAATCCCTATCCATCCATGAAAGCCCCCTGGGTGGCCTTGGGCAAGTCATGCTCTCTCAGCCTCAGAGGAATGTAATGGTAAACCCCCTCTGAACAAATCTTGCCAAGAAAACCACACAATAGGGTGGCCATAAGTCAGAATTTGCTTGAAGGCACACAATAACAAGCAAGATATGCACGGTGATTAAAAAATAATGGTGCAAAACTGAATAAGAATGGTTTTACTTTTGCACGATGCTTTTTAAATTAACCTGCATAATTATTCCACATATATAATCAGGGTGAGCATCTTGTTTAGCTTGAGATGGGGGCGGGGGAGGAAAGTACAAACTTGCATGAAGCACAGGACTCCCCAGCAAGCTTCAGAAAACCTGCAAGAACCTCCACATGTTCTTGTACTGTACAAGGGGTCTATGGGAAGAGGTAGGCTTGCCACATGTTTCTAGCAATGAAATTGTGGTTTGGGGAGGCTTCCAAGCACAATCCAGCAATGCAGGGCTGTCAGGAGAATCAGTCATATAGCACAACAACCATAAACACCTGTTGAGTGAATGGCAATAGCAAAAACAGAACCAGATTTCTTCTAACTTTCTCTTGCCTCATTTTAAGCAGAGGGCAGCATGACACACTGGAAGTGGGTCATTCTGGAATTGCACAGAGAGAGCCACTTGGCCACTTCCCTCAACATGAAGCCCTTTCCGACCTGGATTCCCTTTAGCCATGTCTCAGTTTTGAGTGCATTATAATACAGAAAGCTTCTCTTTGCTGTTGCTTCTTGTGAAGAGATTTGCTCTTTGCTCAAACTTTATGGCATACTGTTTGTGCTAAGTCAGCAACTTTCACCAAACAAGCAAGAGTGAGACAGTTATGTGGGGGAAGCAGAACTGGTGGATTCTTTTTTCACACACTTTTGAAAAGCCTCTGTGTGATCCCAAACAGTGCTGTAATCATAAAAAGATGGGTAAATTAAAACTGAAGCATAAACATGTTTGTACTTCACAGAAAAGCTCAAGCTTTGTTTCCTGGCCCTGCCTTCCCTCTGAAAAGACCTAGAACTTTCTTCATCCATCTCAGTTTGAAAAAAATCCCAGGAGGTTAAAAAAGGAACCACAGAGATTAATTAGAAGAAAGGAAAAGCTTGTTTCTCATCTTAGGTCCAAAGCCAAGACAATTCCAGTGCTTAACCCCTGGGCTAGAGCAATGACAAGCACAGGACAGATTGTGCAAGGATATACTCTCCTCACATCAGACAGAGGCAGCTGGTGTCAGGATGAGAAAGCTTACCTTAGTGGAGTCTGCTTGGTGGGCACACGGCACCTTGGAGACGGGCTGTACCTGAATAAAGCAAGCACGGGGGTGACCTTTGTTCCCTCCTTCCCTCGGCACTGAATGCCACCTGCCTTCGCCATATAAGGGCAGACGTGCCTAGGAAGGGAAGAGCCACAGAGTCAGCCAAGGTCCCTTCAACACACACATTGACACATTGTCCTTGTAAACCAGAGCATTCTCTCAGTGTGTGCTCCTGAGCTGTGCCTTTGGGCAGGAAGGAACCTACCTGTCTTACAGAGGAGGCCTGCACCACCTGTGATCCACCCAGCTCCCATGGAAGCCCACCAACCATGACTCTGGCAATTTCTTCCTATTTTTGGCAGTCCCATGCAGAAAGCAAAAACATGTCTGGTGGTTTGCATTAAACTTGGTAGGTCATCCTCCTAGCTCGTCTTCTTCAGTCTTGGTCCTTATCTCCTTTATATGAATGAAAATTTGGGTCAAGCTCCTCTCTTAAACTGCTGGAGTGCAGCTTCAGTGCACTTGTATGGAGGTCTGAGAACTGAGTGACAAAAGATGGTCTGTCTTAGATTGGTACATATTCCCAGCTCTTTAACATAGAAACAGCAATAAATTATACTGCTAAAATTAATAAAAATTGGAGTAACCAGGGATCCATTTTTGTATGGAAGGAAGACTCAGTCCAGCTCTGACCCTCAAAACCAGTTCCTGGACTCAGAATTATTTCATTCTAAGGATAATTAGATGTTAAAGGTATGTATATTCCCCGATTAACCTATTTTCTCTGCCACAATGGGATTTTCCCAGAAACCTGTGGTTCAGGAACCAGACTTGTAACCAAAGCCCATGCATATTTTTCAATAACTAAACATAAAATGCAATACATTCAGATGAGGAAAATTACATGCATTTACAAGGAGATCTTTTACCACTTGAGTGAGCACCACGGCAAAAAACATCACAAGAGTATCATGTAGTTTGATTCTAAGTGTATGTCTTTCGCAATAAATTATGATTGCTGGGTTCTAGTAACACAAAAACAAACAAAGCCACAAATCAGATCCCACAAGCTTAACATTTTCCCATCCCTGTATTTAAAAACTGTTTCTGGCACTGAATGTATTAAAGGATAATATACTGTATCTGTTTCTCCCCAGTTTTTAAAAAGGTTTGTTATGATTTTAATTACAGTTCTTCAGAACTATACACATTAGTCTATTGCAACATTAAAAACAACACGAAAAGCTTGAAGACCAATGAATTTGTTCTGGCATAAGTTTTTTTTATTTATTTATCTGCAGCACATTTCATCAGATGCCTGAAATATTACCATGCATGCAAAGAGGTGGGAATAGGGTTTATAGTCAGAGTGGTCAAAGGAAAATAAAAAGGAGCAAGCAATAACAGCGAAGAGAGCCAGTGTGGTGTTGTGGTTTGAGTATTGGACTATGACTCTGGAGACCAGGGTTTGATTCCCCACTCAGCCATCAATTCCACTGGGTGACCCTGGGCAAGTCACACTCTCTCAGCCTCAGGGGAAGGCAATGGCAAACCTCCTCTGAACAAATCCTGCCAAGAAAACCCTGAGAGAGGGTTGCCATAAGTCAGAAATGACTTGAAGGCACAGAACAGCAACAATGACTGGAAGTAGCATTACGAACAGACCCATTCAAAAAATGTTGCCTTCAAGTCATTTCAAACATCCAGATGCTAGGGAGGTCAATTAACACATGTAATGTGATAAGAAAATTTCCTCTTGATTCATCCCACTTGTGCTGACTGGAGCTTTGCGATACACCAATTTCTCTATTTCTAGTATCAACAAACAAACAAACAAGCTTCATTTATATACCGCTTCATATCACCTAAGTAGTGTTTAAGTGGTTTACAACTGTAAGCTAATTTGCCCCCAACAATCTGGGTACTCATTTTAGCGACCTCGGAAGGATGCAAGCCTGAGTCAAGCTTGAGCTCTTTTGCTGGTCTTGAACTCACAACCTTATGGCTTTGAGGGAGTGGTTGCAGTACAGGCATTTAACCACTGCGCCACCAGGGCTCCATGTATCATGTTTTCTATTGCTACAATTGTTTCTACAGATGCGGGAAAATATTAACCAATGATTAATTGTCATGTTACTTTACAGAAGGGCAGTTGGAGCAATGACCATGGTTCTGATGAGTGGCAGAGAGAGATAATAGGCTAGGTTGGGTGAGAGGAAGAAACAAACTGGAGCAGTGCTGTTCCTGCCCGTTGGCGGAGTGAGGTAGCTGCCTTAGGCATCAGATGGTGACCATCCTTGCTGTCCTTCCGACGGCAGGTTAAGATGTTTTTATGCTGCCAGACATTCACATGACGTGGATGCTGCTTTGTTTTTGTTTTAAAGAGTTTTAAATTTTAAAATGTAATAATGTTGTTTTTTAAGTGTTTGAATTGTTTTATTATTTTTTAAACTTTGTATTTTTAATGTTTTATACTGTTTTAACTTGGACTGTTTTAGATTTGTTGGCCGCCTTGAGTCCCTTTACTGGGAGGAAGGAAGGCTATAAATAAACAGAACAACAACAACAACAACAACAAATGGTGAGTGGTGTGAAAGGATAGTCATTGCAGTCCCCTGGCTGTTCCTCCCTGTTCCAGAGCTGTGTGGTGATATCTTATCCTTGCTGCTGTCAGTGTGTTTTCAAGTCATTCCTGACTTATGGTGACCCAAGGCAACCCTATCATGGGGTTTCTTGGCAAGATTTGTTCAGAGGAGGTTTGCCACTGCCCTCCCCTGAGGCTCAGAGCATATAACTTGCCCAAGATTTTATCCCTACTAGTGCTGTAATAAGAGTCAACTGATGGTCCAAGTTGGTTTTGGTAAATGGAATTGATGAAGGTATCACCTTAGGCAGCAGAATATATTGGGCTATCCTTGGATGCACTCTTAATAGATCTCAATTAAACACCAAAGGAATGGGACAAAAGATGTTAACCCAAATTCAGCTCCTTTTTAAAGTCATATTCTAAAGACACTATCAGGATGAAGCAGCATGTCAAAATCCCCTCAGTACAAAGGAGGTGATGTGTGGTATATTTCTGCCCCTGTGTGGATGCTGGGAGTTGCAATGTGGTGCAATGCAAAAGGGTTAAAGATAGGAGAGGATCAACAGTTTGGAATGGTATTTCCCATCTTCCATACAGAAGAAGTCCCTTAAATTGAAGGTGTGTGTGTGTCTTGGGCTCTTTGTGGATGATGGGAGCTGTGGGAATGTGTCATCCAAGATGGTTCACAATGGAATAGAGTCTGTGAACCTCTGTGCTGCATATCACACAGCAGGGCAAGCCATAACTGTGGAGGGGGCCTCTTGGAACTATAACACCCATTGTCCACAATCACTGGAGCCACTGACTGAACCAATGGGATCTAGAGTGGAACCAGATGTGATGAAATGTGAATCTTACCCCAAGATAAGCCTCCTTTTAGAGTGAGAAAGAACTGCAGTAGAGGAACTGTGCGATAACATGAATATAGTCACCATGGTGATGCATAGTCAGGGAGCCATGGAAATTATAGTAGGACCATATTGTGGCCAAAAGGATAACTGGAAATACTGTTTTACATTCCTGTAGTAGAAAACAACAAATGAAATGAAATGAAATGCTTTTTTTAAAGGAAAAGATAGGAGTAGAACTAGAAAAGAAAGGAAAGTCAAAAGAAAGACATATTAAGGGTACAGGAGAAGCAGAGTTAAAGCTGTTGATCTGAAAACTCGAAGGACAGCACAAGGTTAAAACAGATCAGCAATAATTTAATGATGAAAAAGCTAAATAATATTTTTGGCACTAATAGAAAAAGAATCAATCTATTCCAGAATTATTTATGTAAAATTACAAATGACACATGCGGATGGAAAGAAATGTGGCTGAGTTTGGAAGGGGAAGGGAAGGCTGCCTATGGTGATAATGATGGATGTGTGCAAGGAAAATAGTTGCATTGCCAACACAACAGGGAAAGAGAACAGAAAGGAAGAGCCACATGAAGAATTTTTAAGTCACCTTTTTTTCTTCTGTATCTAAAAATTTGGCAAAAAGAACTGGGGCTGCATCTGCACTTCAGAAATAATGCACTTTGACACCACTTTAACTACTATGGCTCCATGCTATGGACCCCAGGGATTTGTAGTTTGTTGTTGCACCAGAGCTCTCTGACAGAGAAGGCTAAATATCTCATATAACTACAATTCCCAGATTTCCATAGTATGAAGCCACAGCAGCTAAAGTGGTGTCAAATTGCATTATTTCTGCAGTGTGGATGCAACCTGCAATTTGTAATGGATCATAGTGTAAGTTGTCCTTTATATCTGTGTAAATTCTTGGAGATAGGCCTTTATTGTCCTACAGACAGCCTCCAAATCTTAAACTATTCACAACAGGATACATAACAGAAATAATCCAGTTTGAGACTGCTTTAACTGCCCTGTCTCAGTGCTAGGAAATTGTAGTTTGTTGTGGCACCAGAGTTCTCTGACAGAGAAGGCTAAATGTCTCACAAGACTACAGTTCACAGAATTCCCTAGCACTGAGTAAGGACAGTTAAAGAGGTTTCAAACTAGATTATTTCTGCAGTGTTTTTTCGACCTTGGATGATAATACAGGTTAAAGACCCTGCCACAAACCCAGAGACCAACTCTGTCCCCACAATATTACGGGGCCCAATAACACCCACAACATCAGAAGTGCTTTTCTTCCAGTGTGTAAGCTCATGCATAAAGCTCATGCAAAAATTCAAACCAGTTAGTCTTAAAGGTGCTGCACATTTCCTTTCCCTTTCCTCCCTTTTCTCCACCTTCCTTCCTCCTTTTCATTCTGTAGTACCTCTCCTTGTGGCACATGGATTTATACAACTTGGTCTGTCACAGGCTGATAGATAACTGTTGCATGCCCTCATTTGTTCCAGTATGTGAAAACTGTGTACGAAGGGAGGAGCGTAGAAATTAGACTTTGTTACCTCTTCCGTCCCTCAATTCTATATATTTTTATTTTTCATTTTGCACAATTGGCATTCATGAATGGATAAAACCATCCTCCCTCTGTAAGTGTAGCCAAGTTCCACTTTTCTCCAGAAACCAAGCAGAATTCCATGGTACAGTTCTTACTGGACTGTTCCACTTCAGACTGCAGGTGAGGAATCTATCCTTTGGAAATTAATATATAGCAAAGAGGCCCAGCCAACTTTTTTCTAGTGGCCTGCTTCTCTATTTGCACAGAGTTGTTTTTCTTTTTTAATGAAGCAGAATTCAAATATGAAATCTGCTAAGATGTGAGATTGTGCTCTGTGCCATAGTACTGATACATGTATATTGGAAGGAACACCTTTCATTTTTCTCTCATTTAGCTTTTAATGCTCCACCCAAATCATCGTAGGGTTCTCCTATGTCATGTGCTTGACAAACTGTCAGTGACCCTTATGAAGGCTGAAGGGCTTTGGCTTTTCTGCATTTCTCGCTTTATGACTGTGGGGAAAGGCTCAGTTTATCTTATCTCTACTGTTGAGCTAGCAAAAATAAATCTCTGGCAAATACAATTCCTTACACCCACTCACTCCTGTTACCCATTGACACTGTGCTAGCAGGAAGGATGCTTGCTTGCTTGCTTTAAAGCAGAAAGTAATGACATTACTAGAAACTCTAGTAAATGAGTAGATAATCTCCTCCCAGTGGGAAGCCATGGATAAATCAGAGAATGGCCCCTGATATCGTTCTGAACCTAGTTCTTTGGCAGATGAGCCTTCTAGAGGAACACCTATTTGCACAATGCCCCACCCAGTGCAATGGTCACAGACTCTTGTAAGCAAGAGTGAATCCTAACATCTGGTGCATGCCTTCATGAGCCCACAATCTCTAACGTACATAACACCTGCCCAGGCCATAGCTTTGCATGATGTGTCACAAACCCATAGTGATAAATTACAGAAACTTACACATACGCCAAACCACATGTTTTGTTGTTGTTGTGTGCCTTTAAGGCAGCATCAGCACTGCAGACATAATTCAGTCTGACAACACTTTAATTGCCATGGCTCCAAGCTATGCAATTCTGGGAAATGCATTTTGTTGTGCCACCAGAGCTCACTGACAGAGAAGGCTAAATATCTCACAAAACTACAGTTCCCAGAATTCCGTAGCATTGAGGCAGGACAGTTATAGTGGTGTCAAACTGGATTGTTTTTGCAGTGTGGATACAGCCCAAGTAGTTTTGGACTTATGGCAACCCTAAGGTGACCCTATCATGGGGTTTTCTTGAGCTGAGAGTGTGTGATGTGCCCAAAGTCAACCAATGGGTTTCCATGACCAAGCTGGGAATTGGACCCCAATCTTCAGAGTTGTAATCTGATGCATGATACTTAAACTATATGAAGCTTAAATTTTTGATTTTCTTTCTTTGCAGTGTACATTCCCTATGGATTTTGTGAAGGAAAGATTTAAAGAGGAGAGCCATTATGAAAATCATTTTTTTTTAGTGATTAGCCTCATTTTATGTTGATTTCCCAAAAATCACATGTATGTACTGCACATAGCATGCAAAAAGGAACTCTGTTGTAGTTGTATTCCACACTCCCTACAAGGAGTGTGCAGGAATAGTTCAGAGATGAAGATGCCAGCCACAGATGCTGGTGAAACATCAGAAATAAACTCTTTTAGAACATGGCCTCATACCCTGAAAAACCCACAAAAAACTATGGATGCCAGCCATGAAAGCCTTCGACTTCACTTTGTACAGAGGGTTAAAATGAAACTTGTCCATCTATAACTGCACTGGAATAAGGATACCCATTTGAATATTTTGGTTGACTGAAGATCTGAATCCAAGATAAACAGCATGATGTAGTGGGAACCAGTGTGATGTAGTGGTTTGAGCATTGGACTAGGACTCTGGAGATCACTGTTCAAAGCCCAGCTCAGCCTTGCATGTCCACTGGGTGACCTTGGGCAAGTCACACTCTCTCAGCCTGAGGGGATGGCATCAGCAACCCCCTTCTTAAAAAACTTGCCAAGAAAACACCATGATAGGTTTGCCATAGGGTCACTATAAGTTGGAAATAACTTGAAGGCACACAACAACAACAACATTAAGCTACATCACTCTGGCTCACTGAATGTTAGTACTATATGAAAAAAAGTTCTTAGATGCCTTATGAGAACTGCTAGGATTCCATGATAATAGGTATAGCCTAACTTTGGGAATAAGAATCATGCAGCCCTCCAGATGTTGCTAGACTACAACTCCCAGCATTCCTCACCATTGGACATGCTGGCTCAGGTTGCTGGAAGGTGCAGTCCAACATCTGGAGGGCCATGTGATTACCATCACATCTGGAGGGCATGTGATGCCTATCACAGACTTAGTGCTGATTAGAGGACATTTATAGAAGGATCTTGGTTAAGAGAACACCAATGGCTTTTAAGGAGCGCAAGGTCAATATTCCCAGCAGCTTATTTAAATATTAATCAGCTGTTTCCTCCTTTTCTGACTTTTATGGCTCTAGGAAAAACAAACAGCACATTGGGAAGAGAAATCATTTATTATGTCAAATCTGCCCTTGGCCTATGGACTTTCTATCATCTTGTGCAACTCTTGGAGGGAAGACTTAATGCATAAAAATACATTTATCAGCCATGCAGGCTAGTATTAAGTTGGGCACCTTGCCCAGTACATAAACCTAATGCAAAAGACTCATCACACTTCTACCTCCCCTCCTCAACTCTTTCATCTTCTTCAGGACTTCTAAATGGGGTGAAAAACAAAGTCAAGACACTTGGATCCCTTTGTATCCACTCACTTGGCTTAGAAAACCTGCAACCCTCATAATAGTGTTGGGACTTCTGTTCCCATCAGTCTCAACCAGGATGACTAGTGATGACAAATCACATGTTTGTGATTTTCAAAGAGATTGACCTGTTCTTCTGTTTCCATGTGCCCATAGGTACTTGAGGCTTGAATACTACACACCTGAGAAAGTGAACTGTAATCTATGAAAGCTCATGTTTAAATGAACCGATTAAACCCAAAGGTGACACAAGGTTCCTTGTCCCCCTTTCCTCCCCTTCTTTCTGTGTTTGTGTTGTAAACATAAGCACAACATAGGTTTTTATATATTATGGAGACTACTTTTATGATATTGAGTACTGCAGGCACACCCTCAACATAACCAATTTTTATCAGCCTCAAGACTTCCCTAGGCATCTTGGGTGCTCTATGAGTAGAATATTGGCCTGGACAGGTCTTTGGTTTGATCCAACAGGGCTCTTTTTATGCTCTAAATATATGGCAGATAATGGCCAATATTGAATCACCTTGGGCAAGTCATATACTCTCAGCCTCAAGGGAAGACAAGCTTCCTCTGAACAAATCTTGCCAAGAAAACCTCATGATAGGTTAGAGTCACCATAAATTAGAAATGACTAGAAGGTACACAGCAATAATAACAACAGCCGATAAAAGAGAAACAGCACATAGTCCCCCAGCAATGGATGGAACAAAGGCCCAGTACAGATTTCCTCTTTGTGGCATCCTGGTGATGTGCTAGGGTTGCCTGGGGGCAGAGCAACCGCATGCCCCGCAACCTTAGCACGTGGCCAGGGCATCACTGTTGTGCAGTGCCATACAGACGGTACACGTAGCAATAACATTGCAGCTGCACCACATCCAAACAGCGCAGCGCAGCTATGATGTCATTGTGCTGTCTCCGGTGCTTTCCTGTGGCGCAAAAAGGAGCTGCTTCTGCACACTCTTTTTTTGCTGTGCAGTGGTACCATGCAATTTGGTTGCTGCGGTACAGCTACACAGCAATGAGAGGCGGCTCCTGGCCACCTTTTGCTGGCGCTGTGTACCACACCAAAGATAATGGTTTCCTGGCACACTATACACATTTCAACACTACCTGACCCCATCTTCATGGGGGCATACTACACTCTTCTATTCTCGTCACCACAGACTAATTCTGTTGTCAAACTAGATTTGCCACTTTATTTCCATGCACATAGGCTGGTTTACAATGCTTTTGTTCACAAACCACCATGGTTAAAACTGGGCTTGCCACTTCATTTCCATACACAAAGGATTTTGAATTCAAATTAACATTCTCACACACCTATGGCATATATCTGTCCCTGGCTTACCACTCCACCGAATGCATCTGTGGAAGTACAGTAGATGTAAGTCTACAAAGCTCATGCTGCCAACTTCTTTCTCAAAAATGCTACAGGATCTCTCTACATACTGATTCTACAGACTAACATGGCTATGTTTTTGAACAGCCAATATAGTTTGTTCCTTGTTAAAAGGAAATTCTGTGGCACTTTTGATACTAAGTGAGACTAACTAAATTAAGTTTTTTTGGATTTGTCTCCTTCATCATTTTTGTGTCTATTCATCCCCAGTACATGCATTGTATGCTTTTTTTTTTTACTGGAGAATGCTTTTGCAAAGTTAGTTCCATGTTAAAATTCAATTTAGTATGTCCATAGGTATACAGTGTACAGTGGGACTTTCAACTGCATTCATAAGGCTACTGACAAAAGGTTTGCTTAATTTGGGGATTTACTTCTTTCCATCCTGGAGAATCTCCACTGGTTGGCAGGTGGACATCACTGCAGACGAGTCATGCCATTATTTGGTAGGGAAGAGGGAGAATTCATTTTCTTTGCTCTTCAGTGGAGTTTATCAGACAAGGGAAATTGGAAGTATAATCCAATGGCAATCTGAACACAATCATGGGGTTTAACATTATTGCGTGATAGCCTACTACACACAAATTAGGGCAATGGGAAGTCAGTCTGAGCTCAATCATGGGGTTTCACGTTATTGTGTGATAGACTACCACACGCAAATTCGGGCAATGGCATGCTATTTTCAGGCAATGGGAAGCCAGTTTGAACGCAATTCACGTGAATGCGTTCTGACTCCACTTTCTTTTCATTCGAAATTAAGAGAAATTCCTCACATGTGATAAAGTCCAGTGTGAACTTGCCTAATTTTGCCATATTGACCCATTACACAAACTGAAATACAGTTACTCTTGAAACTGGCTCTTCTTTAAATTTTGTGATGTGGTTCTTCAGCAAGAAATGTATAGAAATACATACATTAGGAACAAATGTACAAAAACAATTTGTACATTTTGATGAAAATAACATTAAAATGTATAATGTCAGGACAATGTACTGGAAGGGGGGAATGGGTGTTGGGCCAGATTTCAGTGGAGTGGCTCTCAGGTTTTGGAGCTTATTCAAAGGAAGCTAGATTGTTTGCCAGTGGAAGGACAAAAAAGAGCAGCCAATTCTTCTACTCCAGCAGGCTTGTGTCAATTAGCACATAGTTTTAGGGATGGTTTATTTTTTAATAGACTTGCTTTTCAATTATTTTAATGAATTTTTAAAAAATGTCATTAGATCATTACATTTTACAATAGGCCAAGTTTAATGAAATTTAAACTATGATAAGCTTTTATAAGTTTTCATATACATTTGTTTTTAATCTTTATCTGTTTTAGTCTTTTTTAAACAAAAACTTATTGAATTAGTCTACTGACCATTTCAACAAACTTTATCTGTTTTATTCTTGTAAGCTGTCCTGAGTTCTAGCTCTGTGTGAAAAGGCAGAATATAAGAAAAATAAATTAACATGACCATATTTCTCATAATAATAATAGTAATAATTACAAATATAATATCATCAGATAATAAAAATCATACATTTGCTATCTGCATATGGTTATCATGCAGTAGTCTAGAAGTACAGAAAAACCATAATCACAAATAGTATCTCATTCTCATGGGAATGCAATATATCTTTCTATGGAAATGATCATATCAGCCCATAACCTAATAACTTATCATGTCGTGAGAGTTCAGCTGTAAATTGCCTCTTTTATGCTATTGTTGTTATCCCACTGTAAAACAATAAATTCCAAAGTTGCATTGTGTCTGATGGTAGAAAACATTTTGTAATTTTAACATTGCTGCACGTTAACTACATGGCTTGTACTTTCTTAATTCAGCTCATGGCTTCAGACCTTGCAAATATTCTTGCTTTGACTGGTTCTCTACTCCCTGAATCAGCACTTATCACCTATCCCTAACTATGGCCTTGTACAGACAGGCCAAAATAAGGCTGCTTTGGGTCACTTTGGAGGTATGCTTTTTAAATGATGCATGCGTACTATGAGTCCAGAAGCTATGCCAAAGCCACGCTCCAGTCCTAAGGACTGGAGCGTGGCTTTGGTGCGTCTTCCAGACTCTTAAGATGCATCCATTAATTAAACAGCATACCTCCAAAGTGACCTGAAGCAGCCTTATTTTGGCCTGTCTGATCAGGCCCTACTTTTTCAAGGATGGGTGAAGTGCAGTCTTTCAGATGTCACGGGAGTGCAAATCACATCAGTCTTAGCTAGCATTCTGGATGTTGCATGCAGAGGGCTGCACTTTTCCCACTTTAAGAGATAATTCATTAGAGATTTACTCAGAGGATCAGAGAATGAGGAAAGCCCAGCCACCAGGGATACAACCAACCCAGAAGAGAACAATAGAGCCATAGAATCATCAAGTTGGAAATGACCCCAAGGGTTCTCTATTCCAAGTTCCTTCTACTATGGAAATCCACAGTGAAAACATCCTTGAAATGTGACCATTCAACTTCTCCTTAAAAACCTCAACAAAGGAGAATCTACCATTCTTAAGATAATCTATTACATTATTGAGCTATTCTTGCCAGCAAGAAGTTCTTCATAATGTTCAGCTGCTTTCTTGTAATTTGAATCTGCTTTTTTAGGTCAGTGATTCCCAAACTGGGGGTGGTTGAAAGATCCAGGGTGGTAGTGAGGAAAAAGCAGGAGACGGGAGCAGTGAGGAAAAAGTGACCAGCAAGGGGTCTTTCAGTCAAAGTATAGGCATGCAAGAAAGACAAGGGGAGCCAGTGGTTTTTATGAGCATGGGGGGGGGGGGGGGGGAGGGGTTAGAGTACGTGGCAACAGGGGAGAAGCAGTGACAAAAAGTATTCATATTTGAAACCCTGCTTAAGTTTTGTGAGTTTTGGCAGGATTTGGCTGGCAAGTTGGAGTGAGCTCCTACTCCTGTTTTCTTTCATCAGATAGGCCTGGAGAAGAGGTAGCAGAAAAAAACAATGTTTGTGTGTGGGGAAGCTTTGTGGGGAAGGTATATCTCTGGGAGAGAAGTATCTAGGCTTGATTTTTTGAAAAAGTATTTCACCTCTTCAGATTGAGAGTCTTTCTTGCTGAGGAGAAAAGTAGGAAGATGGCTGCACCTCTCTCTGTCCTGGCAAAGAAAAATTATTACCCATTTTGAAGTTATGTAAATCATCTGTGGTCAGAAGAAAGCTGGGAATAAGCTTTGCCCTTTGCACCCAGTCCCCTTAGATGCTGCTCAGCAGCTGCTTGGTTGCTGCTTTCAGGGGGACTGAATGCCTGGTCACTGCTCAACTAGTTGCTTGGTTGCTGCTCCCTTTGCACCTGGTCACCCAGGGAGCAGCAACTGAGTAGCTGGCCAGGAGCTAGCCTTCCTTGTGTAAGTAAGTCTGGCACAAGCAAGAAGGAGGAGTAGTCCTAGGCTGCCTCTGCTGCTGTATTCAGATGAGAGGAGGAGGAGCAGGAGGAAGCAGTGGCGGTTGGTGTGGCTGAGGTAGATGCCGCTGGCTGGCTGCTGCACAAACAGTAGACCTAATAGCAAGAAATAGGCGTTGTGTGGCACTAGGGTTGTCACCAAAGAGCAAAGCGGGTGGTAGCCCAAAAAAAGTTTGGGGACCACTTCTTTAAGTCTTATCCTCTGAAGCAGCAGAAAACCAGCTGAATTCCATTTCCACCTGACTGATCTTCAGATATCAAATGAAGGCTGTCATGCCACTTCTAAATCTTCTCTTTTCCAGGCCAAACACACCCACATTAATCAACGATTCCTTATAGGATTTGATTTCTATGGCTTTTACCATCTTGGATATGTTTCATTTGTTGACATCCTTGTTACACTTTGGTGCCCAGAACTGGTCACAGTATTCTAGATAAAGTCTAACTAGACCAAAATAGAGGAGTGACATTTCTTTCCTATATCTATAAACTATACTTCAGTGCAGCCTAAATCTTTGTTTAACTTGTTCCTGTTGAATCACACTGCTGCTGTCTCATGTCTAGCTCATAGTCTACTATGACCCATAGCTCCTTCTCACATATATGGCTTTCAAGTCAGGTATCACTCATCCTGCATTTGTACATATGATATTTCCTTAATAAACGAATGTATTTATCCCTGCAAAAATTACTGTTTTGGCCCATTTCTGTTAAGGTCATCTTGAACCCTGATTCTGTCTTCTGAGGAATTAGCTTCTCCTTCTAATTTGGTATCACCTGCTGATTAGATGAACATGCCTTATATTCCTTCATCCATGCCATTGATAACAATGTTTGACAACCCCAATAGCTTTTGACCATCAACAAGCATATGGAGACCAGTCTCCTTTTCTGCTGATGTACAATACAAGCTTTTCAGTATCTATTTCTACTTCCAGGATGATAAGGAACCATATGAGAATGCTCTGGGGTCAGTCCATTAATCACTTGCAAATTCACCCCAAAACAGCCCAGTGTTTCTCTGATGGGGAGGATAGGAAATTATTTTTTCCAGTCTGCTAGGGACCAGTACCACATTTTTACTCATTATCTAGAATTGTGTTTCCCAGAAACTCCAGAAGGACCAGCAGCCAATGGGTCATGGGCTGGATCTGCTTCCACGGACCAACACTTTCAGTAGCACTGCCCTAACCCACATCTGAAAAGTAATCAAAGCACTCTCTTTTGTGTTCTCTCTTCTAGAACCTTTCCTGGTATCAAAATCAAATTAATTGATTGACAGTTGCCTGGGTAATTTTTCATTCAAATTTGAAAATGGGGGAAAGTTTGCTTGTCTCCTTCTTCAACAATTTTTGGTATTATAGACTGAGTTCTCTGAGATTACAACTGCAGCTTTGTTTAGTGCAGTGGACCCTTTTTATACGCTGGGGTTTGGTTCCAGGATCCCCTGTGTATAACAAAATCTGTATGTGCTCAAGTCTCATTAAATATAATGACATAGCAAAATGGTGTCCCTTATAACAAATGGAAAATCCAGGTTTGATATTTTGAAATTTATACTTTTAAAAAATATTTTCAAACCATGGATGCTTGAATCTGTGTATAAAAAATCCGTGTATAAGAAAGGCCAACTGTATCTTTAGATGCTGTTTGCCTGGCCTTGTAGATCTGAATCATTTAAAGCCGCTATGTACCTCGCCATACGCTGCCTTTTTATAGGCGGCTTTGAGCATAGGCGCACAAAGCCGCCGGCGTGCGCGGGGCGGAAGGGGCTGCGCGTCCCATTCAATGTTTCCAATGGGGCTCGAGCATAGGCGGAATTTGCCTTACGTGGAGGGATCCGGAACGGATCCCCCGCGTAAGGCGAGGACCCACTGTACTACCTTTTTAACTATGTTTGGCTACATTAGTTTCACTGCATCATTTTTTCTATTTGCACCCATTTCAGCACTGTCTTCATTTTGGACAGAGTCAGAGGTCCATGTTGCGCAATTCTACTTTCTCTCTTACAATTTCGCCATCTCTTCCAGGAAACAGACCTCCCACTTCCTCCTCTTCCTTGCTCCAAACTTTTTTTTTTAAGAAAAACATTTTCTATTAATTTTAATCTCTTTTACAAGCCTGGATTAATTCTGAGTCTTAGGCCTTCTCTATAGAAATATTGGGTACTAAGTTGTACTCTTCTTTGTGATTTACCCCCTTTCCCATTTCTTTTACATTCTTATGTATATGCCTCTTTAAACTTTAGTTCATTGTAATTGTGCCTTCAGTATTTCACTTTTTAGAAACTCCCATCCATCATGATCTCTCTTTTTTTCAGTATTTATGAACATGAGATCTCACCCAATATTTCCTTAAGTTTATTGACACGAGCTTTCTATAAAAAGTCCAGACTGTGTATCTGGCTACACTCAGCTCCCCCACACACCCTTTTTTTGTATCCCTTCCAACCAAATTTTGCACCCTTTCCATGCTGTTCACAAGTTTTTCCTTTGGTAAGCATCAAGTCCAGGAGAGTCAATTTCCCAGTCACTTCTTCCATCTTTTAGAAATTGAAATTGTCAGCAAAAGATTTGTTGGGCTTTATATTCACGGCAGGGTCTGAACAGATATCAGTGTAGCTGATGCCTCACTCTCACTATTTAATGTTTGAACATCAGTTCTAGGGAATATCATCCAAGTCTTCAGTATAGTTCAGAGTTTTATTGTAGGCCATCATAGTGATTTCACTGTTGTTCCCATCTCCTATAATTTTTGCCCAAATGCTTTCACCTTTCTTTCATACACATGTTTTCACATAGATCAGAAGGAAGAGGTTATGGCCAGTGGGGCTGATGACTCTGTTGTGTCTTGGGTCCTTGCACCATGAAGAGAACATACCTCAGGAGAGATCCTGCCAGTTTTCCATAAAGCTTCTGTCTTCTTCAGTGGAGAGTCACTTACAGCCACCACATTTCTCCTCCTCATTTTCTAGGAAGTCTTAGGAGTCCTTCCACCCACAGAGTTTAAGGCCCTAAGGCCACTCCATGCTCTCTGAGGACCATGTCTGGTGTCCCTATGGCCCAGAATCACAAAGAGAGGGCCTTGTGTAGCTCTTAAACTCAGCTGTGTATCTCTAATGACAGCATGATACCTGACAGTTTTGTTTTATGGAACAATCTGAGGTATACACATTCCAAGACCCACTGTAACATTGTAGAAAATACTGTGGCATCACTCTTAATAAAATGCTGCTTTATTAGTATACTGGAAATATCACATCAAAAGATCTGTTTCTCCTTGTGTTTTCTCCAATCAGCTATGCCTGTTACCTCTCTTTCCTGGCAGCCTTTCCTACTGTGAGTCATCTTTCCTAATAAACACTCCCACAGCAATGGGTTTGGTGTAATCCTGTTTTTAATTCTCTCTCTCCTTTAAGAAAGTTTTCAATACCTGTTATTATTCCACATGGTCTAGCTGTTCCTATTTCCTGCTAGCTGTCCTTGGTAAATTCCTGCATAGCAAAACAGAGGTGAGGGCCTTATATCATAGAATCATGGAGTTGGAAGGTCACCACAATCTGGGCCATAGGGACACCATCCAATCTAAACTCCTGCCATGCAGAAATTAAAGCACTCCTGAGAGATGGCCATCCAGCCTCTGTTTAAAAACCTCCAAAGAAAGCAGTTCCACCACTTTCCAAGGTACTGTACTCTCCAAGGTTCCACTGTCACACAGCTCTTACTGTGAGGAAGTTCTTCCCAATGTTTAGATGGAATCTCTTTTCCTGTAGCTTGAATCTATTGCTCCATGGCTTAGTCTCTACAGCCAGGGATGAAGCCGGGGGGGGGGGGGTCAATGGGGTCCAGACCCCCCTCCATTAGATAAAATGAATGGTGTGTGCTGCTGCACCACCGCACCCAAGCCCCATTATAATGGTGGCACTTAGTCTAGACCCCCCCTTCCCAAAATCTTGGCTACATCTCTGCTACAGCAGCAGAAAATAAGATTGTTCCATCCTCAATATGACATCCCTTCAAATATTTAAACATGGCTATCATGGGTATGTTTAGTCTCTTCCCTAGACTAAACATATCCAGCTCCCTAAGCAATTCCTCATAGGAAATGGTTTCCAGACCTTTCACCATTTTGGTCACCCTCCTCTGGTCATGCTCAAGCTTTTCAACATTCTTTTTGAACGGCGGTGCCCAGAACTGAACACAATATTCCAGGTGAGGTCTGACCAAAGCAAAATAGAGTGCTATTATTATTTCCCTCGATCTAGACATTATACTTCTATTGATGCAGCCTAGAATTGCATTGGCTTTCTTAGCTGCTCCATCACATTGCTGACTTATGTTCAGCTTGTGGTCCTCTTAAGATTCCTAGGTCCCTTTCACATTAACTGCCAACAAGCCACCAAGAAAACCTCTTGATAAGTTCACCTCAGGGTTCCCATAAGTCGGAAACGACTTGAAAGCATACAACAACAAACAGGCACACTTCAGTTAACATAGCCTCTGACAAAGAAGCTTCCTTTTACAAAGACTCTTTATGCCTGTTCAGCCTTCCTTTCCCCCATCATCACTAGCATTGGAAGCATATTGAAGGAGAGCTGGAGAAACAGATTTTCAGTGCTAGATTGCAGAAGTATGTCTGGAGTAAACAAATGGGGGAAAGTGGGATTTTAGTTTAGCCCAATGGTTCTCAAACTGTGAGGCAGGACACCCAGGTGGAGCATGAGAGTTGCTGGGAGGGGTGGGTGGGATGATGACTTCTTCTCATCTCAAACCTTTTCTGTCCTGGAGGGAAAAGAGGAAGACAAGATGGGCACTTGGAGCCTTCACTTGAGGGAGGAGGGGAGGGAAACCTATTTCCTTATAAAATGTTAAAATATGAATCTACATTAATGTGTGAATGAAAATACGGTAAACAAAATATTTTTATTCATATACTACATCAGGGGGGGGTACAATGTCTGGATGTAGATATAAAGGGAGTCGCAAGTTTAAAAAGTTTGAGAACCACTGCTCTCTAATCAGTCCTACTGCAGGTGTGTGTGCCGGCCTACAACAGGGAAGGTAAACAGCAGCTCCTTCCGGAACACCTGAGCATGTATGAAATGCAAAAGGGGGTGAACAGATAAGCCTGCCTTATCAGCTCCTCCCAGTATTTTTTTTTAAAAGAGCATAAGTCATTAGAAAGGGAAGACAGAAGCTCATAAGACATAAGTCATAAGAAAGGTATATTCTGGTGAAAGAAAAAACTGTCTTGGATGCATTTAGGAAGAAGCAGTGGTCTCTAGAAGGTTGACAATATTTTTGTTTACTTATACAAGGCTTATTTGACTTGGTTGTTTCATTTTACATGTGCATATTGTTAGTTTGGATAAAAGGTTTGCTGAAATGTATTGAAGTGCTCTTCCTTTTTAATGCGTAGGAACCTATCCATATTTTTTTCCATGTTACTTCTGCCTCGGGTAGCAAAGTTTCTGTTAAAGAAATAATGCCCAGGATCACATCTACTTGGTTAACTGAGGTATAACTATATCAAATTTATATCAAGTGCCAATTGTATACTCTGGAATTTACCAACTAAAAGGAGAAAACAGGATTGCCTGCTTTTGCATTTGTAACTACAGCTTGGTCTGACAAAATCAGCAGGTGACACCTTGTGTCCTTCAACAGCACTGAGATGGACTTCATCCATTTTCTAAAGTCTACACCCCAAGCAGTTGTTAGAGACATACCTACAGAGGTCAGTTGAAAAGCTGGCATCCACACTTGCCCCACCACCTGCCATTCCAGGTAATGATCCCATCAAGGCAACAACAACTTCATAACTTACCTGGTGCAGCTTGATGTCAAGAGTATTTTTAATACCCTCAAATATGTGCTCGTTTCTGTAGTTTGTTGCAGGTTGTTGTTGCTATGCTTTAGTCTCGGGGAGAGAAGCAAAGCAGTTGCAAGCAAGGGAGGGGGACAGAGCTAGCTGCCCAGGCTTGGATTATTTCTGCTCCACTAGACTGCCAGCTAACCCAGCCCCTAATGAGCTGAATTCCAGCAAATACTTTCTAAAAGGCAGTGGGGTGGTGACTAGGGAAGACAGAAGCTCATTAATGGTGGTGATGGTGGGGAATGACAACAAAGGACAAGGCAAGCATAACCAGGAGGAACAGAGCCAGTTGAGAGAGTGAGGAACAAACAAACAAGAAGAAAACAGGCCTTTTTGCAGCCTTGGCGTGGAACTAATGGGCTCGATACAAGTGGTCAAGGGAAGAGAACAAACTGAGCACATTAGACAAGAGCCCCTTAGCTGAGCCTTCTTCTCCAGAATGTGGCTAAAGGCGGTTCTGAAGGGGATTAAAGCATCCACAAATGCAGGGATGGCCCTACTGTAAGGCAGAGTGAGGCAGTTGCCTCAAGTAGAGGTTTGGATGGGTGAGGGGGTAGTGTCGGATGCCAGAGCTCTCTGTGTTGCACAGGCTGCACTGTCCGGTGGTGTGTTAGGGAACACTGTTGCTTTATCCATCTCAAAGTGGGATCCAGTTGCCAGTGCAGCCAGCTTACATCTATGGCAGAGATGGGCAATTGTGGAAGGTTAAGGGTTACATTAGCTCCCCAGAAGACCTCAGAGGACAGCACCCCCCCACTGCATCTGACTGTTATTGTTATTGTTGTGAGCCTTCAAGTTGTTTCCAACTTATGGGAACCCTAAAGTGAACCTATCATGGGGTTTTCTTGGCAAGATTTGTTCAGAGGAGGTTTGTCATTGTCTCCCATTGAGGCTGAGAGCATGTGACTTGCCCAAGGTCACCCAGTGGATTTTATGGCCACGCGTGGAATCAAACCCTGATCTCCAGTGTCATAGTCCATTGCTCAAACCACTATGCCACTACACCTGCTTCTACAAACAAACAATAATAAATCATTTTATGCCCAAAAGCCCTCGGGGGGGGGGGCATTGGCGCATTCTAGCCATGCTTTTGGGCCTTCCTAGGGGGCATTTAGAGTCCTGCCAGGAATTGCTTTTAAAAAAATAGGTTTTGGAAAAAAATGCAAAATTTCACATGACCCTTGGGGAAATAGAGCATGCCAAACCTAGTGGAGATGCCCTTCACACCATCCAGAGGTCATTTGGGGTTATATTGTGGTCTGTAGGGGCCATAAAATGGTCCTGGGGAGCTGTGCTTTGCTCATCCCTGATGTAACATGGCTGATCTTTCACCTAGGCAGACAAGATGTCTTAGGCTACAAGTTTAAAAACACATTGGAGAACACTGCAAGGGCCCATCCACACTCTAGTTACGGATGGAAGGTATTTGGGAAGCAGCATCTGTGGGCTGAATATGCAGTACAAGTAAGAGGAGTCTAGAATAGGGGCATCTCTTCACTAAGAAATACAAAACAATAAAAATCTAGCCTTCTAGTGAAACTGGAATCTTGGCCACACAAAATTATTCAGATCCAGTGTGTACACCAATGTAATACTGCAATTCAAATGCTGGACCGGGACTTGAAAGATCTAGGTTTAATTTTTACTTTGCAAGGAAACTCGCTGGATACCCTTTGGCCAGTTACAACCTCAGCTTGCCTTACCTCACAGAGATGTTATGAAGGTGAAGTGGGGATGAGGAGAAACATGTACACTGCCTTGAGCTCATTAGGTCAATGGCAAGGTGTAAAAATAACAGATACATATATACACAGAAAGGAACTGGCAAAATCTCCCCTGAGTAATCCTTGCCTAAGAAAACCTTACGAAATTCATGGAGTTGCCATAAGTCAACAGGTGACTTGAAGGCATATATACACATAAAGATGGGAACGTTCTCTGTTGCCTTCTGGAAGAGATGATCTAGCCCAATCTTGTGTTTCCAACAATGGCTGGCTGGTGAGCCAGCCAAATGACTGGAGATTCATAAACCAACACATGAAAGCAGCAATGAAGGTTATTTGCCTTCATCAACTGGTACTCAAGAAGTATACTGCCACTATACATGGGAGCTCAATTCAGATTTCATGGTCAATAGTCACTAGTAGACCTACTCATGGCTTAGCCTAATATTTAAAAATACTAGAATGGGGAATCTGCAGAGTTCTTGATATTAATGGCCACAAGTACTATCAACATCAGCCAGCATCAGTTAAAGTTAGGGGTGGTTGGAGTTGTAGTCCAACATCTATGTGACTGCAGCCCCAGGGTTACAGAGCCACATTAATGTGTGACTTTAACCCCAAAAGTTAAATCTGCATATCAGTGCTCTGTTTTTGACCTGCTAGATATTTGGGGCCAGAAAATCTCTTTTGAGATCTAGGAGCTGAAGTTCAAAACATCTAAAGGAACAAAAATTGAGAACCACATTATCTGAAGAAATTACTGGTCCATCTTTAATTTTCATTAGTAAGCTTGTTATAGTATTTAAAGAGAATTATTTCCACTATCACCACCCAATCATTAAAGCTTTTGTGAATTATTATAGCTCCTCATTTAGCGTTTTTTTCCCCTTTTCTAAAAGGAAAGTCATACTTTAGTCCTGTGAAATCCCCTACATTAGATGTTCAAACTACTACCAGCTCCAATAAGCTTGGCAAATGGGCCAGGATGATGGGAGCTGTAATCTTCGAGAAATTAGATTTCAGGTTCCTCACCTCTATGCTTTAGTGTTGGCTCATAATGAAAGTGACCCAACTATTCATTCCTTTCCTTATCTTTTTCTAGCTGTATAATCTTCCTTTGAGGTGGGGAGATTACACAGTATTGCAGACACATCACGTTTATATACACATTTTGGGTAAAACTGGTGGTTTTATTTTCAATCCCTTTTGTAATTCCAGGGTTTTGCTGTGAAGCACATGAAGCTGTTTTCAGTGATCTTCAGACAATGACCCTAAGATTTTTCATAGCTAAACACAACCTACCAGGCCCTACGTACATATCTGTAGTTCTTCAGAGAGCTCCTAATGTTTAAACAGTTGATCAATGAGGTGTGTGAGCAAATGTGTGTAGCCCTGGTGTTTGTTTACCTGTTTTGAATTTCTTCTTATCCATTATCAACACTGCAACAACCATTAATGCATTATGCTACACAAAAAGTCAGAGACACTTCTTACAGGTTTGTAATTTTTTTCTTTAAAGATTATTTTTACAGTTTAAATCACATGAGAAGGCACTTTTAATCTGTGATTATCTCCCCCCCCCTCCATAGTTAAAGATCAGCTTGTAGTCAAGAAATACACAGCAGGTGCTTCTACAGATGCCAGAGGGGAACAAATCCTTCTCCATATACAACTGCTGGAGAGAAATTAGGCATAACAAACTAGAAAATTGGGTTTGTGGTACAAAAACTTTCAGCTCTTTCAAATTGGCACTGAGATGGTTATCAGCACTTACCTTCCCAATAATGTGCTGAGTTTTTCATTCAATACTATGTAAGAAATCACAGAAGAAACCCCAAGGGCCATCCATAGTCCAACATCCTGCCATGTACAATCAAAGCATCTCTGACAGATGGCCATCCTGCCTCTGTTTAAAAATCTCCAAAGAAGGAGACTCCTATACCCTCCATTGTCCAATGGCTCTTACTGTCAGGAAGTTCTTCCTAATACTGAGGTGGAATCTATTTTAATTAAAATTAAAATTAATTAAAATTTGGTCACTAGCCCTGAATGTGCACTCTTTTCCCCACTAAGATTTTTTTTTAAATGAAAGATCAAGGAGGGCATTTTGGTAAAGACTGGAGGACAAGCTCTGAGAAAGAACTGCTCCCTTCTAAGGCTGGGACTGACTTGCTATTGCTCAGCAAATATTACTCCTGAGGAAATATAAAGAAAGTGATTGATTGATTGGACAGAAACAGATGATACAAAATGTATAGGGAATCAGGTGGAATTTCAGATCACACAAATCAAACTGAGCTACTGCAAATATCCAGTGAGAAGGAATGGGTGGCTAGAAACAGAGAAGATGTAGAAAGATGACATAAAAGGAAAGGAAGCCTCTTTCTTTCTAAGGAGCAGTATCTGATACTCCATATCTGATGCAGATGAAAAAAAAAAAAAGACAAATCAAAATATGGAAGAAAGGTTTCAAGATGTCTCACTGTTAACATTTGGTAAACTATAACCTATTCACACTAAGACTAGAGAACATGACATGGAACACTTCATTCCTTCCCCCCAGTGCATATATGAGGCATAGGGTTTGGAGAAACAACAGGCATTTGGTAAAGGGAAGTATGCCCACCCTCCAATAGTGGTGTCAACTCAGAAAACAAAATAATTTCAATGATATTTCCTTGTATACCAGGAATAATGGCAACCAACCACACACAAAAAATATAAATCCATCTCCCAGGAACATTGTTAAAACTACAGCTATGTAACCCCATTCCACTGGTTTCTCCTACCCCATTTTCCCTAAAATATATACACATTATACATTATTTATAATAATTAACATATTCTGCACCCAGTCAGAATTTGGGCATTTGTGCATCCTGTGTGTGTGTGTTTTAAAAAAATACTCCTTCAAATAAAAGGTATGTCTGGAGGAACCTAAAAAACAGAGCAATTTGTTTGTAGCTGTAGAATGAATTACCCGTGATTCCCAACTAGTATGGAAAGGGCTTCCCTGTGCTGGTGGGATGGAGCAATCACTGAATGTTCAGTGCAGCAAACCAACAGTTAATTCTTACACCATGATATAGAACATCTATTTCAGATGGCACAAACCTGGCCAAATTTAGCTACTTCAATGGAAAATGCTGTGTAGGTGTAGATGGGTGTTTCTACCATACTGAAACGCAGACAGATTACCAAGGCAAAAAAAAGCAAGATATTAATTTAGAGCAATCCAATGTATTTTTTTTCTTAGAGATAAGTCTGAAAAATTTGCTAACAGGTAAATGCACACAGGACTCTAGTCTAACCCCTTTCCCACAAATGGTAACTCTGTCAGTCTGCTGATGTAAAAACAGTTAAGAATCAGTCTTTAAAGTGCCACAAGAATCTCTAATTTGAATTTGACACTGATATTGATTGGATTAAAAAATATTATTTATCCCTGTGTTGTATTAACATGCTTTTACCCTTACTTGCAATCCATTTCTACATTGGTCTATGACTTAAAAAAAAAAGCTGTTTGAAACTGCATATTTTAATTGTATCTTGATACTGTTTAAACTGCTAAGAACTCTGTGACAGCAGAGAAAGGCAAAATCCAGTGGAAACTATGCTGTAGTCCTACACATTAGTTCAGAAGGTTAAGATCAGATAATTTCATCTACGAATTTGAAATTTAAATTCCTCAAGCATTCCTAAGAGTGACTATGGATTATTCCATATAGCACTATCAATAAATGCCATAAATATGCCAGCCACAGAGGTAGGGTTGGAGAAGAGAGATGGGAGAAGTATTTTAAAAGTCTCTTTACTTTCTCTTGGTTATTTTTCCTTTTTCTCTCTCTTTCTCTTCATTGATGGTTCAAATTTGAAATGGGAAGAGATTCAGGAGGGTTTTTTTCTTTTAGAGCAATGCTGTTTTTATTATTCCATTCAAAATATTTTTTAAAACACAGTATTTTAACAGCTCTTAAAAGAATCATTTAAAAAGAAGCATGAGTCATCTTTAGTTATTATCAAAAGATGACATGAATTTTGATGAATTTAAAAAACCAGACACTATACATTCATGAAGGACAGATCCAGCAGTAGCTGTGGGAGAATTTAACCCCATATAAAGGAGTTTTCTAAATATCCTCTCCTCATAAGTGACATAGAGCATGGTTCTAAATGGACCTGTGTGGTTAAGTTAGGTCTGGCAGCCATGAGGTACTTCAACTATTCCTGACTCACTGCAATAGTAGATTAGTAAGGTTTAAGTGTTACATTGTTCTGTGTCACAAAAAACTCAGTTACTCCAAGGCATCAAGATTCAAAGTGGCCCCTTTTTTGCTCTGCATCCACCAGCCACTGAACAAACCTCTGCTGAGAGCCAATGGTTGCCCCATCCTCAAAACATTCCAACCTGACATGGGCTAAGGCTCTATAAAGATCTGTGGCATCACATATGTTTAACAAAAAAAGTCAAGAACAATAGTAAAAGGCACAAGGACTTCTCAGTTTTTTTAAACCCAGAGAAGAGACATTGTAAGGCAAATTCAAGGTGTTTAAGGTGCCATTAGAGAGAAAGCCAAGGCAAAATCCATATTTTGTAGACGTGATTGGGTAGAAGAACAAGACAGTTCCACTCTGGCTCACAACAATGTTAAGTGGGAGGTGGGGAAGAAACTTGGCTAACCAGGTGAACAGCCATCTTGATTTTAACTGTAAAAATCACTTTTGGGAACCTGAAGTGGTTGGAATATTATCAAAACAGAGTCCCCATCTGCCAGCACCATCCCACACTGCATTCATCCTCTCTCAGTGACACAAAGAGGTCCACCACCTTTTTAAAAGGCACACTTTCCCCACATATCCCATAAGTCCAGGATTTTAACTATAACCCACAAGCAACAGTTGCTTTTCAGGTTCTGGATCTAACCCAGGCTGGATGATGGTGGGGTTAAAAGGCACAACAGCAGAATAGAAAAATCTACATAGGCAGAGGAAGAGACGATCCTGCCTCCCCTATACAGCTTCCTCTTCCTGTCCAGCCCTGCAGACACATGATTTCTGGTCATACTTGTTGGGAGGGCAGTTAAGAAAGCTGAAGAAAACATCTCAGAGCAAAGAGAGGATGGAGTAGGAGAAATTAAAGACTGCAATTGAAGATGGAAATTCGAATGCGAATCTGTCGGTACTGCAGAGCAATATCATTGGCCATTCTTTTAAGAATTTATTTCAGATCAAATCTGGTTGTTCCAGATTTGGATCAGGCAATATGTGGCCCTCCGGATGCTGCTAGACATCTACC
The DNA here is from genome assembly GCF_019175285.1 of Sceloporus undulatus. Taxonomy (NCBI): domain Eukaryota; kingdom Metazoa; phylum Chordata; class Lepidosauria; order Squamata; family Phrynosomatidae; genus Sceloporus; species Sceloporus undulatus. Next base: position 249,231,602 of record NC_056522.1, on the reverse strand, counting down.
AGCTTTATTCAGCACAGATTATGTTGACTTTGCTGTTCATGAGAACTGTTGTCATACAATATCTGGAGGATGACAAGTTGCCTAGTGCAGTTCTAGATGCTAACATCACAACACTACTGACTTTCCTCTCAGCCATCTTCAAGCCTGCCTGAAACCACCTCAAGTAGGCTTGATGGGACCATCTTATTTCCCTTATCCCCAACCTATCACTGAAGTAGTGTTTGCTATCACAAACTATCTGCTCCTTCTCTGACCAATCACAGAGCCTCCAGTTAGCTGGAAAGCTGAGATTGAGCTGTGGATGGGCTCTAGGGTGTTCTAACCATTAGATTGATCACTCCCCCACTACTGAAGGCACCATCTGATCCCAAATTGGCAAACTGACAGGCCTAATTTTATCTTGCTTCTTGGTGAAAAATGAATCCTCCCTGCCTTCTCCTGCCAAAACTTGTCCTGTGTTCTGTTGGTGATTGAAAACCAAGTAAAATGTCAGATTTCCCACCCTGGTCCTCATTTGAGAATGTTTATGAGAACTTCCCCCATGAAAGCAAATATTTAAAGGAGGAACAACACATTTAATCTATCCCAAAAGAGATAACTTATTTATAATGGCTGTACACAGCATTACAGCCGCTACAAATAAGCTGTCCACACTATAAGAGAGATATGGCCATCAAAATTCAGGCCAAACCAACAGGGGAGAGTTTTTATGAAACAGAAACATAGTCTCCATTATAAGTGCAGCTAAATCCCTCTAAACATTCAAGTCTCTTTCACTACATCTTTTTTAGCCCTTTGCTCCTTGAATGAGTTCTGCCATCTCCAACTTCTCTCTAACTGTAATCTTCCCAGTCAGTCTGTGACCACCACCAATAACATGGCAGAGGCAACTATAGCTCCTACCTTTCAAGAAATCTAGGACAACACCTATAAAGATGCATGGAGGAGAAGGGAGTATTTATGAGATGTAGTGGGTTTCTTTCACTGGTCTTTGTGCACCATCCCCAACATGTGGAATGGGGAATAAGGCAGAGTTCTGATTTTCACCTTGGTTGGACGGGGAAAGGACCACTTTTTTGGTCCAACTTGATACAAAGGGGGAAAATTGGGCTGAGGTCCTGGTCCCCACAGCCCATAATACAAAGGAGACAAACCATTAAAACACTGCCTTGAGGAGTTTTCCTCTTGGGGATTCAAGGTAACACTCAGAGACTGAGGGCCTGTCCTGGTGCCCCATGCGAACAAGGGCTCTCTGCTGTCCCCTACAGGGTTTCCTGTGCACCCCACTGCTTGTTGAGGCTGCCAGGGGGTAGGCTGGGGGGGAGCAGGCTGTCCTGCTCAATAGAAGGAAGCAGTGGAGATGGGCATACACCCTTCACCCCCTGCCCAAAGCCCCTCCCCCTGCAGCCACTAGCTGCTAGTCCGGTGCTGCTTTAGCACTGTATACACATCATCCACTTTGCTGAGTCTCTCAAAGAATGGCAACAGATCAAGAAGCTCCGTGTCAGCCATGTTGTCAAACCACGAAGCCACAGGCACCTGTGAGGATGGAAAAAAGGAAGAGGTAAGAAGGCTGATGGCTGTGTGCAGTTAAGATATGGCTACCACTGATGTCACTTCTAAGTGATTGATATTAAAAGGTGGCTAGGAAGCAAGGAGACTTGTCTATAAGCAACTGCCTCTCTTATCAACAGCTTCTTTATAAACTAGAGTTCCAATGCAGAGATGGATGCATTTTCCTGTCTAAAGAAGCTTTGTATATCAGCACCAAGTGAAGGATCTCTGTAAAACAATGTTCTAGCTTGAAGGAATCCTAGGGCCAAATCAGATAGCGAGAGTGGCAGATCTGTACAGTGATCCAACTTTATCATGTAGAATAGAGGGGGGGGGGGGGGGGGAATCCCTGACTTTTCCTGATAATCTGTCACTCCCTAAAATACTTTTGCCCTTCAATAATCCCTCCAGAAACAATCTAAACTGGGAAAGATACATTTAGGAATAGGGGTAACCAGGAGGAAAGCAGTGAACATGGAGAGTTACTTCATTCATACCTCTCCTGTCTTGCACCATGCTTAGGGTGAGGTAACCTAGATAGCTCTGTCCTTCTTTGATTATTTTTATCCCTGGAGGTAAATTAGGCTGATAATCAGTGACTTTGACCCAAAGGCACCTAGCAAGCATGTGACAATGGAGATCTGAACCTGGACTTCTCTAATCCTAAAAAAACTAACAAAGGATCAAGATTCACTGCCTTAGAAGACAGAGGTGGCCCTTCTGAAAAGAAAAATGAGGACCGATAAAGTCTTCTGAGGTCTGGTAAAAGATGGGGTGCTGCTCTAAAATCTGAGGTAGTTGCCTGCCCCTGCTGTAAGAATTTTTCTCAATCACATAGAAAGGGGAGTTGTATGCCCATGGTTTCAAGTCAAGAAACAGCCTATGTCTGTGCTCCCCACAGACTGTGGATTTCAAGAATGCAGTGATGGGGCAGGTCCAATAAGCATGCTCTTGTATGCTTTCCATTCATACAGCCATGAACCCTATGAGGAAAAATGCCTGAACAGGGCTAAAATGTCCTCACTGTTCTGAGTCACACCTAAATTCAGCACTGGTTGTTCCTCACTCTGTGTTCCACAATCTGTGTAGAAAACATTGCAAACTCACATAAAGGCATCTCCAGAGCTGCTAAGAGTATCAGCCAGCCATACCAGCCAGCCAGCCAGCCAACCAACAAACCTCCTTACCAAGAAGGCAGCTGCAGGGCAATACAAAATGAAAAGTTCTTTCACAGTATGGAAATCACAGCTTTCCCTCAGATAACCTGTGCCAGATAGAGAGCTGTCTTGCCTTTGCTCTGTTCTCAAATCTCATCTTTTCCCACCTCATTCAGCTAGGCTTGCATGCAGCTTTGCATAATCAAGTGGAGACAGTGAGCCTCCCAAATTGCCACCTCCATCTATGCACCCCATAGAAATTAGGCACTCTGCTGCTACTTACAGCATTATCAGGGTGGAAGACATAGGAAGCAGGGGAATTGTCCACAATAATGATACGCGTCATGTCCCGTCCAAGGCGGCTGAGGTCTTTGACGTAGTTCCCACGGTGGAAGACACAAGACTCACGGAAGAGACGGGCCCGAAAAGCCCCCCCACTTATCCAGCAGGTCAGCCACAGGATCTGCATACTGGGTGTGGGATAAAAAGTGTGGTGGTGAATGTGAGACAGAAATCAACCTGACTACACTCAACAAATGTATTGTGAACAGAGTGGGGCAGTGCAGTTTGCATTGTTCCTCCTTTTCCCTCCACATGTCTGATATTACCTTAGTTTCTCTCATCCCAGTAGATAAGGGTACTTCTTCCCAGGATGGATGGCCATCTGTAGGGGATGCTTTGACTGAGATTTCCTGCATGGCAGGGGGTTGGACTGGATGGCCCTTATGGTCTCTTCCAACTCTACGATTCTATGATTCTATGCTTTTTGTTACTCAGAGAGGAGACCAAAGTCCAAGAAGGGAGGAGGCCTACAAGCAAGTGCAGGTAAGGGAATGATTTACCTTTTACTAATCAAGCTGAGAAAATAGCTGAAATAATGCAGTTTGACACCATTTAACCTGCCATGGTTCAATGCTATGGAATCCTGGGATTTATAGTTTGTTGTGGCACCAGTGATGCAGATGCAGCCAATGGCTTCCTTACAACTAACATCAAAACAGGTTGTCTGCCTCCTGAAGATGTCATCATCCAGCCCCACTCTTGGCTGGGCAGTTAAAGCTTTTCTACTAACACTGGCAGCAGAGGTGGTTAGATTTCAGGCTTTTTGGGTCTGCTTCTTCCTACAGTCCCAACCAGAGCCACAATCTCAGCCTAAGAACTTGTTTTCAGCACTAGGTTTTGTTGAGCTCCTGGTCCTTTCACAGAAATGTCCACTGGTGCTTGTCACAAAGCCCTCTTCATTTCAGACCTCTTAATTTAGGTGGGGAAAGTTGTTTTGCTGCTGTTGCCTTTGGGAGTGAGATGCTCTTTCTGAACTGTTGTAAATGACCTAGAGCTTAGCAGATTAGTAGATCCAGAGCAGTGGTGAATAGTGGGATAATGAATATAATGGGAGGGGGCGGGGGCTAGACTGAAATTTAAAGGAATGATCCAAGATGCTGAACCATAGCCCGCAAATAGATTGAACAGCTTGGGTGGTTTCTCTACAGTTTGGGCTGAAGCCTACAGTCGGTTCACAGTCCCACTAATATGGAAGCCACCTTCCACCACAGGGTAAGGGGTGCAGGGAGCTGGGTTTCTGGGTCCTATTCTGAGTTCTGAGTGTGGCTATCAATTCAAAAACGAAGGTGTGCAAATGCACAGGGAACCCAGATTCTTTGCCATTTGCCCCTCGCCAGCATAGCCTGCTATTTCTTCCTAGTGCCTCAGCTTGCTCAGAAAGAGTTTCCCACTATCTTGATCACCACTACTCAAAGAAAAAGAAGGGGAGGAGTATCTTACCTTTGCTAGGCTAGCAGTGAAGAGCACACATTCAAAGAGCTCGCCCATCCGTCGTAGGAATTCATCCACGTGGGGTCGCTTTAGTACATATACCTGGGGAGATGGAGGGAGAGTATGGAGAGAAGGTAATGGAGGGCACAGCTAGTCATGCTAGCAAGTCCAAACATAGGCCAGTCCACGTCCCATTTGGATTACTGTAATATCCTATATGTGGGGCTGTCTTCAGAAATTGTCAGGAAACTTCAGAAGGTCCAACATGCTGTGGCCAAGCTGCTGGCCAGGGCTGGTTATGTGGAACATATAATTCCTTTGTTGAAACAGAATAATTCAAAATTATGGTTATGACATCTTAAAGTCCTATGTGGCTTGGGTCCAGACTACCTGTAAGATCTGATCTCCTGATACAAGAATGCCCATTTTTAATAAGTATTTTTATTAACCTATAAACATATAGAGAGCCTGCATGGTATAGTGGTTTGATAGTTGGACTAAGACTCTGGAGACCAGAGTTCAATTCTCTGCTCAAATCTAACTCCCCTCCCCACTACCATCCAAGTACAAAACAGACAAACAAGAGAAACAGTAGCTTCCAACTTGCCATAATACATTTATACGTTCAGATTTTAAGAACCTCAGCGGAAGACATTTTATCAGTCCCACCATTGGGAGAGAGGATGATTACTAGCTGCTCCCAGGCTGTAGAGCTTCCTCACATGGGAGGTTTGGTTGGCCCCCCTCACCACTCACTTCCTGCCAGCAGGCAAATACCCTTTTGTTCAGGTAGGCCTTTGATTCTTGACTCACAGGGTAGAAGGATATTTTATTGTGGTGTGCTGTGCCTTTTAAAATTATGTTGAAATGTATTTTAAACTGTTTAAACTGTATGCTGTTAATTAATTAATTTGTTTGTTTGTTTCAAAACTTTTTATAAGAAATTTTTAGCTGTCGTCTGTTTTAATTTGATGTAAGCTGCCTTGGGTCCTGTGTTGGAAGAAATATGGGATATAAATCATTCAATCAAATAAATAAAATCCTACCCTTTTGCCCAGAAGAGCTTGGCTCCAAGGCATCATGTTGTGCTGCTCCCTTCTTAGATGGGATGAAACTAAGTACAGGGGAAAATCCCTCTCTGATGTGGCAGCAAAGGCTAGCTGGTAGAAAAAGTTGCTCAGGGAACCAAAGATATCCAAAGATGTATTTTATTTGGTAAGCCTGTTTATCTACCTAGACTACTAATGGGAAATCTGTGGCTCATGGCGCCATTTCATGTGGCTTTCTGTCTCTCTGCTTCTTTCAAATCCTTGCCAAGTTGGATCCAGTCATTCAGATACTGTCCCTTTTTTAGAGAATGCATATGTGAGAGAAGGGCAGAGAAGATTGTTTGTTCCCACTAACACCATTTCCAGAGTTTTAGGTGGAATATTTTCTTACCTTTTACTACCATTACAATTAATTCAAAAAATTAATTTGTGGATCTATTTAGTAAACATTCAAAAAACAATTTGTAACATTAACTGTTGAAGAATAAATTTAAATGATAAAAAGTGGCTCAAATCCCCTTCCAAAGGAAACAAATTAAACTAAGGTGAAATGTGAATCATTGCTCATACTATTAAAACAATTAAAATATAATTTTAATTATTTTAAAAGGTAAAATATTATGGATATGAAATGAAATCCAAGCTTTGAAGATCATTCTCTTCACTTTGGTCTCCAACCTTGCTTACTGCTGCTGTGCATCCCTCGATGAAAAGAATAATCAGAAATACTCAAAAAATGGTCAAAAACCATGTTTCTCAAGTGTCAGGAAATAAGGAGAATCCTAGAAAGATGAGAATCTTCATAGTTCAGGACTTATTCTGCACAAAGTATACACTTGGTCTTCTTGCACAGAGAGCCCTGTCCAGAAATGCTTTTTTCTGCCAACAACCATCTGTGAATTTTTTGAAGAATACATCCCCAACTCCAGCCTTTTCTGCTCAGAAAATATTTCTGCACTGTTTCCTGTACATAAGATGCTATTTGCTGTGCTAAAAACCACAAACTAACAATTTGCTGTTTGTAAACAGAAATACTTTGAGATTCTCACACAAATCTCTACTAGAGTTTGCAATACTGTACTGTAAAACATGTACTAAACTCTCATTATCCTGTCTATGAATTTGACAAACATCAGAGGCGTTTCAGAGCTGCCTGCAGTGGGAGGACGTGATCTTTAAAAAGGACAATACAAAACTGATCAAATACCAGATTTCTGTGTTGGAAAATAGGCTGATAACAGGAATGAGCTACTGAAGAAAAATAGGGAGATCATGAACTAATACAAGGTGAACTAATGTTGCAAAAGATTTTTTTGGGATTCATAGTTCAGATTGCTTGTAAGCACTGCTTGCTAACTATAATAATCTACAGTCTCACTCATCCCAAAGGAGAGTGCTTTAAAGCTAGTTTTCCTATAATATGCTATTTCCACCAATTATACTGTGGCTGACTCATAGGCAAGGCCCCCTTGGTTTAAAAGATCAGAGAGGAAGAGATTCCTCTCCTTTACACATTTCAACAGGAGGCAGTCCACATGCCACGTGAGACACTGCAACTCCTGAGATATGAAATGGCATGGCTGGGCTGCGACATCCTGGAGCCCATGCGAGGAATGTGAGAAACCATGCTCAGCTGGTCAAGCTCCTCTTCAGCACAACCATTCCGACAGATGCCACAAGCTGCCTCCAAGGCCAAGTAATCGAGAACAGGCTGACTGCAGTACCCACAGCCTATCCTGGATTACTTGAAAATGGCCACAGCCCTGTTAAGCAGGTACTGGAAAGTTCCACTTCACCTTCAGCAACAACTGATGCCAGCTTGTGTTTAGGTGGAATCATTCCCATCCCCTGGAGCACTACATTCCAGGGCTACAACATCCTTTGGCAATTCAACCACCAGCAGCTCAGGAAAGCATTTCCAAACCCACAGGCAAAAACCTCTGTTCCCATTATGCCCATCCTCATGGTTCCATACCTGGTGCATGACCCCATCGATCTCCACGGGAATGATGAAATCTGCATTGTTCACTGGCTGGGGAAGGGATACAAAAAGAGTCATTCAGTCAGAGCTCAAGAGAGTTCTGCTTTTCCCACCTGCCTCGACTGCCATCACTAATCTTCATGTAGCTGGGCTACTTTGGCATCAGCTTCATCAGGTTTCTGGGAAGAGACACCCTTTTGGACGACAGCTCCCAGAATCCCCCATCCAGCAAGATCATGCAAGCTACAGGATTCTGGGAGTTATCGTTCAAAGTGATAGGTTTTCCAGGTCCTGGAACAAGGCTGGCTCCAGATCTCTGCCTTGCATAGAAGTAAGCCATGCCTGCACTTCACCCCACTCTATGTCAGGGTCCCAATCATGCTAGCTGATCCTAGCTCACACACCCTTGGCAAAAGGAACTGTCCAAAGCTGAATCCTTTCTTGTAGAGTTGTAGATCAAGCCTCTCTGTGCAGCTATTAAAAAGTGCTAATGGCAACTGAGATACCACAGCAGCTGAAACAGGAGCGTATAATCTGGGCAGCTATTTCTGGGCAGAATACAGTGGGCCCTTGGTATCTGCTGAGGTTTGGTTTCAGGATGCCCTGTGGATAGAAAAATCTGGGGATGCTCAAGTCCTATTAAATAAAATGGCATAACAAAATGGTTCCCTTATATAAAATGGCAACATTTAGGTTTGCTTTTTGGAATTTATATATATTTTAAATATTTTCAAGCCATCGATGCTTGAATCCATGGATAAAAAAAAAATGTGGATGCAGAAGGCTGTACTGTATAATGGAGCCTTTTAGTTTTGCCCAGATAAACTTAATTTCATGAGTCAGTCCTTAGCAGAAAAAAAGCGGGGAGGGCCTTCTAAAAAAAATCCTTTTTCAAACTCTAGGCCAGGAGAGAGCCAATAGTGAATTAGCCAGGGAGTCAAGTCGGACCACAACTCTGGATTCCATTCCCAAATCTAGAAGGAAGGATTTTTGGGTTTAGTCATTAAAAAAGGTGAAAATGTAAGAGCCTCTATCTATCTATCTATCTATCTATCTATCTATCTAGTCTATTAATATATAGATATATAAGCCTGTCTATAGAAATCAGGATTATTTTCTACAGGAATCAACGAAATGCTCCCATGGGAAACCATGATGCAGGATATGTCCTCCAACTGATGTTCTCCAGAAAGTACTCCATAGCTGAAATGATGAGGATGGAACTGAGAGCTGTCTGTGCAAGATACTGCCTTTATTGAATTCGGGCATAGAATAATTTGGCTCTGCAGATGTTGATGGACTGCATGTCCCTGCATTCCTAACTAGCATAGCCAGTGGTAAACAATACTGTGGGTTGCAGTCCAAGATCTGAGGGGCTGCTTGATTCCTACACCTAATGTATTTATTATACTAGTAAGCCATCCCTTAAATCTAATTTCTCTGGACAATGAAAGGAAGGATATAGAATAGGTCTTTTTCCCAACTCTAAGATTTTGAGACCAGCCCCATTTATATGCTCAGTGGGTCAGCCTTCCCTAACCCAGTACTCTCCAAATACTCTGGACTACAACTCCCATCAGGCCCAGTCAGCATGATCAATGGTCAGGAATTATAGAGCTTCCAAACATCTGGAGGGTAGGAGGTTGAGGAAATCTGTAATAAGTAATGAAGAAGAATGGCTACTCCCCTGCTCCCATTTTTGTGAGCAAATCTAATAATTATTATGAAAATCAAATAAACCAAAAGATACTGCAGCCAACATCATCTTCAGGAAACTGTACCTTAAAGTTAGGCTAGCAATGGAGGCTAAAAATGCCCTGGAGGGCTGGCAAGGTCAAGACACTGCAGTTTACCTTTCCCAGCTGCTGCCAATTAATTTGCTTATTATTCTGCTGGGGTTTCACTTCCTTTTCTGCTTTTTAAAAAACAGGTCTCCTGCCAGAAAACCCTACCAGGTTCTTAAAATGAGCATGCTGAAATCTAATAGATGGGAAGAAGATGGAGGTTCTCTTTCTCCAGCAATTGTCACTGAGCTGGACTCTTTGATACTCTTTATCAATTGTCATTCCCAATGCTAATTAATCTGAGCTACTTATTTTCAGGCCACCAGAATCATGCATTGACAGGAAAAGCTTTTTGAGGATGAGATGGCTGCGGCTAGGATTAACCCAATACATTCTGATGCCTGAGATGGTCTTCTTTACCAATGCCCTTCTCACCAAGTCAAGATGCACAATACTCAAGGATACTGGAACCTATGACAGAAAATTCTCTCTCTCTCTCTCTCTCTCTCTCTCTCTCTGGAGGACCAACATTCAGTAAACAATAAATTAATGTAATTCGCTGACCTTTCACAACCCTTAAAATCAGCTGCCTAAGGCAGCCCACCCTAACTCCACCTAACAGTAGGGCCAGCCCTGCTTGAAGTCTAATTTGAAAGGAAGATTGGAGGGAGGATTTAGGAACTCCTCACCTTTAAGGACCAAGGGAGGACAGTTGTAGAGAATAGAGGTCAGAGGAGAGCACCCAAAATCCATGATTATTGCACAGAAAAAGAAGCTACAGTTCCCCAGATATTGCTGGCCTCCCACTTCTCAGCATGGCCAATATCAGGGACAATGGGAATTGGAATCTGCCGACAAGCTGAGAAATGCTGGCATTGTGGAAAGGTGGGACATAATTCTTTTACAAATAACCAGAAAACAAAGGGCCTACCTATCTCAAGCAAGTAGTGGGGGAGGGGGACAGCAAATGCGCATGTACTCACATATGTATTAAAGGATGTTTGAGGAATGGACTGACCTTAAAAGAGCTATGTACCAATGTCTCATCTAAGTCAATGACGACACAGATTTTGCTGGCATCTTGAGGCTTGATTTCTGGCAGTAGGTACTTGACAGTGGCCTGCAGAGAGACATATGCATAAGAGGGAAGGCAGTGTGACTGACTGCACAGCAATGAGATGAGGGAAACAGGAGCTGGTTTGAAGCACTTCAAAGTTTCACAAAAAAGTTCTAGCAGTGCTTCTTTCAACCCACATGGCAGCTGAGGTCATTGGTTCTCTCCTTGTGGTGATCCTGGAAACCAGATGCGCGCTCTACTTTGAGTCTCTGCCAACCCAAAGTTTTTACTTGGTATGGGGTGATGCTATGGCTCTCATCAGTTAATAATCAGTTAATAATCACTCCCATCAGTTAATAATAATAATCAGTCTATGGAGCATTGATTAGGTAGCAAGTAATTTCCAAGCTGAAAGGATTTGTGATAAGAATATATGTTTCATTCTCTATCCTGCGATGGAGGTAGGGGTGGAGAGTGGCTGGGATGGGATGGATCACATTGGAAAGTAAGGGGAGGAGAAGGCAGGAGAATCTGCTCAGTCATGTGCCATGAAGCCTGTTGTACCTTGTGAGACCTTGAGAACCTTGGAGCAACAAAACACAGGCACTTGTTGTTCTATCTTGGGTCACCAGAGGGCATCAGTGACAAGGATCAAGCTGCTTTAAAATCCACTTAACTTTGACTACCAGCTTAAAATGAGTCGGTAGCTCAGCAGCTGTGGGTGATTTAAGGCTCTAGTCATCTCCCTGACTTGGTCAGCAGCCTCAGCTAACCAAGAACCATGTGAACTTTGAAAGTAGTACCACTATTGATTATTAGAAGGGACATCATCTTCTGCCAGGTCACCATCTGTGGACATCAAGAAAAGTATTTTGCCCAATAACAGGATATTAGAAATACCCAAGCAAGGTTCTGGAAAGGTATTTGGCAAGTCAGGAGTGGGTGGGAAGAAATGCTTTAAAACTGGAGAATTGGGTGGTGGTAACATTTTGTTTAACAACTCCAAGAATTCCCCAGCAGAGGGAAATCTTGAGAGTTACAGTCCTAAAGATAGCTTTCCCCAGACTTTGAAAATCCAACTCTTCAAATTACAGTATAGTACTACAGGTTAAGAAATTCACTCCATCCCAAAGTGTGCCTTCAAGTCCAGGATAAAGTCTGCAATCTGGATACAGGGGACAGGCCTTTGCATTTACAATCAAAGTAAGAGGAAAGGCAACTATGTCTCTTCTTGATCATTTCCTCCTTGATTCTGTCATGTGCAACCTTCCTTACCTGTCGCACAGCAGTAGTGTATCTGAAACCTGCTGGCCAGGGCAGGTAAGCAAACAAGGCACCTGATGGGAACACCAGCGGGTGAGCAGAAATGGCCAGGAGAAGCTGTGCTTGCCTTGCCTCTTGCAACAATACAAAGGTTTCTCCTTGAATGTCTGGACTGCAAGATGGACATCTTGCAGGCAAATAATTTAAGTGCCTTTCCTACAAGTACAAGAAGGTGATTGATGTGTCATAAAAAGAGTAACTAATACATATTCAATGATTTGGACTGCATGCTCCAAGATTCTCAAGCTCTCACAAGGTACAATAGGCTTCATGGCACATGACTGAGCCCATTAAGATTTGAAAGTTCTCTCACATCTCTAGCCTGGTGTGAACAATATTGGCACTGAAAGCATTAGCATCTCATCAAGGAATCCAGGAATTCTGCCTCAAATAAATGTTATCACAACTCAATAGGGAGAAACATCATCAATTGAGGGAAGGGATGTGGGGATGGGGAAACAAAAGAGTGTTAACCAACAGAAAGAGTGCAGGGATGGGGGATGGTAGTTGGATGGATCTAATACTCTGAAGAACATCTAAAAGTCCAGCTCTGAGTTGCAAGGCAAAATCAGCACATTTGGTTAAATGGATGTGAAGTCAGACAGTGAGGGGTTGGGCCTACCTTGGTCACCGAACCATTTTCTTCCACCAGCAATGGAGCATTGTTGTTGACAGGGATAGGCTCTGAGTTGTCATGGCAAAGGCAACAAAATAGAGACTGGAAGATGCTGCGGTTCCTAGGCTTCTTGGAAGGTGATGGGTTTTGAGCACCTGCAAAGAACAAGCCCAATTGGAAATGAAAAAGGATTATTTATCCAATCAAATCATCTTTTCTCCTCCACCACACTTGCACTATGCTCACTATATAAGTGCCAACCATGCAGCATATCTTTACTCTCCCCTGTCCAGACTTCATAAGTGCCCCACTTTCAAGGTTTAGCAGTGAAAAACTAAGTCAAGCTTCCATCTACAAATGCCTTAGTATTTCAGTGGGGAACACTCAAAAGGAGAGTTCCTTGCCCCATGGTTCAGCTGCTTTCCCTCCCTTTTAGGCATTCATATTTTTAAAAGCATGCATTTACCCTCATGAAAAAAATAATAATAATTTACCCATGAAACAAATGTATTTTCTGCTACATATATAGAGAAAGTGATGCTTGCCAGGAAACTGAATTGGCCATGGCTCTGGGCTACAGCAAACACAGTCAAAACATGCTTGACTGATGAGAAGAAAGTAGAGGATGCAGAAAGTCATCACAATCCATGAATAGATACCTGCACACTGCAAAGCAGGAGTGGCCAAGGCTAGTATGGGGTCTCTGAGCCACAGATTGTTTATTCTGGTTGTATTCCCAACCACTTTCTGCCTAACATTATGGATGAAATTCTAGGTAGATTCCAGTGTGCATAGTTAACGATTGTTGTTACCAAGCTATTTCTTTAATGCTATGCATTGCATAAATGTCACAAAATTAATTTAATTTAAAAAAATGCTTGCCACTCCAAGGCAGAAAATATCAGGACTTTAATCAATGAATGAATCCAGTCCTGTTGACTAGATAGGCTTATGCCTGGCACAAGGAGATGCTGAACAAAATCTGTTAACATACTCAGATAGACTGAGATGTGGAGAGAGGCAGACTGGGATGTGGAGACAGATCAAGCAGACTAGCTCCCTGACTGAAAAAAGGACATGGGCTGCCTTTGAGAAGGAGGAAGAAATGCCATGCCAAGTAGGTCTGTGTGTTTGACTGGAGGTGTGGCACAGAGAAGGAAGATGAAGTGTGAAGTACTGCAACTAGTCTGATTAGTGTAAGAGAGAGTGAGCAGAGGAAATGCTTCTAATGTGGTGAGATGAAGAGACAAATTGAACTGGCTCTGCCATTAGGCATAATGAGGCAGTCACCTCTGGCATCAGGTGCTCTTGTTCAAGACTATTGCCTTCAAGTGTTGTGGTGAACACTATTCCACCACCCTAGGTGTCAAAACAAGATTCAGTTGACAGCCCAGTACAACTGACAGTCACAGAAAGTACAATATGCCTTGTGTTGACTCTAAACTGAACCACAGGTGACCCTATGAATCTGACAGGAGGGAGGGAGGCCAGGCTAAAATCTCATCAGCTCAGAACATAGCCAGCAAAATGACTGTTCTGAATTCAGATATTTGTTACATTTCCCATTTTTAGCCAGTAGTCTGGCAGGGATGCTCCTTTCTGATTACGTAGGCTCAGGCTCATCTATCCCATGAACATTTTCTCTTGGTTCTAGACAGATAAAATATATATATTCCCCATGGCTGCATCTTTCCTCTGTCAAACACATGGGTCTGGCAGAGGGAGAATTTGAGGTAATTTTTTAAAAAAAAGAAAAACAACAACCATGAGCCACCGCCAAGCTCTGGATTAAATTCACTTTTCACTCTAATCCCTTTGCTGTGAGCAGCTCCTGCTCCATAATCCAGCCCCAGATAATGAGATTCTTGCTCCTCTCAGACATCCAGGAACATGGCTGCCAAGCCACTAGGAAGGAGGGGCTGTGAGCAAGCAGCAAGGCGAAGTAAGCCAACAAGGAAACATCAGGAGATTGGCAGCAGCTTCAGCCTTGGCACCTCTAGGTTTCTGGAGCCACAAACAGCCCTCCTGCAACCCTCTGTTGATAGCAGTGAAGCCTACTATGATTCAAGGTCTTTGGCCCTCTTCTGCCATTCCCAGTCAATGGATCATAGAATCATAGAGTTGGAAGAGACCACAAAAGCCATCCAGTCCAACCCCCTGCCATGCAGGAACTCTGAATCAAAGCATCCCTGACAGATGGCCATCTAGCCTCTGCTTAAAGACCTGTAAGGAAGGAGACTCCACTACACTCCAAGGAAGAGTGTTCCACAGTTGACCAACGCTTACTGTGAGGAAGTTCCTCCTAATGTTGAGGTGGAATCTCTTTTCCTTGAACTTGCATCCATTGCTCCGGGTCCTAGTCTCTGGAGCAGCAGAAAATAAGCTGGCTCCCTCCTCAACATGACATCCCTTCAAATATTTAAACAGGGCTATCTGGCCTCGATATACTGGATTTTGCCTCCATAAATCACCCAGAATACCATCCAAAAGGAAGCCCTGACAGTTATGCTTCTTAAATGGATGATCAAACTCCAAACTTCAGCAATGGGAATTAAATCTGAAAGCAACTCTTGCCAAGCTTTTCTTTTATCTTGCCTGCATCTCTGCTCAAAAGCAAGTCCCACTGAGGTTCAATGAGACTCAATGCCAAGCACGCACGCACGCACGCACACACACACACTGCAGGGTGTAGTGGTTTGAGCACTAGACTATGACTTGACAGCAGGGTTCAATTCCTTGCCTTGCCATTGAAACTCACTTGGTGATTTTGGGTGTGTGATCTCACACACTCTCAGCTCCAGAAAACCTCATGATAGGGTCACCATATGTCAGAGAAAATTTGAAGGCACACAATGACAATAGCAGAGTGTTCAACTCTGCAGCATTGGGAGGCTCTACTGATATACATCCCACAAGCCTTTTAATAAAATCACAGAGCTGAAAGTGTCTCCAAGGGCCATCTATTCCAACCCCCTGCCATATAGGAATACAATGTTAAAGCCCTCTTGAGAGATGGCATTTAACCTCTGTTGGAGTCACATGTTTCCCATGATGCTGTCACTGCTGCTGCCCAAACTTGGTGGCAGTTGTGGTGGCTGTACCAGAGTGGTCTGTAGCACAGAGTCCTTTGAGACTGCATTTCCCCCTTCCTGTTGCAATTTTGGTGTAACTGTAGTTGCACCAAATGGAACTTCGCCAGCTAGGGTTTTCTTTTGGAGTGGGTACTGTACTGAAAAACATGAGTTTGCAAAGCACATATTACCCACTCTTGATGCATAGGACCCCAGCCACATTCATTTCATTCCCACCAGCAGCAAGAAATGATCCCAGTCTGAAGGCAGCCAGAGGATTCCACAACACAAAACATCAAAACTAGCTTGTTAATCTCTAAATCAGGCCAAAAGATCACCTCAAATGTAGACAAATTAATAGCATTTACTTGTGTTAATAACAAAGTTCATACATGGCAAAATCTGGCAATGGTTTAGGTTTGTCCCAATAATTAAGTATTTGCTGAGAGGGGTTCCATTTAGCAATCCTGGTTAACATTTGCTGATAAACAGAAAAGACAAAGACATAGCTGTGTTGGTGGAAAATCTGTATGCAAAAGAATCCTGTAGCACTTTTGAGACTAACTGAAAGAGTAGCATGAGCTTTCATAGACTCATATGAAAGCTCATGCTACTAACTTCTTTCATTCATTTAGTCTCAAACATACAAGATCCCTTTGCATGCAGAGAATGAGCCTGCATCATTTTTTCAAGAAAGTCATGTAAGCCAACAACTCTCACCACATCCTATGATAACTACTCCTGCGAATTAGTTATGCATACACAATGGTAGATTTAGATATCTGAACTGGGTATGGACTGCAAGGTGGTTGTATCCCCATAGCTAAGGACTAATATTACATCTGTAATATTAGCAGGGCAGCTGAGTTTGGATATGTAAGCACAACGAAACCAAGGCACTTCAGCCAGCTAGATTGGAAACCACCAAAAAACAAAAAAACAAAAACAAAAACAAAAAAACCAACCAAAAGTGAAATGACAAAAATTAAAATTTGAGGGTACATATCACTTGAGTCTGCAGGAGGGGAGCTCACATAATTAAGAAATTCTCTCTCTCTCTCTCTCTCTCTCTGTGTGTGTGTGTGTGTGTGTGTGTGCGTGCGCGCGCATTCAAGTTGCCTGTCAATTTATGGAAACATCATGAATTTCATAATTTTCTTAGGCAAAGAACACTCAGATGTGGTTTAAAGGAGACGAAATTAGATTTCTATGAAGACAATCAGATATCTAGGTGACTCTAACCTTGCCTTTCCCCATACATACTAGTTTTTCATGTGCAAGGATATAGAAGAGGTACAGAGGTTTGCTCAGCTCCTGTTTGGAGTTTGAAAAGGGATAATTCAGGCACAGGTCTATCACCCTTGTGAGGGTCACAGTGGGAATGGACATGAGAGACCTCCGTGCAGAACTGGGTCTCTACAAAGCACTTTGGTGGGTGGGTGGGTGTTTGCATGAGCGTAGTGAGGACAGGGGATCACACCCAAAGGAAAAATTGCAAACTTAAGGATTTATTTCTCCTTGCAATTTTTAAACAGGTGTTATGTGCAACTGCCAAGGTCATCAAAAGCATAGAACTAATGAATGTCCCTGGGTGCAGGCAAAGCACCTTGAGGACAAACAGGGGTCATGGGGTGGGAAATGCTGTTTAACAGCCAGGTAGAAAAAAATTCACCTTGATCTGGGCTTCTTGGTCAAGGAGAAACTTGACTTAAGATTAGTTTTGTTCATGCAGACAAGCACACATGCACACATACATACACACATCTCCAAACAAAGTTTGTTTTGCCAAGCCTTCACACATTGTGGACTCAAGGCATTCAGCTGCTTCTGCTCATAATGTATATTACCGAAACATTGTAAATTAAGCCCACAAAAGCTGTAAACCTTCCAAAACATCTTCCTTCATCCAGCTACTTATTCTGTTTCTGTACTAGGTCTTCATAGGAGAAATGGAGGACTAGTGTCATCTCATCTCTGCCAGCCTGCTGATTCACCTGCATGCAATTTCTGACCAGCTATGGTGACCAGCCTCATGTTTTAATGTATCTAAGTGGATTGGAAGGAGTTGAAACTTCCACCATTTGCATTCTCCTCTCCTCCTGAAACCACATTTTTGTTTAGCTTTGATCACTATTTCTGTCAGTGGAACTGTGTTCATAAGCAACCCCTGCCAAGAGAAAAATCATCATCATCATCATCGAACAAGTAATCATGCAAACAGTACACAGACATAAGCACACAGATGATCCCACTCATCACGCACTTTAACACAGCCACTTCCCAGCTGTTGCTTTATAAATAACTGGCACTTTGGGTTCTATTGTCCACAAATACAGAAAACTAGCATGACAACACAAGACTGGCACAGGTCAGGCATCATGGGTAATCTTGGTTGTTCTTAATGTACATCAAACAACCTTTGGTTTAGAGCTGCGTCTTTTATTCTGCATCTGTTCAGTGCTGTAAGTTCACTCCCACCTCCAAAGTACAGCAACCTCTCTATATGGGAGTAATGCTTATAACTCTTGACCAGCATGGTGAAGTGGTTTGAGCACTGGAGAATGATTCCACAACAACAACAACACCTATGACAACAAATTTTCTCAATGATTTCTGAATTGGGGTAGAACAGCAAACTACATTTAGCGTAATGTGGTTTTATAAAGCAGCTTTGACTATAGTTTGATATTCTGATTTGTTTACCCTTTGGAAACCATAGATTGTAAGCCGGTGTAGGTTTTGTATGCTGGTGTAGGTTCACAGGTGAACAGCACACCATGTTTTGACTCTGGAGCTGCATGCTACCAATTTCCACATGAGAAAGATGGTTCAAACAGAGCAGTAACAGCAGTAGAGAGAAGAGTATCATCTATTCTAGTGACATAAAGTTAATGCCATCTTACTGCCTTGAGAATTCTGTATCGTGTCAGTTTCCATCTCTGTCTCTGAAAGGTGTTAACAAGCATCCTTTTGGGACAAATGTCAAAAGGCTGAATGGCTACACTGGATAGGTTGATCCAGTGGTGACAAGCTGTCCCAATCCCAATGGCTTTGCAGTCTCAAGAACTGTTTGGTTTTGTACACTGAGTCACCATCCCAGTATTTGGCATATTATATTAGGTACATCATGTTCTTAAGACTGGCAGGTGTACACTGTGAAAAGGGGCGGGTAACATCCCCCTTCTTGCTCAATTTTTATTTCCTCCTCAAATATTTTGTAGTTGCTGCTTTCTTATTATAAAAGGCACCTGGATGAAAACAACACAACCTAATCAGAATAAAAACAGTGACAATCTGAACTGGAGGTCCATGTACCAGAAGAGTGAGTATGGCAGTTTCAGCTAACAACCTATTCAGGCTTAAAATATATTGAGACCTGAGGTGCTTAACATGAATACAAAACACCATCTAAACATTGCTAGAGTGAAGCTTGAATGCTGAACAGCTGCAGAAGCCCAAATGCAAGGCACTGTATTTGTTACGTGCCAAACATGTGAAGTGGGCACCAAAACCAAGACCACAACTCCTTTGTCACATCCAGGATGGTACAGAAATAAAACCCAAAATATAACTTGCCCGTGCATGTGCAAACAAAATGAAACAAGATCATCAGATAATTTTCAGGATCTACTGTGACTTCTGAGGTTGCTACCTCTTGATTTTCCACAAAACAAAACAAAAAGATCCAAACTAACAGGCGACTGCTATTAGGAGAGAATGGCATGTTCAGTGGACCTTTGTTATACGCTGGGGTTTGGTTCCAAGATCCCCCGTGTATAACAAAATCCGTGTATGCTCAAGTCCCATTAAATATAATGACATAGCAAAATGGTGTCCCTTATAAAAAATGGAAAACCAAGGTAAATTTATACTTTTTTGGAACATTTTCAAACCGTGGATGCTTGAATTCGTGTATAAAAAATCCGTGTATAAGAAGGACCGACTGTATATGTACACCAAGCTGACCTTGGCCTAATAATACATGCCCTTGAAAGCATCAAAATGAAAGTTAGAACAGAAAATGTAGTGTATCTTTCACAGAAGGCCCCATTGATGTGCTTTATCAGGTATTCTGGGACTTGCACTCCAACAAGTCTGGAGGCTTGACACCTGCAAATTTCAGTTATTCTTCAACTCCTTCTTGAGGAGATCCAAAGGTATCCTGGAGTTCCATTAATCCTCAGGTCAAGAGGCCATTCAAGCAGCAGACTCAAATATTTGTCTTGAGAGCTATTTTTGTTGGAAAGATGAGATACCAATATAATGACGTAAATAATAAATAAAGCACAAACTTTTATTTGATCAGCAGCCAAAAAAAGAGGTCAAAACAAAACAAGCATTGCTAAAAGGGGGAAATAAATCAAACAAGCAGAAACAAGCAATAGCACTGTTTTCTTCTCAGAACTATTACATTAGCAAATTATGTCACCACAGTTAAATATACAAATCTAAGACAAGCACTCATTCAACACAGAATACAAAGCAGGTAACCTCAAAGAATCCTTTAGAACACAAAGGTTTGTAACCTCTGCCCAGAGGGAGTTTGGGAGGAAGGAGTAATCTTTGCAATTTGCCATTACAACAGGCTTGTGCCAGTGCAGACTCACCAGGTGGAACACAGCCCACCACCCACCAGCAGCAATCCACTCCGAACTTGAATAAACCTCCTGTTGTTTTTTTCCCTTCACGTCCTCACTCCTTTGGAATTGCAAGAATTGGAGAAAGGGCACTGGTAGGTCACTTGCTTGGTGGGTATGCAAGTTGTTCAGAAGAACATCCTTCTGGTTTCAAGGCCCATCTCATCCAGATAAGATGAAAGGCATTATTTAACCCAAGATTCTGCTCCCCACAAATAGCTGATCATCTCTTTCTCAGAAACCCATAAGTACAGCAAGAAGAAAGCCTCCTCACCTCCAAGTGGCACACACTTTCTGAATCTGACAGTCACATTCAATGGTGAGGTTATTAGCCACTGAAAGACTCCATGAGCAAGTAAAGGGCACAGTAACTTGATGCCCTCCAGATTTTGTAAACTAAAATTACAGACTTCACCGGCAATGACCACCCATAAGAAATGATGGACATTAGAACTAACATCTGGAAGTCAATAGGGATTAATAAAGAGAGGTCACATCAGGCTTGTTGCAGTCTGATGTGGACAAACCCAAAATGTTTTGTTTTGCTTTGATTTATCAGATTCTGCTCCATCCTATACCACATGCAGATGTTCACCACCTCTGGAATTCCTGGCAATTTCAAGACTTCCCACAGGACCTCACTCAAGTCCAACATAGAATTTACAACCACTGCTTGGAAATATTACTTTTTGGGACAAATGACTCCCAGAATCATCCATGGGCATTCTGGGTGTGGGATTCTGGGAGTCAGTAATCCAAATATTTTCAGTGCTCTGACTGCAATAGCCACACCTTTGTAAAAACACACCTAGATAGACCAATACATGACAAAAATCTAGGAAAAGCTACACCTACCAAATCATCTCCTGTCATGCAACTTGCAGAGGCAGCTTAAAGCCAGACATCGACAGAAGAATCTATCCTCAACTCCCATCTCTAAACAATATACACACATGGCTTCAGGATTTTTTGGGGCACTGGCTGCATAGGGTCACACATTTATATGCATAAGGAAAATTTCGCACCATGTGCATCACCATGGATTATCTCTTATGTCTTCACTTGCTATTATATATGAAAACAGATATACCAGGATTTTATATACCTGACACTTATCTAGCCA
Source organism: Sceloporus undulatus (assembly GCF_019175285.1). Classification (NCBI taxonomy): domain Eukaryota; kingdom Metazoa; phylum Chordata; class Lepidosauria; order Squamata; family Phrynosomatidae; genus Sceloporus; species Sceloporus undulatus. The sequence goes on along the minus strand of NC_056522.1, from coordinate 249,210,477 downwards.
GTGATCCAAATTGTAATGTGAAACATCACACACACACACCCCACCCCACCCAACTTGGATTTTTTAATCTTCCTTTTCATCCAATAAGATCAAAGTGGCATAAATGGCCCACTTCCTATATTTATCCTCCTCCCCATATTTATCCTAATAACCTTGTGAGGTTGGATAGGTAAAAGATAGTGATTAGCCCAAGAGAGCTTTATGAACAGCTGAGGATTTAAACCTGGGTCTCTCCACCTCTGGTGTAATACACTAATCACTACAACATGCTAACTCTCAACTGTGTGACTTTCAAAAACAAGGGGGGGAATCATGGAATGGCTACACAGGGTTACCATGTGTACAGGCTTACCGGTGGAGGGCAGCTGTCACACATTTTCTTAGGTACACAGTGGAAGACAGAAATGTATGCCCAGTCCATGTACCTCAGAAAGTGTGCAACACCTGTCATATCCATTTAGATTAGTATCAGATCTCATTGAAAGAGGTATTCCTTTCATAGGTAGCTTATTTCAAGCAAAATTTGGAAAAAAAATGATATTTTTGAAATTTTAGTACAACTCTCACAGTCCCCTGGGATGCTGCCACACTGCAAAATTAATACAGCTTGACACCACTTTAACTACCATGGCTCTATCCTATGGAATCCTGGGATTTGTAGTTTGATGTGGCACCAACTCTAAAATTCTATGATTCTACCTATACAACATATTCAGCAACAATGTAAGAAATTTTGGCCAAGCAAATCAGAGCTGATATAATGGGAGGAGCAGATTAAAGTTCACCCAGGGGGACAAACATTGTTAACAGAGGAACATGAGCAGATAAATGTAGGAGAGTCAGGAACTGGGACTGCTGCTTGCAAAGAATTGTGCTGTTGCCATCTGGTTATTTTATCCACAGTGAAATGGAAAAGGAAATACTCAGGATAATGTTCCTTAGGGAAGGGTGGCACCAATCCAGATAGCTTGCCCTTTCTCCTTCTTCTCTGGGCCTACCCTGCCCTTGACCCTGGGTATTCATCCATACACCACAGGCCTCCCAATGGTTCTTTATGGGTTGGCAACCCAAAGACTGCACAAGATTTCCCAGGCTAGGAAAGGCGTGTGGTCTGTGTTCTCATGGGAACATTTCTGTACTCAATGTAAAAAAGAGAAACTACTTTGGCGAGCTGCAGATCTTCCAGAAGGAAGGCAGTGTCAGCCCCTTGGCCTTCCAACCTACCCATTCACTGGTCTGCAGCCCCCATTCTCTCAAGGAATGTCAGGAATGTGTGCCCTACTGTCAGGATTCCTAGCAAGGCAAAGGATGGTAAGAGAATTTTTGCAAACAGCTTGCCTTACAGTCCATGAATTTACCTATGAGTTTACTGCTGTTCATTGCTTATTAAACTGAGAAAGGAAAGGAAAGACCCATTCCCAACATCCTGGGTCATAGGATTATCAGTCACGTCCCAGTGTGACCTCTTCTGAGTTCTTTGTTGGCTGCTGAAAATAATTTGAGATCTTTACAACAGGGGGCTGTACACACAATTAGCTTTAACATTTGAGAAGCCAAAAGGCTGGGTTGTTGAGGGATGAGATTAAAAGGAGTACCACACTGGCAGGAATGTGTACATTACCATCATCTCACAAGATACCCCATTTATTCCCCATTGTTCTGCTTATACCTAGTAAGAGTGTGAGGTAATTCGTTTGTTGTTGTGTGCCTTCAAATTGTTTCTGATTCTAAGGCGAACTAATCATGAGGTTTTCTTTGCAAGATTTTTTCAGAAGGGTTTTATCTTTGCTTTTCTCTGAGGCACTATTTCCTATAATGATACTAATACCATGATGCTTGAAAGATGCTAAACCAGACTCTCTATCACGGGAGGAGATGCAACTCATCCTCCCTTCCTAGACTGCAAAGCAAGAGAGTTAAGTGGATGCAAACAAGCATCAAATCTAAGCCCTACAAGCAAAAAGCTTTGAACTGGCTTCTGCCCCATTCACTCCCCCCCCCCACACACACACACTCACCTTGAAAAGGTCACAGTGAAGTCACATTGCCCTTTCTAACCCATAGGGACTCTTGACCTGGTTGACTGGGGAAAGAGGAGAAAGTTCAACCCAACTACCCATCCTTCTCTAGCATCAAGTAGGTAGGCAGCATAAATTCAAGTCCAGCTCAATGCCTCATATTCTCATGAAAGATTTACAGTTTCTGAAAATTTGCAAAATACCAGGGAAATAGAAGAACATGGGAGGGACAGACTTACTGGGAGCAAAGGAAATATATGTAGCATTCGGTAACTCGCCTATGAAATGAAAAAGTGCAAGGGACGCAAGAACCATTCAGCACAACTCACAGTGCAAGTATAGGCACATCACTGTACGGATATTGCCCCACTGATCTTGTAACCCCTTTGAGACTAACTGAAAGAAAGATGTTGGCAGCATGAGCTTTCATAGACTAAAGTCAACTTCCTCAGATGCATATGGTCATCTAACATGGCTATCTCTTTGAATTATATCACCCCATTGAGTTCACTAAGATTGACTCTGTCTAAGACTGCACACATAAAAGTGCATAAAATTGTGCTGTTTGCCATGTTTATGAAGGGGGTGAGTGAGAGAAGAGGATATGTTTCTTACTTCTGGTTCAAGTAATAATTACTTACAGTCTCACAATTAGAGTTAGTGCTATAAACTGCTGTACCCCACAGTTGCCTAATGAGTACCCCCCCCCCCCCCCCGCCACAGTAGGCATGTAGGAGAATATAAACTTGCCTTTCCCAACCTGGGGCTCTTCAGATGTGATAAAGTGGGGATTAGTCCCCCAGGTTATGGTCTAGATTTTACCTCTAGCTTGAAGCTGGAGTTGGCAAAGGGGTTTCTGAATGGACTCTCTAAAGCTATTAGAGAAAGGTTTAGTATATCCTCAACCCACTTTTCCTCAATACTTGTACTCTTTCTTCCCTTTCTTCCTTGGCCCTCTTCATAACAGCTTAGAGCGACTAGTTAAGCACACAGCTAAAAATTACAAATATCTAAAATCATAGAATCATAGAATCGTAGAGTTGGGAGAGACCACAAGGGCCATCCAGTCCAACCCCATTCTGCCATGCAGGAACTCTCAATCAAAGCATCCCTGACAGATGGCCATCCAGCCTCTGTTTAAAGACCTCCAAGGAGGGAGACTCCACTACGCTCCGAGGGAGTGTGTTCCACTGTCGAACAGCCCTTACTATCAGGAAGTTCCTCCTAATGTTGAGGTGGAATCTCTTTTCCTGTAGCTTGCGTCCATTGTTCCTGGTCCTGTTGTCTGGAGTAGCAGAAAACAATCTTGCTCCCTCCTCAGTATGACATATCTTCAAATATTTAAACAGGGCTATCATATCACCTCTTAACCTTCACAAGCCATGCACTTCTAAAATTACAAAATACCTAAACTCACACAAGAACCATGTTTATTATTAATTTTTAATCTTTTTTGAATTTCTTAATGGACTTTATTGAACCCTTTCCCCCCAAACATTATGCACTTTGAGATGCCAACATTTAATGGGAACCACATCAGTCACAGGAAGCAGCATGTAAGTAAATGAACTTAAACTAATTGTAATTCTGGCAATAATTCTTCATAGTAAGTCAGTATAAACACGCCCTGGTGCAAAAGGCAGGGACAATGAAGCAAATACAAAATTGATTGCTTAAAGCCTCCCAGATGAGTTCACAGTAAAGGTGAGACTTGAACCAGGAGCTTCCCAGTTTACAGCTTGGTCTTTAGTGCTACAGTTCAGATTTCTACCACCACTCAACCACCGCTCCTTCTGTGTTTAAGAAAGAGAACAACTTTAGAGGTATGGGAGGGTTGGGCTGGGAAAGGCTACAAAAAATGAATCAGGGCTTGCAAGTCAAATGAGCTGTGAGATTCAACTTATGTTAAGCACTAAAAATGATCAGAATTTGCCCAGTTTCTTTTAAAACAGAAGGACAACCACCAAAATAAATAATAAATGTTAGTAATAAACACAAAAACAAGGGGGAAAATGCAAGCTTTCATGTTCTGCAAGAAAACAAGCCCCTTCAATTGACTACAAAGACCATAAGAATCTCTTGCCAATCAAAAGTAACAGCATTGGGTTTGATAGACCAATGACCAGACTATCTGAGAGGTTGTTATCTCCCCAAATGACTCTGCCCAAACCCTGCAAGCTTCAGAGGGGGCCTTTCTTTCAGTCTCACTACATTCACATGTATACAAGAAGTGGAGACACTAGACAGGGCCTTCTCAGTGGGTGCCCCTAGGCTCTGGAACTTTTCCCCCAGAGATGCTAGAATGGCTCCTTCCAGTGTCAAGCAAACTTTTTTTTTCATTCCAACAGGCTTTTAAAATGGAAGATGATGAGGAAAGGGCTTTTAAAGGGGTGGTGTATTGTTTTACATTGTACTGTTTTAATCTGCTTTTTATCCTTTTTAAGTGTATGCTTTAATCTTGGCTGGAATCCTCTATCATGGTGAACATTATGTAACTTTATGTGCACTTAGGTAGGTAATAGAGGTGCTAAAAACCCTGTTAGTAAATTGTGAAGATGCCTAATGGGACACCAGCAAGGGTGTCTCAATTTGCATTGGGCTCTATCGATGTGCATTGACACTCCTTTGCCCAATGCAAAATGTGTAACAGTCCCAATGCTCATTGGTCACTTTGCTGGCTCTCCTATAAAGTAACTTAACAGCAGCCTTTTACTAGATATGGACCTTAAGAACCACCCAATTCTAATTACCACATATTTAACTCTAGTCATGAAAACCTAAGTTCCCAAGAGGATTCTGGCCCCTGTCAATAGTTCAAGTGTATTTTAATGTTGACTTTTTGTATCTTTTTAACAATATTGTAATCATTTTAATTTGTAAGCCACCTTGATCCCAGGCTTGGGGAAATGGTGAGGTATAAATAATCAGAATGAGGAGAAGACAACAAACAAGAAGTAGCAGTTATTGTGGTTTCTGTTACTTATTAAAAGATTGGGAAGTTAGCCAATACTACGAAAGTTAGCCAATATGCTGTTATTCATTAAAAATATTGAAAAAGCAATTTCTTGTACTGCTCATCACTTTTCATTGCTTTTTATTTTAAAAAGTTAAATTGATAAAGGAGCAGCATAAAACTTTTAAAAATGTGTCTCAAAATGTCAGTAAAAAGGCTTAAATGTGCCCTGAGAGGAAAATGTTACTCATTGCACTAATAAAGTAACTTCCTTCCTACTGTCACATTCCTAGGCTGTGTGACATTCAGAATCACAGGCAAGCCTTTAAAATAAGAAAGATCCCTTAAAATAAAGGACTTCATTAACATAGGGTTTTTTTCCTCTGCAGGGTGAATTAATATATACACACCAACCTACACACAGCTCTTTGTCCCCAGGTGATATTTGCGTTGGATGCAGAATTTCATTTTGGGTAGTTCTCAACATGTTGAGATTGAGAGGTTTAATTTTCTCTCTCAGAACCATTTTCAAGACTCACCACAGAAGCCAGCTTATGCCAGGTCAAAGCGCTCGTCCCTATAGTCCTGAAAGCTTATGTTAGAATAAACCATTCAGTCTCAATGGTGTGACTGGATTCCTTTCTATGTTAAAGCAGTCTAATATAGCTTTCTCTTCATCCCTAAGCCACTACACTGCATTTGAAATAACCAGTTACAAGTTAACTGTGTTGCTTGTGACTTCTTACTTCAGAGAATGATTAAGCACCATCTGAAATGTGGGAGAGGAGAGAGAGAAAACCAGGGATTGATCTGTTTTTTAAAAATACCTTTCTGGTCAAGTAAGAGGAAACAGAAACGGAACTGAGTAGGAGTTTGAAACATGGGCACTTCCCTGTTAACTTCCATAAAGTGCTTGAAAAACAAAACAAAGTCTACGGAGCAGGCAGCTCAAGACTGGAGGTCAGCCTTGCAAAAGCAGACTCCCCTTTCAATCCCAAAAAGGCAGCTGGCTAACCTGGTGCAGATCACAACTGGGTTTAGAAGCCTCTGCCCCTCTCTTCTGGTCTCATTACAGACTTTGCAGGGCCCTTTAGCGTAGACTGATCCAGATTCAAAGACAAGAGACTGCATTCCTTACACACTGTAGAACAGTGGTTCCCAACCTTCCTAATGCTGCGACCCTTTAATACAGTTCCTCATGTTGTGGTGACCCAAACCCATTAAATTATTTTTGTTGCTACTTCATAACTGTAATTAAATAGGTGTTTTCCAATGGTCTTAGGCAACCCCCCATGAACGAGTCATTCGACCCCCAAAGGGGTCCCGACCCACAGGTTGGGAACCACTGCTGTAGAACATTCAGAATCACAGTCAAACCTTTAAAATAAGGAAGAGCTCTTAGAATAAAGGATTTCATTAACAACAGAGACTTTTTGGGTTGGGGGAGGGACTTATCACATGCGCATCAACATATACAGCTGTCTGTCTCAGGTGATGTTTGCTTTGGAAACAAAACCTTATTGTGACTAGCCCTTAAGAGGCTGAAATTCATTTTTTAAGAAGGACTTTCTCTAGACACCCCTCAAATCAGACCAAAACCCAACTTATACCAGGTTACAGTGTTTGCCCATCTACTCTAGTATCATCTCTCACTGACTGATAAAAGAAGTGGGGCTTCTTTATCACTTGCTATCCTGTACCCTTTTAACTAGAGATGCCAAAGACTGAAAACTTGGCACTTTCTGCATGCAAAGCAGGTACTCTCCCAATGAGCTCTGGCCTCCCCTTCTTGTTTATATTTGTTCTATGGGTGTGATCTATTAGGAAACGGCCATAACTGAATGGTAGACCCGCATGCTTGCATTGTATGCAAAATGTTCCGAGTTCAACTCCAAGAATCCTGAAACCTTGGGGAGCTGCTTCCAATCTGTGCAGGCAAAACTGAGGTAGGTAGATAGAGTGGGGGTTCTGGTAGTCAGATTAAGCATAAGGCAGCCTCCTAGCCTGGTTGCAGGTAAGGAGCAGGTATTTCCACTCCTTAAGCCTCCAGCCTTTTGGATGGCCCAGCACAATTTGCAGCTCTAACTATCCATGGCATATTATTTCTGTGTTCCATGTATAGTTCCATGAAAGCTGTACAGTGAAAAAAGCTTGACAGGAAGAAAATCAGCTATTTGAATTGTGGTGCTGGAGGAGAAATGTACAGATACCATGGACAAATCAATGGGTCTTAGAGCAAATCAAGCCTGAACTCTCCCTAGAAGCCAAAATGACTAAATTGAGGCTATTGTACTTTGGACATATCATCAGAAAGTTGATAAAGTGGAAGACAGTAGGGGAAAAGAAAAAAACATATTACAGGTGGATTGATTCCATCATGAAAGACACAGTCTGGACTTTGCAAGACCTGAGCAGGTCTGTTGAGGTTGCCGTAAGTCAAAGACAACTTAACATCATACAACAAGAAATGTAAACAAGCTCCACCAGCCTCAATTGGTAACTCTATAACCTTCCGGTTTTGGCTGCCAGCTCAGAACTGCACAGGCTTTTAGCACTGTATAGCCTAGTGGAGTGTATTTGGCAAATGGTGAAAAGCTTGGAAGCATTACCTTTTTGAGAATACAGCCATGGCTAATGGCCATAGCAGCCAGGGCAATTTTGAGATCTGTAGTCCCCAAAAGTGACTCTTCCAAGCTATGTCTTCTATGACTCTAGGCTCTGGTGTGTTACTTTGACCCTCCAGTCTGAGCTCTAGCCTGGATTTACGCTGAGTGAACAAAAGCCTCTTTCCATAGCCATCTGGGAGGCCACCCCAAAATTCAACACCATCTTAAGAAAGGCCTGCCCAATGTTTGACCCCCTATGCTATGAATAAACAGCGTCACCTAACAGATACACAGCAAAACACCTAAGGAAGCAGGAGTGACAGGCAGGACACTGTAATGATTAGAGTACTGATTTGGGACTTGGGGTACTGAGGTTCAAGTCCCCACTGAAAAGCTCCCATTTTTCTCACGAACTCTGTCCGACTTATCTCACAAGAAAGAAAGTGGTGAGAATTTGGAGACTTAGCCCTCCTCAAGGTCATCTCTCAGGTCAAGGTGCTTCAGTGTGGCCTATGAAGGAGCTGCCACATCTCAGTTCTATCAAGGCCTGACACTGGTCCATCTAGGCTGCATCCACACCACCAAAATAATCCGGCTTGACATCACTTTCATAGAAACATAGAATCATAGAGTTGGAAGAGACCACAAGGGCCATCCAGTCCAACCCCTGCCATGCAGGAACTCTCAATCAAAGCATCCCCGACAGATGGCCATCCAGCCTCTGTTTAAAGACCTCCAAGGAGGGAGACTCCACCACCCTGCGAGGAAGTGTGTTCCACTTTAACTGCCATGGCTCAGTGCTATGGAATTCTAGGAACAGTAGCAGAGCTCTGGTGCTACCACAAACTACAATTCCCAGATTTCCATAGCAGTCATCCACAGCAATTAAAGTGGTGTCAAACAGGATTATTTTGGCAGTGAAAATGCAGCCCTAGGTTAGTACTGTCAATACTGAATGAAACCAACTCTATTTCCACCCCCCTTCAACCAGAAAAATTGGAAGCTTTTCCTATTGACTGCTCTTGCATCCTTGATGGTCTGAGAAAGGAGAAATCAAGTGGTCATCATCCTCAGAAAAAACATCCCTGCTAAAAGACTGTAGAAAGGAAGGAAGGAAGTTAATAAAGGACTGCTAAAGGCATTTGGGTCCATGTTTTGACACAGCAACAGAAGAAGCAACATCCTTCATTCTGCCTGGGAAATGTCCTCTTTTCTCAGGTGAAAGGTTCCAGGTTCCTATCCTTGCCATCCACTTGTTTCCCAATAGAGCCAAGACCCTCTGTAAGCAAGAGGAGAAAAGCTAGGGCACCTAGCAAAGCCCCAGAGAGAAGGCGATTTTGGCTGCCCACCTTCCACTGTGTGAATGTTTACAACAACTACAACCAACACTGAGAGGACACCAGCAATGGCAGCTCCCACAATAACAACATTACAGCAGCTTCACCACACCCATCTCCCCTAGTAAGGAAAATGGGATGGGGGATGCGGGGATGGTACGCCAAAGAAGACCACAAAAAAGAGGCTGGGTACCAGTAAGGGAAAATATGAATTCTCTGGTTATTTATATCACACTCCCTCCCACCCCACAGCCATTTCTCCATGAGGAAAAAAAAAAGGGGGGGTCTACCACAGGGTCTACGTTTGGGGAAGGCAATGACAACCCTCCTCTGAACAAAGCTTGTCAAGAAAAAAAACTATGATATGATATATGATAATCCCATTATGGCTTTAGGGTCTCAGGGTCTCCATAAATCAGGAACCATTTGAGGGCATGCAATAACAACAACAACAACAACAACAACAGTCCTTTATTTACCTGGCACAGGAGTCACTCAATCGCTCAAAAGAGTCATGGCAATTCTGGGAATTGTAGCTTTTCTACAACATCCCTTTATAGGAATTGAAGTTTGTCTATCACAGCCCTTCATTTATCTGGCACGGTAGTCCCTTGGCCCTTCAAAGAATGATTCTTCTGACCCAGCCTCAGGCAACACCCCAAATCCCACATCAAAACTCACAGACACGAACAACATTTTGACTTAAAGGGAGAAACCCACACATCCATCCCTCAATAAAATAATATTTAAGCATCACAGAAAAGCCACGACTCAGGTAAAGGAAAAGGTTTCAAGGCTATAAGGAAGGCAAAGGATTTGTAGAAGATGCCTTGTAGCTCTTCTCAAGGAAACCTGTTGCTAGATTACACTCCCACACACACACACACACACACAACCAACCCAATAACACACAGGAGGAGGTTGCATGGCCAGAGGATTCAAAATATTTACAAAAATAAGGGCAATCCATCATCTGGGCCTTGGGCATATTGCACAAAGCTCTAGGTAGCACAAGTCGCAATAGCAGGAATCCACACAGCACAGCCACCTGAGGCCCAAAAGAAACACACAGGCAAGCGGTGTGTGTGTGTGTGTGTGAGAGAGAGAGAGACTAAGTCCAAAACTTCTGGAGGACCTAAGTTTGGAAACCACTGTCTCAGTTCATCAGAAAGGATTTGGATTGCACAGGCGATGATGATCCCAAGGAAACCAAGAGAACTTGCAGCACCTTGGAGGATAAATTATTAAAGAATGAAGCTGGGAGCATGGCTTGAGCAGGGTGGCCAGACGTCCTCCTTTTCCAGGACATATCCTACATTTCACCTTTCTATCCAGGAGCAATTCCATAATGTCCTCAACTGTAAGCATGGCTAAGGAGCATGGATTTGTATGCCTATGAGTGTTTTTAGTTTTTATATGGTCATGTCCTCCCTTTTCCTTGAATGTCTTACATTTTGCAATGCCTTGTCCTCCTTTGCAGGGATGACAAGTGGCCACACTGTTTCCAGGTCATGTCCTCCATTTTAGCCTTCTGTCCAGGAGGAATTCCAAAATGTCCTCCACTAAGAAGCATGAATTTGTATTAATATGATTATGTTATTGGGTCATGTTCCAAAATGTCCTCCATTTGCAGCATGACTGAAAAGCATGCATTTATCTTTCTGTGAGTTTCTGTAGCTTTGTAGTTGGTCATGTCCTACATTTTTCTGCAAGGTCCTCCATTTTGCAGTGCTTTGTCCTCCTTTGTAGTTATGACATCTGGTCATCCCTAGACTTAAGCCAACCTCCTCAGTTTGCATGCCAGATCCCTTTGTATTTCCAGACTAACTAACAGGGCCCTTGCCTTCAGATAATAAGGAAAGGAGGACACATTCTTGGAAACAACAGATTCAAGGCCTCCCTAAGTTGAATGTGGGAGCTAACAGTGGGATGATTCCCTCCCTCCAGGATGACCAAATGTCCTCCTCACAAAGGAGGACAAGGCACTGCAAAATAGAGGACATTCCAGAAAAAGAGAGGACATGACCAAAATACAAAGCTACAAAAACTCATAGAAAGATAAATGCCTGCTTCTCAGTCATGCTGCAAATGGAGGACATTCTGGATTCCGTCCTGGACAGAAGGTTGAAATGGAGGGCATGTCCTGGAAACAGGGTGACTAAGTGCCCCAACAGCAAAGAAGGGCAAAGCACCGCAAAATGGAGGACATCCCAGGAATCAAATGCAGGACTGTGCCAAATACAAAGATCAAAACACTCACAGAAATGCCAATCCATGCTTCTTAGTCCTGCTCAAAATGGAAGGCACTTAGGAATTCCTTCTGGACAAAAAGATAAATGTAGGACAGGTCCTGGAAAAACTGGATGACCAGATGTCCTCACCGCAAAGGAGGACAAGGCACCCCAAAATGTAGGACCTTCCAGAAAATGGAAGGATTCTTGGAAGGAACATGACCCAATAAAAGAACTCGGTGCTTCTTGGTCATGCTCGAAATGGAAAGACATTTGGGCATTCCTCCCGGAGAGAAGGTCTGGAAATGTAGGGTGACCTGATGTCACAGCCACAAAGGAGGACAAGAGGTCACAAAATGTAGGGCACTCGAGGAGGGGAAAATGGAGGAAGTGACCCAATACAAAGCTAGAAAACACTCCGATCAATATCGATCCCTGCTTCTCAGTCACGCTGGAAATGGAGGTGGTCCTTTAGGAGGTCCTCCTGGACAGAAGGCTGGAATGGAGGACGTGTCCTGGAAAAGGAGGACGGCTGGCAGCCTCGCTGCCCAGCTCCCTGCTGCTCTTGGCGCCTTGGGGGCTCCCCACTCCCAGCTCTTCCTCCCCGGCTGTGGATGATGGGTTTTTGTGTCCCCTGCTTACCTTTTTCCCGCAGCGGCGCGTTGCCCTCCTCCTTGCTGACCTGGGTGATGATGGACCCACCGTCCATGAGCCCCCGGATGCCCGACCCTCCTCCTCTGCCTCTGCCTCTTCCTCCCCTTCGGATCCAGTGGCCCCTCTGCAGATTTGGGGGAGTCTTTCTCCCTCCCAAGAGTGAATCAGGTTTGGGTGGTGCTGGTGGTGGCTCTGCTGCTGCTGCTGCTTCTTCTTCTTCTTTTGGGGGGGTTGAATAATATTAAGGTGAATAATAGTGTTAATACTAAAGGGAGGGGGAAAGGGGGAGAATAAAAGGGTGGGGAGGGGCAGGGGAGGGGGAGGGGAGGGACAAAACAAAAACAAAATAACAAAAAGGGGGGAGGGAGGAAAAAAGCAGCGTCGGAGGAAACTTTGTTACAACATGGAGTTCCCTCTTCAGGATTTCTGATACAAACATGGAGCCCAGGCGCGGTTTCAAGGCGCCCCTTAAAAGGGCGACGCCGGAGAGGGAGCAGCAGGGGGCCCCGCAGGGCCAGGAATGGACCCCCCCTCTGCCCGGAGGAGGGCAGGGGGACCCCTCGGGACACATGCAGGGGCCCAGGAGCAGGAGGAGGAGAGGGGAAGGGGATCCCGGGGGCTGCCCAAAAAGAGCCCCCTCCCCCCTTGGGCTCTGCTCCTGTTTACATTCCGCCCTAAAAGGCTTTGCCTTCGCTCCGGAAAGACAGGGAGGGAGGGGAGGCTGAGGGAGGAGCCTTCCTCTCGCCTTCCTCCTCCTTCTTCCTCTTCTTCCTGTTCCTCCTCATCATCTTTCTCCTTCTTCCTCTTCCTCCTCATCTTCCTGCGTGGCCGATTAGATTCCTCCTCCTCCTCTTCTTCTCCTCCTCCTCCTTCCTATTCTCCCCTTTCTCCTCTATTCTTCTCCTCTTATTCTTCCTCCTTTTTCCTCCTCCTCCCTTCTTCTTTCCTCTTCCTCCTCCGCTTCTTCTCTTCCTCTTTTTCTTCTTCTTCCACTTCTTTCCTTCTTCCTCTCCTCCCTCTTCTTCCTGTTCCTCCTCCTCATCTTTCTCTTCTTCCTCTTCCTCCTCATCTTCTTCTTCCTCCTCTCTCTTCCTGACCTCCTTCTTCCCCTCCTCTTCTTTGTCCGTTCTTCGGTCCTCCTCCTCTCTGCTTCCGCCGCTGCTTCCTTCATCCTCCTCCTCCTTCTCTTCCAACACAGCTACCCCTGAATAGGTTTCCTGGCTGCTGTAATGTCATATAATGTGCCTTCCGGTCACCTGGCACAGGGGCTTCTTAGGCAAGGAATACTCAGAGGTGGTTTCCCATTGCCTTCTTCTGAAATATAGCCTGCCCTACAGGACCTTTCTTGGCAGTCCCTCCTCCAAGTACTAACCAGGCCTGAACCTGCTTAGTTTCCAAGATCAGAAGAGAATTTGGAAGGGTTATTTTAATAATAATAATAAGAAGAAGAATAGGATTTATTTATCTCCCGCCCAATCACTGGGAATCCGGGCGTCTTACAACAGTGGGGATAATACAAAGCAATAACAATAAAGCAGAGGTGTGTGTGTGTGTGCGTGTGCGCGCGCAGGCGTGTGCTATACTTTTCTATTTTTTCTCAGATGCATTTTTAAATCCTTATACTGGCAATATATTTTCAAAACAATAATTTGATCATGTTCAGTGTCATATCTAGTTATGGGTTAAATCTCATCTTTTAAAAAACACAATTCTGTGAGCTAGCTTTGGCCCTTTTATTAGGGGAAAGACAGGATTGTAAATAAATCTCTTCGTCATCCACAACAGATCCCAGAAGAGGAGGCATGTCCATCTGCAGATTGCCAGAAAACAAGTGGCTGCCTCAGGCTTCCAAGATCAGACGGGTGCCTTCAGGTTACAATACACAGCAGCAAAGTAACCTCCTGCACTCATCTGGGTTCACATCTGAACAATGTACGAGGTGATGTTCGTGTTTCCCTCCCTTTTCTCAAAGTGGAATTTTATCTTCAGTTAGCTAAGCCTGGGGATATCTAGTCTGCAATCCTTGTTCAGCCATGAAACTCACTGGGTGATCTTTGTCCAGCCTCGCTTGCCTTGCAAAGTTCTTGTGAGGATTAAATTCACTTTGAACTCCTTGGAGAGCCTAAGTATCATACAGGTTGAATTTTGGTGGGTATTGGCTAACAGAGCTATTAGAAATTTCATTTTCCTTTCCAACTCTATGATTCTATGAAAATTTGGTAAGGTGTGATTTTTTAAAATCATGTTTTAAATTTAATTTTAAAAAACCTGTGGCCTCTCCTTTCTCTTCCCACTGCGCCCATCTCTCCCAGTGTTTTAAAGGAACACAGGCAAACACCACGGTCCATTTCTGCAAAAGGCAGGTGTTTGGGGAAGAGTGGTGTCACCCCCATTTAGAGTGTCAACTGGTGTGGCCTGAATCCCCTGCACCCCCATAGTAATGCTCCTACCTACAAAATAGCTACAACAGAAATAGCAGGTGAACCTCTGCTGTACATTCAGTTTTCTCCTGAATCCGAGTCTTTAACTGTAGTGTTCACATAGTTGGAATAATGAAGTCATGACTCTAGTATTAATATCATTAGACTTTTTAAACATTTTATTTTTAAAATTGATTATATAAAAATAATATTAAAGTATAAAAGCATAACAATCTTATCAGATTTAACTTTAAAACAATTTTTAAGCAAGCCATGTTGCTCGCATGTGTATAAGTTAAAATGATTTTTTAAAATAACTTTTAAAGGTTTCCTAGAGGTCTGTATGGAGACTTTGTGTTGTCTGCAAAGATAATAAAGTGGTAGCAGGTGGATTCAAGTGTGTCCATGCTGGTTATTCCTCTCAATCGTAAGTTTCTTATGAGGTTTTTTTTGCTAATGCATTATTCCAGATACTGTATAGCCATCCATGTATGGAAAGGACGGGGTATAAATACCATAAATAAAATAATAATAAATAAATAATTTTGTCCAGCATGGGGCTATTTCCAGTTCCTTCATTACAGTAACTTAAAATTTCAGTTGAGCATTTAGAAATATGGTTTAGACTTCCAAAGAAAAGAGGAAGACAAAGTGACAAAGGGAATGCAAACCCAGAAAATATAAAAGTTCTATGTCTGAAGAATTTTCAGTGCCGCGTTCTCCCAATTTGGGGACTAAATTTAAAGTCCATTTAGGAGGCAGAATTCTTCTTAGGGGAAAATGTCATTATTTTACACACGTTCCCACAATAACAAAATGTCACTTTGTGGAATGCTTCTGCCCACTTCATTCACTTCCCCTTTCTGCCCAGTTTTCCTTTCCTTCCTTGGCCAGGTCAGCATTTTGTGGTCACTGAGCATGCTTAGCTTTATTGAGCTTTTTAAGGTTTTCACCTCCAGAGTCTTTCTTACAGAATCTTTGCACTTAAGCAAACTTTGGTATTACCTCAAGCCTGTTAATATCTGCCTTTTGGGTTGAAGTGGTACTCCATTGGCTACATAAGCAACAGTACTCATAACCTGTAGGAGCAGGCTTAAAGTTGAATATTATAGTGTACAGCTGAAGATTTAGAAAACAAAAATAAGCATAATTACTTATCTTACAGTTGGATGGTGAAGACATTAAAATATAGTGGGCCCTCCACATTCACTGGAGTTAAGGTGCAGGGCCCCCATGGGTTATAATAAATAAAATAAATTTTAAAAAAACCATTTTTTTTACCTGAGAGAACATCTCTCTAGAAATCACTGGGTCTTCCAGCACAACTCTATGGTCAAGTCCGCCATAGATTCCCTAACTCTTCCAGTGCAACTCTATGGTCAACTTCTAGATCCAAATCAAATGTGCAAAAGTCAAAGCTGCAAATGTGGAGAGCTCGTTGTAATTAAAGGTTCAGTTCCAGTCCACAAAACCAGAACATTAAAACATTCCATCATATGGATCAGAAATAAAAACAAACCAGTATTAAACTGCCAGAAACAAAACCAACGACCTCAGCAATCCACAGTGGGCCCTTGCTATCTGCTGGAGTTTCGTTCCAGGATTCCTTCTGGATACCAAAATCCGTGGGTTCTCAACTTCCACTAACTACAGTGCTGTACTGAATTCGTTTGTGAAAACCCCAATTTAGCTAGTTTCTCATTCAGAGTCTCAGGAGGAATACAGACCGGCACTTTGTGCCAGTCTGTGGGCAGAGTCACGGCATAGCATTCGCACGCTCAATGCCATGACTCCACCCCATTGGGCCATGATGCCGCATGCCCATTTACACGGCATGCAGTATCATGGCATGACTCATGTGCAGTGCCCCAACGGAGCAGCGTGGAAAGGACATCATCATGCCATCCCATCGCAGTTATGATGCCCCTTCCAGGGACTGAAAAAGAAGCCCCTTTTGGGGGCTTCTTTTTGCTCCCTGTGGAGGCCACGGTGTGCAAAAAGGAGCGGCATCTAGCCACCTGTCTGTATAGCCACTTATTCCATCTAGAAAGAAACCCATCAGTCAATACCAAAGGAGCCAATCCCACTGAGGTAAAAAGCATTCTTAGCCAAAAACTAAACTTAAGTACCCATGCCTGAGATTCAATTGACATTTGACCTGTCTCTAGATGTAAAATTGCATTAGGCACACAACTAGGAAGACCAAGAATGCATCTCAAAAATGTTGTCTGTGTGGATGCCCTTGAAACTGTATAAACACACAGTTGCTCTCCATATAGCATCTGTGCCAATGCCTTCATATTAAAGACTTGAATGGCTGATGGAATATGCTGACCTCCTTTGGTGGAAAAAAAAAGGATATATGTGGCTTTATACTTCTCTGAGCATTTGCTATGGCATTAAATGATTGGGCTTTCCCCAATCCATGGATAAGGTATCTGTGGATATGGAGGACCAACGGTATAATGGAATTACAAAAACTTATCTCACTATACTACAATCAATACCTTACTATCCCTTGGATACCCTCCAAGGAACCATAGTATTGCAGTCTATGGAAGATGCCCAGTAACCAGTAAAATGTAAGTAAAAACAAACCATTTTAGCTATACCTTCACTAGTCTTGTATTAAGAGCTGTGTACAGCCTGTAGGCTGAAGGGAGCATCCCACCTCAACCACTCCTGAACTAAGGGCTGCAGACAAGACTCAAAGATATTCCCCAGAATGTTTTTCTAAAATCCCCGGAATTCTCCAATATTTACCGGAATATTTAGTCAAAATCCCCGGAATGAAATTAAATTCCCTGGATTCCGGGAAATTCCCCGGAAATTGGCAAGACTGGCAGTCATCTCCAGGTGCAGAGTTGTGGCCTTGCTTCAACAAGAAAACAACAATTTCTCCCTATTCTCTCAGCCAAGTGCAAATACTTTTTACATTTCTCATTCATAGGGAATCAGGTTTAACTGATTTGGAGGAGCGCCAGGAGAGATTCTTTCTGAAGTAGCAGGATGCATGCACAGATACTTAAAAGCAAACAAAATCTCCAGGTCCCTAGGAATCTTTTTGGAAGAGATACTGAGACCTGACTTCATTCCTTAAATTTTTATGAACTCAATAGCTCCTGTATTTCCTAGATTTTCTCTGACCCTTTAAAACTGGGATAAACATTGCTCATCCAGATGTTGCTGGATTTTTATTATCCCATGCCTCAGGCAACATGGTCAGGGAAGATACAAACTGTGGAAATCTGCTCACCGATGCTTTAGACCAGAGATGGGGAATTTTGCTGAAGGGGACATTTTTCACAAGCACACACCTCAGTAGGCCACACTGCAGTTATTCTCAAAGGGCCGACAAGATGTGCAAAGCACATTCACCCTGGGCACCAATTCACTCCATGCATCTGAGGAAGTAGACTGAAGCCTAGGGAAGCGCATGCTGCCAATTTCTTTCTTTCAGTGAATGCCAAAGGTGCCACAAGATCTCTTTATACAGTATGCTGATTCTAGAGACTAACACAGCTATATCTTTGAATTTTTTTCTTTCATTGAGTCTCAAAGGTGCCACAAGAATGATCTCTCCACATACTGATTCTACAGACTAACATGGCTATATCCTTGTATTCCTTCTAGCAGTTATTCTCAAAGGTGCTACAAGATCCTTTTGTGTGACAAAGTACACCCATCCTGGGCACCAATTCACTCCATGCATCTGGGGAAGTAGATTTAAGTGTCTAGGAAGGCTCCAGCTGCCAACTTCTTTCTTCCAGTGAGCCTCCAAGGTGCCACAAGATCTCTCTCTGCCTAGTGACTGTAGAGACTAATAAGGCTATAAAATCTGAATCTCTTCCCAAAAGTCCCGCTTTGCCCAGGCCCGCGCAGGCGCACAAGGCGAGAAATAGCTTTCCCCAAGCTGGACCCCCCTCCCTCCCAGCAAAGGAGGCATCGCCCTTTTAAGGAAGGCGAAATTCTTCGCATAAACAAGCTTTTGGGCCTTTGGAAGCTGGGCGCTCCAAAGGAGGTTGCAGGCAGCATTTGGGTGGCCAGCAAAGGCCAGGGGCTCCCAGGGGGGCTGGCTCTGCGGGGGGCTTTGGGGGCGCCCCTGGCCCTGCTTCCTGCAGCAGCAAAGCAGAGTTTGTGGGGGGCCTTTGGCAGGGAAGGAAGTGGAAAACAGAGGGGGGGGGGGGTTGCAAGTAGGGAAGACTTGAAACAGGCAAGGGAGCGTCGCCCAAGAGCGAACCTGGGCCAGAGGTGAAGAGGAGGGTGGCTTGGCAGGAGGGTGTGGGTGGCCCTGGGTGCAAGAGCCGGAGCAGGGAGAGAGGGACCTGGCAGCCCTACACTGGGCTGACCAGATGGTCCTCACCCCAAAGAGGGCAAGGCGCTGCAAAATGGAGGACACACAAGAAGGGAAATGGAGGACGAAGCCAAAATTGTTGCCATCGTGTGCCTTCTTTGCATTAGAAGAGTCATTCTTCTTGGCAAGAATGGTTCAGAGGAAGTTTGCCTTCCCCTGAGGCTGAGAGAGTGTGCCATGCCCAAGGCTGCCCAGTGGGTTTCGTGGCCAAGTAGAGATTCAAACCCTGGCCTCCTAGGGAGTTTGTCACACTGATTTCAGCATTCAAGAGAGATTAAAGCGCACTCAAGGCATCCCGCAAATGAAGCGGGAACAGCGAGTAATTGTGCAAATATTATCACATGCAATTGCGTAAATAAAACGATATCAGAAGTGCATTGTAGCTGAAATCCCATTAAGTAAAAAGATGCATGTTAATACTACTTTGTGACCACTTTCATAGTGGGTTTTGTGCGACATCATGTGAAATCATTTTGCATAATTACATAATTTTTCTGGGATATTCACAGATTAAACTCCTGATCGCCTTCGTGTGATAAACTAGTGTCATTAGTCTAATCCTTAAACCACTATGCCACGCTGGGATAAATCGAGGTTAAAATCTAGGGGCATTTAGCAAAGGATTTGAAGGATGAAGCAAAGCAAAACAATGTCAAAGACCTTACAAAATCCCAGAAGACGTAACTCTTTGTGCTTAGTGTTAAGGGTAGATGGATGAGAGAGTAGAGGGAGTCAGTGCTTCCAGGACTGATTATACTCTTGCATTTCACCAGGAGATGGTTCCTTCTTTTAAATAAGAGTTAAAGTACAGTACTTACATTGACCTGTGGATAAGTTGACTCAGTTTTTTTGGTGTGAATCTGTTGATTTAACTTTCTAGACTTATACATGAGTATATACAGCAATTAATTAATGATTGTTTGTGTGTCTTTGTGTTTGTGAAAGCCTTGGTGGCCCATTTGGGTTGAGGGACAGAAGGCATCCAAAACCCACAATTAGGTAATAGGTGTGAATTGTGGACCGATTGGATCTGCAGTTCTTGCTTGATGACTCTGTTCCCCTGGGACTGAACATGGCCTCCCCCAGGATTTGGTGGGCGAGTTCAGCTTCCCAGGCTGTCTTTTCTGCTCCTTGTTGTGGCTCAAGGCAGCCAGAGGAGCCAAGCCCTTGGGTGTGACAGAATGAGCAAGTGTTGCAGATGGCCCCAGAAGCTTAGCCTCTTCCATGCCACATGTGCTTAATTCAAGTGATGCTCTTCCCAGGAGCTTTGCATAATTGCCTCTTGTAGCGGGCAGTTCCACAGGTTTAACTGTGCACCCTATGCTTGGGTTTTTTTAATTGACATGACATACATTCCTTGCATTACATTGCCTACACAACATACATTAATGTATGCAACTATGTACATTACCAACATTACAAAATTTGCAGACACAATTTCAAATTTCAAATTCAGCTTACATATACCTAACCCCACAACCTAGATGTTGAACTAAAAGATGTCCCAAGTCTCAAGATGCCAGCTATGCCAAAAAAAACACACACACACAGAGGTAGCTGTGTTGACCATTTAACAAATACAAATAAAATCCATCAGTGATACCTTCATTGGCCAACCAAAATGCACAATATACACAAAAACAGTTTATGTAAATCTTTCTCAAGAGAAAACAAGACTATGAAGAGAAGAGTTTCAGGTAATTTATCCCAATAATGTTTAAAAATCTTTTAAAAAGAGAGAGACAGAGAAAGTTATCTGGTAAATACTCTTTCCTCTCATGTCTAACAACTGATTCTTTAGTCATCAAATCCAGAAACGATTTGGAACCAAGTCAATATGAGAGGGGTGGTTTGAGCAATCACCCAGACCTGATTTTTAAAACATGACTTTTCTTTTAAGATGTTCAAGTCAGTGTCTTGCTCTTTAAAAATTCTACTAATGATTATTACAGAAAGTAGCAAACAGATCTTCCAGTTCACCTTTCTACTAGAACTGTAAAAGCCTGGCCTAGTGGTTTGAATGTTGGACTATGATTCTGGAGACCAGGGTTCAAATCCCAGCTTTTCCATGAAACACATTGGGAGACCTTGGGCAAGTCACACTCTCTCAGCCTCAGGGGAAAGCAATGGCAAACTTCCTCTGAACCAATCTTGCCAAGAAAACCCCAGGATAGGTTCACCTTAGGGTCACTGTAAGTTGGACATGACTTGAAAGCCTACAACAACAAGAATTTTAAAGAGCAACACATCAAGGAAAGAAAGTCTCTTCCTTATTTCAGAGCACCCTCTTCTTTGTTGTTACCCATTATTATTTCTAAAGGACAATCTATGTACAAGACACTTTACAAAGAACAGCTCTGACAGGTCCCTACCCTCAAGGGGCTTACCATCTAAATATAGACACAAAGGAAACAACAGGGGAAGGAGAGGGAACTGGAAGTGGGGGAAATGTGATCACTCAAGACACACACATACAGCTTTAGTTATAGTATGCCATTGACTCGGGAGACATATTATCCAGCATATGATGTATATCTCTGATATAAAATATAAAAACAATTGCAGAACCTTACTTTTTATCCAAATGCAGGGGATTTGGATTGTTGTTAATCTTGTTTTCCAGGTCCCCTACTATTTGACAGAAGCCTCTAGTCATTATCTTTAATTCTTTGTAAACAGAAACAGCAAAGAGGCTTGTGACACCATCAAATCCCAGCATTTTTATTTTGGCATAAACTTTGGTCCATAATAGTACTGTGCCATAATAACATTAGTTAGTTTTTAAGGAAGCCCAATACTACTTATTTGTTGCAGTAGTAGACTAACATAGCTCCCCCACCAAACAAAAAACTTAAACACACAAACTTATCCATTGGAAGTGCTCTCCAAATCATCTAGAATTTTCTTCTAGAAAATCAGCAGTCAAAAAGGTTATAACTGAAGTAATATGAACCCTTAAAGGCTAGTGAAACAAGTTGCTTCTGGGTAGGGATGCCATATCCCAGTGGCCGCCGGGAAAATCATGCTTTTGGGGGCCCTTCCCAGTCCCAGCCTGGTTTGGTCCCCAGCCATGCATTGGTCCTGGTTTGGGGTCTGCTCCTGCGGCCATTGCCGCTGCCGCTAATGAGGCTGGCCACGGCGCCAATCCACTTCCTCCTGCTCTTCCTGGAGTGGTGGGACCATGGGCAGCACCAACCCACCTCCTCCTCCAGCTCCGCCTTCCTCCTCCTCCTCAGCGGCTGCAGTACCACCGCCGCTGCGCCTCCCGCACCAGGGCCAGGGCTTTCCTGCCCGCGCGCATAGGGGGCTCTAAAGCAGGAGCTCATCCCCTGCTTTGGCCAGCCAGCCAATAGCCGGCTGGCCAAAGGGGACAGGCTCCTCGGCGCGCGTCTCCCGGGCCTCAGCAGGGGCCAGCGGCAGCGCGCGCGTCTGCCCCGCTTCCCTCCGCGTGCGCACGCCAGCCTGAGGAGGAGGAGGAGGAGGGGGGAGCAGAAGGAGGAGGGAGCAGGAGGAGTAGGAAGGAGCCAGAGGAAGGGTGCCTTGAAGGGCAGAATTGGGGCAGAGGAGGAGGAGGAGGAAAGCTGAGTCAGTGGCCATTAGGTCTGCCTTGGTTTTTTTTGGGTTTTAAAATTATTTTTTAAAAATATAAAATACTTATTTTATTTTATTTTATTAATTTTAATTATTTCTTGTTTTTATTTTATTAATTTTTATTATTGCTTTTTATTTTTTCCATTATTTTTATTATTAAATATATACACCCCTGTCTTGTTTTTATTTATTTTTTCATTATTTTTATTATTAAATATATAAATATGGCCAGAAAGGGAAGTCCATTTCTGCCATCTGTCTAGGAATAATGCCAAAATGTCCTCCATTTTGATCATGCCTTAGAAACATGCATTTAGATTAACATTTTAAAAAAATCATCAAATTTTTCGCATGTCCTCCATTTTTATAAACACGTGTCCTACATTTGAAAATGTTGTCCTACATTTGTCCTGATTTGGAGGTCCTGGCTTATGGCAACCCTACTTCTGGGTCACAGTTTGATTAAATTAAGGAACTCTGTGACCCTATGGATGCTGGTTAACTCCTATTCCCATCATCTCACACTACAGTGGGTCCTTGTTATACGCGGGGGATCTGTTCCAGATCCCCACGCGTATAACAAAATCCGCATATGCTCAAGTCCCATTTGTCCCAATGGCGGCGCACGTGCACGCGCGCCGCCATTGGGACAAAAGTTCCTTCTCCCTCCCTTGCCTCCCTGCCTTCCCTTCCCTTTACTTACCTTTCTCTCTCGTTGCAGTGGCTTGGCCTCCACTGCCGCCACTGCAGGGAAAGCCAGGTGGCAGCGGCGGCGGCGGAGGCCAAGCCTCGGCTTCCTTGCCGCCACCGTGAAAGGGCGCGATGGTGGTGCTGGAGGCCTCTTGGCCCCCAACAGCACCGACACCAGGCCTTTCCTGCGGTGGCGGCGAGGAAGCAGGGCTGCCGCGCTGGAGGCCTTTAAGGCCCGCCTTTAAGGCCTCCCGCGCCGGCATCTGGCCTCCTCAAGGCCTCCGCCGCTGCCGAAGGGCCAGATACCGGTGCTGGAGGCCAAGAAGCCCCAGCACTGACACCCGCCCCTTCCTTGGCTGCGGAGGCCTGGAGGAGCCCGGGTGCTGGCGCTGGAGGCCTTGAAGGCCTCTGGCGCTGCTGCCTCCGCACCTCCTCTTCCCCACCTCCGCGCCTTTTTTTGGAAGAGGAGGCGCGGAGGGCAGCAGCGCGGGAGGCCTTCAAGGCCTCCAGCGCCAGCACCCGGCTTCCGCCACCGCGGAAGGGCCGGTAGAGGTGTTGGAGGCCAAGAGGCCCCGCACCGATACCTGGCCCTTGTGTGGCCGCGGAGGGCAGCAGCGCCAGAGGCCTTCAATGCCTCCCCGCCAGCACCCAGCCTCCTCCAGCCGCGGCCGCTGAGGAAGGGGCAGGTGTCGGTGCTGGGGCCCTCTTGGCCTCCAGCACCAGTATCCGGCCCTTCCACAGCGGCACAGCCTAGGAGGCCGGATGCCGGCGCGGGAGGCCTTGAAGGCCTCCAGCGCGGCAGCCCTACTTCCTTGCCGACGACCGCAGGAAAGGCCTGGTGGCGGTGCTGTTGGGGGCCAAGAGGCCTCCAGCACCGCCATCGCGCCCTTTCTCGGCGGTGATGAGGAAGCCGAGGCTTGGCCTCCGCCGCTGCCACCTGGCTTCCCCCGAAGCAGCCAAGCTGCTGCGACGAGAGAGAAAGGTAAGTAAGGGAAGGGAAGGGAGGGAGGCAGGGAGGGAGGGAAGGGAGGTGGGAAGCGAGGGAAGGGAGGGAGGGAGAAGGAAATTGTCCCCAATGGCGGCGCGCTTGCACGCACGCTGCCATTGGGGACAATTTCCTGATTTGCCATCTGTGGATGATCAAATCCGCGGATGGCAAATCCGCGTATAAGGAGGGCCAACTGTATTAGCTAAACTACCTGAGGATGATGGCAGTCTAATGGAGTCTAACACATCTTTATTTTTAATTTTTATTTATTTCATTTTTATGCTGCCTTTTTTCCAAAAAGGGACCCAAGGCAGCTCTGGACATCTGAAAAACTGCAGGTCTCCCAGCTCTGGGCCAAAGGAGAGTTTGTTTGTTTGTTTAATATGAATTGCTGCTGTCATTGAAGGGCACTTTGGACTCATTCTATATTTTTGAATACAATATATTAACTAGGAGAGTCCCAAGGAATTAATGGCATTATAAATATACTCTTAGGGGAAGTCTTGGGAAAAGTTTGTTTGGTCTCATTGTGCTAAAATCTTTGGGTTCTTGCTGAAACCAACTTAACTTAATAAAATTAACTCAAAATCAAATTCTGTCCAAAGAATAGTTTACAGCAGGCATCCAAAGAACATCAGCATCAGATGGCAATGAGGCTCAAATTAGATGTGAAGGGGAATGTGTATTTGCTGTAATAAATGCATGCCTCATCAATCAGATTTGCACATTAAGCCTGTGTTTACCTCCCATTGACCACTCACAAAACAGTTAAGGAAGCATTACTTCTTTTAAAAAGTGTTAAACAGTAGTCTCTTTTACTCTCTGAAGTGAATGCTTACAGATAAAACACATAGAGGGAATTCCCATGTGAACTTAGTACTTTCCATATAAAGCATTTCACACATTCAGTGAGGTTCATTTTTAAACTCTCATGTGTAGAGACAATGTGATGTAAATTAAGGAATGAATACTAGTGCTCAGATCCAATGGTAAATCCAACGTCAGTGTGACCTAGAATACACCCACTGGAATGTGTCAGATTTATTAATCACAATTAACCTTAGTTCAGATTATTTTCAGTGGATGTACTCTGGGTAGGAAGGGTAGGAAGGACGCTATCCCTAAGCCTTGCCTTGAGAGCCCTTCCCCCCTCTGTTAAGTCCCTTGCTAGTTTCACTTTGTTAGTTCCCCTGTTAGCCATTGGTGAGTCATCTGTGATTTGGCACAGATTATTTTATTGTATTGATGGTTTTAATATTGTTGTTTTAATAATTGTATGATATTTGCTGTGAACCGCCCTGATGCTTCGAAGGGCGGTATACAAATAAAGTTTATTTATTTATTTATTTATCTGACAGCACACACACCATATTCAGAATAACTGGTGAATACTAAGATCATTTGAATTCATTTTTGCATTTAACATTGTTGTGAAGGGTAGAGGCCATATTTCAGCCTTCAAGTATATGAAAAAATGCCAAATGAAATATCTGACTAGACCCTGTGCCAAGAGTGTGTTTCATTTTGATAGAGTGGAACATTTCACTGATGTTAATATGCCAGATCAGGGGTCAGCAACTTGCGGCCCGCTGAGGCCTAGGGACCGGCCCAAGCCCGGCCCTGCCGCAGATTGCCACCAGGGCCTCTGGCCTCCGGAGCAGGCGCGCGGGACAAGCGGTGGGCAAGGAGGAGCAAGTGGGGGCAAGGGGAGCAAATGGGGGCAAGGGGGGGCAAGGGGGGCAATTGTCTGTAGAAGCCTCAGAAACATGCATTTATATTAACATTTTTTTAAAAAATCAGCAGATTTTTTTGCATGTCCTCCATTTAAAATTTTTGTCCTACATTTGTCCTGGTTTATTTATTTATTTAAATTTTTTTTTAAAAAATTAATTATTATTTTTTTTGCTTCGCCCCCCCGAGTTGTCTGAGGGACAGCAACCCGGCCCCCGGTTCAAAAAGGTTGCCTACCCCTGTGCCAGATCTTCTGGATCCTGCCTCCTGACATAAGATGGCTATACCTGAGACAAGCTGGCTTTTTCCTCAGTGCATGGCTCCAAAGGGTTTTTGGAACCAAGCCAAATATGAGAGGGGTGGTTTGGGAAATCACCTTCAGCTGCAGCTTTTTGGCAGCAAGGTGTGAATGTAGTAGGTAGCTGGATGCCCATGCTGACTTTTGTTTACAGATCTTCCACTCACACAAGGAAGTACCATTGGGTGCCTTCCTGTATCACTGGAGAGAAAGTGAAACTCCATAGAATATGGCCCTGTCTGTGAGCAGTTTTCCTCTTTAGGATCTTGGCCTTGAGGAGCTATTGTGAGAAAAGAGCAGACAATACTTGGCTAGACAGACAAAGAGTCTTACCTACTCTAAAGCAGCTTCTTAAGTTCTTCTGTTTTAGTGAAGGTGTCATCATTGTCCATGCCTTCTCATATAAAAATATATTCCATACCAGATTCAGGGTTGGATGCAGATGTGCAATGCAGACCAAAGCATCCCAACTATAAAAATCTATCCAGAAATAAATCCCTTTGATTTCAAAAAGATTTATGCCCAAGTAAATAGGTGAAGAATTGCAAGTTTAGTTATTCAAATCTATCTTCCATTAATACCAGTGTGACAAGTTAGTCATGACCAGGTTAAGTCTTACAGATTTCAGTGGAACTCACTGTGGATAACTTAACCTATGCAAACCATTATCTTTTATTATGTGTTTTAAAATCTCTAATGGTATTTATTTACCAAAATGTGATTAAATCTTTGATGTAGTTTTCCACTCCCAAACAACATACACTACTGGCCCTACTTGTGAAGACGTTTTGTGATTGAACTCTTTGGTCTATTTTAGTTGGTAAGACTCAGACAGACATTAACACGGTTGTTTAGAGGACTGTGTAATATGTCCTGATACTTTCTACAGTCAAATTCCATTTCATTTCTATTATTCATGCCATTGATGAGGTCAGCTGGATCACCCTGCATAACTTCCTGGTTCTTACATAATACTAACAATGCCTCCCAGTTTGTTGCAATCAGCAGATTTCATCAACTGCAGTACTGTACTTTCTTCACTCGCCAGGTTGAAAATGCTGAACAGATTGGTCCTATATTCTTAGCACTTCCTACTTTCATTCCTCTTTCCTCACTTCTTGTCTCTTAAGATAACCTGTATTGATGCTTCTCATTTTCAGTTTAAGTAGCTGTACCCATGTGGAATGCTTTGAGAAAGTCTAAATAAATTAGATAAGGGGTGAGGAATCATTCTTCAGAGATGTTGAATTACATTATCCGTCCTCCCTGGACACTAGCCATCTGGCTGGGGGTGATGGGAGATGAAGTATGATGTCTGGATGCTCTGCACCCCTGTTCAGGAGATTTTGACTGGAGAGGGAAAACTGGCTTTTGTACTTATGTTCTATTTTTGCTTCTTAACATATAAGCAGTCTCCAACCTTAGTTCTTCCACATGTTTTGGACTTCAGCATCCTTGTCAGAGTGGCTAGTGCTTAGGATCCTGGGAATAGTAGTCCAACAGTTTAGGGTAAATCCGATGCTAGGAATCATTGCCATAAAGCAAACAGCAGCAGCAGGAGATGTATATCTGCCAAATCACAGAGGAAGGGGGGAGGTATATTAACCCCTTCTTTCTTGTTCTGAATTGACCCCCCCCCCCCCCCACTGTGGCTGCAGATTCAGTGTCACAGACCTGTTGCCAACCTCTTGTAGCAGTGCCCATAGGCATACAGTTGGCCTTCTGTATCTGTGGATTCAACCATCCAGAGCCTGAATTTTAAAATCCAAAAAGTAAGCCTTGATTTTGCCAATTTATATAAGGTACACCATTTTACTATGCCATTGACTGTAATGGGACAAGCACCCTCAGATTCTGGTATCCACAGAGGTCCTGGAACACAAACCCAGTGGTAGCAAGGGCCCTATACCAGTCCTGTCTAAAATGCATGGTCTTTGATCTTATAGAGGTCTTACAGATTTGCTTTGACACCTTATATAAAATACTTTTGAGTGCTAGCAAAAAGATTCCCCCTCCTCAATAAATCACATAAGGGGAATGTGTGGCTTTCCAGATGGTACTGCAAATTCCATCAGCCCTAGCCAGAATAGCCAATGGTGAGTGATCATAAATCATGGCTGCTGCAGTCCAGCAATAGCTGGAGGGGGGATGGATATTCCCCATTTCGGCTTAAAAAAATACCCTTACTACAGCTGTACCTATTAGGCTGTGTGCATTTGGAATATCCTATTGCCCTAATTAACCATTTCACTGACTGCTATGGGAGCATGGCTTTTGACTCTTTCTGTGCCACTGCAAAGAGAGATTAGACTTATCTCTTAACTGTAATGAGGAGGCAGATCCAGAAAGGGGTCTGATGAAGCAAAGAAAGAAAGTGGTAAGAAGTGCTGGATCTGGATAGATTTGGGGCCGGGAATTTCCAAATGGGTCCTGATGTAACTGTGGGCTCCCCTGCCCCCGTACTGCCACATTTTCCAAAACAAAGCTCTATGTGTTTAATAAATAACGGGCTGAAATTCTACAGCTACTTTCCCCATCATGGCCTGTCATTCAGCTGTTAAAAGTCACAGAAACATAGTGGTGCAGAACAGCAACCATAATCCTATACCCCTGTGGCTAGATGTTACCATTATCCTGTTTGATGCAGCACAAATCTTAGTTCCCCAAGAGAGGCTTTGTTTCATACACTAATTGGGATGGGAGCATCTCCAGGGTCTGCTAATTCACTTAGATTTAGCTGTGGTGAGGGCCAAGAGGGATTCATGAATGGCATGCTAAAGCACACTTAAAAATCAACACCACTTTTGCCAGGAAAGCCTAGCAAATTGACCAAAGGGGGGGGGGGGGGAGAGCTTAGGTTCAAATTAGACGTGATCTGGAAAAACCTAAGGGGAACTGTTAACCCTTATGATGTCAGATCACAACTTCTCTTATATCAGACCTTTGGCCATGCTAGCTGGGGTTCATGAGAGTCTCAGACCATAACATTCATTTGTTGTTGTTATATAAATAGCGAGGAGGACATCAGGGTGCCATGGGAGTTGGGAATGGAGCATTAGCCGAGCTTTCTTAGAAATGCAAAGTATTAATATTGATTAAAGTATTACTCAGCTTAGTCTTGATTAAAAATGCAGGCCCTGTGCCACAGTAAACATACAGCTGAAGTTGTGCAGAAGCTTTCCAGGTTCAAATCACCCTCCCCCAGCCTGCTCCCCTCCAGAAATTTTGACTACAAACATCTGGAGCCCATCCACACTACACAATTATAGCACTATTGTTCCACTTTAACTACCATGGTGCCATCCTATGAAATCCTGCCCTTCCAGAAAAGGTTATCACATCTGGGGCTTTTTAATGTTATGCAGGTGTGTGGTGGTCGTAAAAGACATGGTAGAAATGTTTAAAATTAATGCAAGAATGCAGGGTCATCCACTAAGCCTGAATGCCTTTTTTTTTATGAAGTCAAAGGTTTTCATGGCCTGCATCCATAGTTTTGTTTTGTTTGGTTTTGTGGGTTTTTCAGGCTATCTTCAGAAAAGATGCCAGCCACAGATGCTGGAGAAACAACAGGAATAAACTCTTCTAGAACATGGCCACATAGCCTGAAAAACCCACAAGAATTTTTTTTTATGGTGCATAGCTCGAAAGTGAAATTCAGTGCACAAGATGTAATGGTTGGTAGTTCAGATTCTTTGAAAAGGAGTCTGGATACATTCATGAAGGATGGGACCATTAATGGATACTTTTCAAGGGAACCATGCATTGTCTGCATTATCAGGATATTATGCCTTTTGTGGGATAGGGATGCCATAACCCAGCAGCCCCCGTGACAAACCCGCTTTTGGGGGCCCCCTCCCGGTCCCGGTCCGGCCCCCAGTCCCCGGTTCGGTGCCAACCCACCTTCCCCTGCCTCCCGGCGTGGCTGTGCCACCCACCTCCTCCTCCTCCTCCTCCTCCATTCCAGGCCGTGCAGCCGTGTGGAGGAAGCGAAGGAGGAGGTGAAGGAGGAGGCGGTGCACAGGGGGAGACGGGGGAGGGTGGCAGGGAGGTGGGGAGGGTGGCGCAGGCGCGTGCAGGAGGAGGCGCACCTCCTCCTCCTCCTCTGTTGCAGGCCGCGCCAAGCGGAGGAGGAGGTAGAGGTGCCTGCCTGGCTTGGTGCTCCCTGTGCGCGCGCACCAAGACAGCAGGCACTGGCAGGCAGGCACTGGCGCGCCTCCGCGCTGGGCACTTCCTTGGGCCCGGGAGGCGGAGGCAGAGGAGGAGGCTGAGGTGGAGGTGGGTGGCTGCTTGCCTCCTGCCTTGGTGCGCGGGTGGGGGGGAGCGCGCCAAGGCAGCCACCCACCTCCTCCTCTGTTTGGGCCTGGGCTGGGAGGCAGAGGGGGAGGAAGGAGGGAGGGAGGGAGGAAGGAAGGGGGGGGGAGGAGGAGGGGGGGAGGAGGAGGGAGGAAGGAAGGAGGAAAGGAGGAGGAAGGAGGAAAGGGGAGAAAGGAAGGGAGGAGGGAGGAAGGAAGGAGGGAGGAAGGACAAGGAGGAAGAAGAGGAGAAGGAGGAAGAGGATAGTGATGATGATGATATGAGCCAGCTTCTGAGGCATGACCAATGTAAGTTGCTCTGATTTTTACAAACTCATGCGCAGTGAAAAAAACCCAAAGTCCCTTGACCAAGTACACACTTCTGAGAAGTACAGTTGAATCCGAGGGCAAACCCACTTCTTGTTAAATCACCTAGACATATTCGGTGTGAAACCCAAAGAGTTTGGTTATGGAATAAGCCTCTGAAATATGCAAGAGGCCATGTTCAATGCCCAAATGTGCTGTTTGGAATGGGGGGAGGGGGGTGGCCAGAAAGGGAAAGTACATTTCTGTCATCTGTCTAGGAATAATGCCCAAATGTCCTCCATTTTGATCATGCCTAAGAAACATGTATTTATATTAACATTTTTTTAAAACCATCAATTTTTTCTGTGTGTCCTCCATTTTAAAAAATGTGTCCTACATTTGTCCCGGTTTGGAGGTCCAGACTTATGGCAACCCTACCCATGGACAAATGATTGGCCACTGTGTTACAGAAAGTTGAACTAGATAGAACTTTTGTCAACATGGCTCTGTTGTCTCTGCAAGGCACCAGGTTTAGGAAAGTTGAAGCATGGTAGTTTAATCGAAGTTAGCCTCTACTTACCTAACATGCCTGTTGCAACATTAAGTGAAATAACTATATGGTATCCATCAGGGAGGTCAAGGGCCTGAACTTGCAGGACCTGAGCAGAGCAGTTGAGGATAGAGAGACATGGAGATGTCTTATCCACAGAGTTGCCATGAGTCAAGCTCAACTTGAAGGCAGTTAACAACAACGTTATACACTGGCACATCTATAGCATTTTAAAACAACTATTTGAATGAGAAATCTGTTTTCAAATAAAGCCCTGGTATTATGATTCATTGTTTTACCAGTCCTCACAGCACCCAATACTCAATGTACATCTTTTGGTTAAAGAAAAGCATTGGAATATCTTTCCCCTGGAACAATATATTTTAGTTGAAGGAAGTTTTTTCACAAAAGTTCATCTTACATTGAGATGGTCACATGTATTTCCATTTCTTAACTAATCAGTGAAAGAATGAAACAGTGAGGCAGTTAATAAATTTAGAACAAGATAACATCAGTTCACTGACTCAGTGATAAAACTAGAGGAAGGAGGAGGACAGAGATGTTTTGAACCAAAGGAGAGATTTCTTGCCTGCTCTTCAGATTCACCTTCTGATAAATGAGAGTTGTCTACAAAGAGGCTGCCAACTGACCAGAAATAACCACCCTTATTAACTCTCATGCATCTGCTTCATCTAAATCAGGTGAAAGTTCTTTGCAGCACAAATACTTGCCCCTTGTTAATGTCTGTACATCAAACTCCTGCTATTAGTAAAGAAGCACAGTCAAGTAAAAAAAAAGATGACAGCTTTAGATAGTGATATTCTTTAATGCTTTGGGCGACCAGATGCAAAGTAAATGGGGTTCATGCATCTCAAACAGCTAGGCTGATTAGAAGGTAGAGAGGATTTCAGCCAGTCTGTTCATACTGAACT
This sequence comes from Sceloporus undulatus, assembly GCF_019175285.1. Classification (NCBI taxonomy): domain Eukaryota; kingdom Metazoa; phylum Chordata; class Lepidosauria; order Squamata; family Phrynosomatidae; genus Sceloporus; species Sceloporus undulatus. Next base: position 249,178,526 of record NC_056522.1, on the reverse strand, counting down.
CTGCCAAATTCCCTTTCTTTTCAACTATCAAGCTCTACCTTCCTTATAGGCAAAAACTAATTTAATGGGTAGGCACTAGCTGCTTCAGATATTATACAGCTCCAATGAACTACACATGATACATGACAATAGAGCAGACCTCTGTGCTTAACTTCCCCATCCCATCTTCTCTCAAGGTGACAGCTGGAATCTTGGGCAGCCATGACATTATGTGTTTCCTTCCCAGTGGCAATTAATGTCACTGGGAAGCACCCATTCCTACAGTGTAAATTTGTAGGAAGGAACGTTGAGCAAGTGCCTAGAATGAGTGGCTCATCTGAAACTGGACTCCCAGTTTTTATTCACCCTATCTAGACTGGCAAATGTTGATGCATCACCAACATCTGGAAAGCCTCAAGTTCTGCAGCTATGAGTCAAATCATCAATTCATATAATCTTACAGCTGGAAGGGTCCACACGGGCCATCTAGTCCAATCTCTTCCCATACAGAAATTCACAACTAATGCACTCCTAACATGCCCCTCCAACTCCAGTTTAAAGACCTCCAAAAATCACCGTATGAGGAAATCTATCCCACAGTTGAACTACTTTTAGAGTAATTTTCTTAAGGAGCATTTTATGGGATACAGAATTTTTATGGGGCAGGGCAATGCTCACATTTTGCCCTCCTCATAGCCACATCCCTGGTTATCTGGTTATATTTGTATAGGGTAGAAGGGGTCTTTTTACCTTTAGGGGAAATGCTTCTCTGAGTATTACTAGTTTTCCCTTTAGATGCTTATGTGAATAGTGTTACAGATGTGGTTTGGCAAGAACTCATACTCTGTTTCTTATGCAAGTGACTTGTTTTTTATGGCTTGTCAGGTCCTGCCAGAGCAGCCATACATACATACATACATACATACATGTGTGTGTGTGCATGCGCGCACATACAATCATGCTCATACTAGTTTTCTTGAATTTTGAAATGATGCATCATTTCAAAATTCAAAACTATATAAGTCACTGTATGTTGTTTAGAGCAAGGTGTGTGTGCCATTTGGAAAAGCTGCTCAGTCACTCTTTCTGTCCAACAAACTTTGTTCCACTTAAGTTATTAACAGCCACCTTCTGCCCTATTAGAACAATACTCTGTCAAGTCATTTAGGTTGATTGGCCAAAGCTTTTTCGAGTCTGAAAATTCTTTGATGCATAACAGAGATCGCACCTTGGATCACATGTTCTGCTACTGAGACCAAGTGCTGGCTGAAATCAAGGTTTTGGCACTTCTGCCTCCTGGCAAATCCAAAGGGTCAGCTGCTTCTTGTCTTGGGACCATTTGTCAGCTTCCAATATATGGCTGTGAGTGGTTTTCTATTACTGTAGTCCATAACCAAACCGAGTGTGGGGTCCCCGGGCCAGGTAAACAGCTCCATGAGAGATGAGACATGTCCATATCTAGAATACGGATAGAGCAAGATAAGACTTGAATAAATGAAGGATCTTCTCAACTACACTTACCAGCCTTTGGTTTCTCCTGGTCTGATCATTCTTCTTCTTCTATTATTATTATTATTATTATTATTATTATTATTATTATTATTTACTTATATCCTCCTTTTCTCCCAATATAGGGGTGCAAGGCTTCTTCCTGTCCACTCCTCCATAATCTGTCTACCCTTTCATGGCTGGGGTGAGTGCCAAGGTTGGGCAAGGCTGTTGTATGTCTCCAATAAGAATGATGACAGATCCTTTAGAACTGCAGTACTTAATAATCAGCAGCCCTGTCCTCCACCAGCTCCAGCTTTGCTTATTTTCAAGGAAAAACAGAGCAACACGATGGTCCATGGGGACTGATATAGTGCTGTTCGTATCCAGTTGGCATTAGAATCCTAGGGCTAGGACTTTGGGAATAATTCTTATCTCCTTCCGAGACCATATACCTAATACTGCAGGACTTACTATGCTAAACAAAACATTGTCTGCTGGTCCAACAATCATATTTTCATGATTGAATTTCAACGTACTGGACTGCAATCTGCAATACATGAGGAAAACAACCACAGACCTGTGTACACATTCCAGCAATCACAAGTCTGCAATCTTGACCATGAAGCTTGAGCAACCAGTGGCTAGACATTCAATCCCACCCTGTCCCTGATCTGTCTGTATCTGGAAATGAAGTGCCATGTTTTTTGAATACTTTGGAAAAAAGGGAAACCTCCTGGACCCACAGGCTTAAGTCCTTAATGCCACATGACTTCAACCTAGAGGAAAGTACTTAACACCATCATCCACTTTAAAACACTCTGTTGTCAACATTCCTAAAAGCCACCTTGGATCCAGGTTACTTTTGGTTTGTTTTTTGTTTTTTGAGAAAATGGGGAAGATAAAAGCTGGAATACTTTACTAATAAATTGAAATAGGTGTTTTTGTTAATCCCTCTAAAAATACACACATATTTAGCCCATTAATATATTGTCCCCCCCCCAATAATTTCAGTCTTAATTTGAAACTTCCAACTCTATACTAAAAAGGATGCCAGACTGATCTATCATTTTCTTACCAGATAGCAGATGAAGGCCACGTATGCAACTAAGGCGAATGATATAACAATGTAGTATATTAAATGACCCAAGCCCATAAGCGTTGTTACCACAAAGTAGAGGTTGATTGCACAGACCAATCCAGTGATCAGGATCATTATAACCTTCCCAATGCTGAGGAGAAACAGAAGGGGAGGGTAAAATAGGCAGGTCAAAAACACGGCAGTCACATTGACTATCAAGAAGAAACACCCTCACCCCCTTCTCCTTTCTATACAACGTTCTATACAACTGGATGAAATTTAAATCTACACCTGGGAACAGATAATTTAAAAAGCTAAATTATTGCTTTCTTTATTCCTGTGTCTGCATACAAATAATAAAAATCAAGCTGCAGCCCTCATCAGTGCTCAAAAGCATGGAAAACATGGGGGAAGTATTGAAAGCTATGAGTAGAGTGTCAAGGGGTGCATCTACACTGTAGAAATAATGCAGCTTGACAACACTTTAACTGCCAGGGCTTCATCCTACAGAATCCTGGGATTTGTAGTTTTGTGAAGCACCAGCACTCTTTGGTGTTGTGTGTTGTGCTGTGTGCCTTCAAGTCATTTCTGACTTATAGTGAACCTATCACAGGGTTTTCTTGGCATGTTTCTTGAGAGGGGGTTTGCCTTTGCCATCCTCTGAAGCTAAGAGAGTGTGTCTTGCCCAGAGTCATCCAGTGGGTTGGAAGAAAAGACTAAAGACTTCGTAAAACAGCAAATCACAGGATCCCATAGGATAGAATTACATCACTTAAAGTTGTGTCATATTGTATTATTTCTACAATATAGATGCACCAAAGGAAACAGGAAACAGTGAGTGTATAGGTTACAACTATGCTTCTTATGGTATCTGATGTAGGGGTCTGGCAACCCCACCCAACCTCCACCATATGGCATGACCAGTACTGAACTTGTGTCCATTGGTTACAATTGTTTCTTTCCTAGAAGCTCTCCTAGAATTGGTAGCTGATGGCTTGTGGAGTGGCACTGGTCCAAATACCACACCACTATTTTGAGTAGCACTGACTCGATTTTTGTTTTCAGAGGACTTAATCCCTGCCCCCTGTGGGTATTCTGGATCTGTGTTTCTCTCCATATTCTCCCTCAGCCAAAATATTAAAATTAAAAAAGCCTAGTCTTGCAAACTTCCTTCCTCTCCAAATAGTGTGGTCAAAGTGAATAATGTCTTTTATTTATTTTTGAGAACAAAATGAGTTTTTTGTTTTAGTAGAATTTCAACATTTCCTGAGCAGCTCTTGCAGTGGGGAAACATGAAAAGAAAGAAGTTTATATCAAGAGGAAAGCAAACATGGCTGAGCTGGATTGTGATAGAAGATAGGGAAGTACAGAGTTTAGATGGCAGTTTCCACAAGGTAAAGGCAGTGGCTTATATTACATGTAGCAAGAATGCTTCAAATCAGTGAGAGCTTCAATGCAAAAACAATCCTTCATTGTGAAAATACAAAAACAGATTTCTCACAGAATTTCTATCCAAGTAGATGGAGCTACTTACATCCCATTGACAAAGTCCTGCATGAGAGGCTGCATGCTGGTGAAGGTAAGAACAGGTATGACAGCAAAAGGTAGCTAGAAACAGAGGGATAAATGGTTGATTGTACATGCATGGTTGTTGTTGTTGTTGTTGCTGTTTTAAATGAACAGTGTTTCTCTTTCTCTATTCAAGGACCACCAAAGTATCTGCATTCAGGGAATGCTAAATTACTAAACCATTACCCATTAGATGAGTCCCACTGCTTTCTGAACAACTGAAGTGTTGTTTAAGCTAGTTTTATCCTGGGACCTCAATGGTCACTTGCTTGTCCTCTGACTAGGGTTGCCATCCCTGAGGGCCTCGAAACTGGGAAAAATGTAGGACGTGGTTTTAAAATGTAGGACTTTTTTTTTTTCCATTTCCTTGCCAGGAAATTAAAAAAAAAAAAGGTCCTACATTTTAAAACCTTGTCCAAGGCCTCCCTGGAGCCTGGGAGACAACGTCCCCCAAGCAGCAGCCGAGGAGGAAGGGGGGAGGAGGAGAAAAAGGAAAGGGAAGGAGAAGGAAGAAAAGGAGGAGAAAGAAGAATAGGGAACAATATAAAAAGAAGAGGAGGAGGAGGAGGAGGAAGAGGGGAAGTAAAGAAAAAAGGGGAAGAAAAAGAAGAAGGGGAGGGGAACAGAAAGAAGAGAAGGAGGGGAAGAAAACAAAGAGGAGGAGGAGGAGGAAAAAGAAGAAGATGAGAAGAAAAAATAGGGGAAGGGGAAGGAAGAGAGATAGCTTGCCGCTCTTTTCTGCCCTCGGCCCGCGCGAGGGACCAAAGAGGAGACACTCCTCCTCTTGAGGCTGGCTGGCCAATGGGGAGAGTGGAGCTGGAACAGCCCCACCTCCTGCTAACAGTCACAGGCTCCTGCAGCAGGGGAGGGCTGTCCAGCCATTGGCCAGCCAGCCTGAAGGGCAGGAGCTCCTGCAAGAGCACGCAGGGCCAGGGCAAAGCCAGGCAGGCGGCAAAAAGGCTGCAGCAGCAGCTGCAGCAGCAATGGCGGTGGCGGCTGCAGAACAGCCGCGGTTGTTGCAGCGGCGGCGGCAACCAGCTTAACCTGGGGCTAAGAGCCAAACCGTGCCGTGACCGTGCCAAGTGGCCAAAAATCGGGTTTGTCACGCCCCCAGGGGGGTTATGGCAACCCTACCTCTGACACAACTGTAGCCACAAATGATCCTTCTAGCTGGACTAAAATTATTTCTGCAGCCTTTGAGTTTCTTATCTTTCCCCTTCCTCCTCCTCAATTTTACACTGCAAGAATGACATAATCTCTCACTCTTTCTCTCCCACACTCTTTCCCTTTCCCTCTGGAATGGAGGGAATTCAAGTTTGGAATGTTACTCTTTGGACTACAATTCCCACTATCGCCAAGCCAGCATAGTCAGTGGCTATGCTGGTTGTATGAGCACTTGCATGATGGATGGATGGATGGATGGATGGATGGATGGATGGATGGATGGGGTGCATGGTAGTACATGGACAAGACATAGCAGAGATGAGAAGGAACGTATAAACCAAAAAAGTAGCTTTTTCACTCTGCAAGGAAGTCTGTAGCTGAGGGATGGCCCTACTATTAGTTTGCAGAGTGAGGCAAATTTGGGCTGTCATGAAAGAACAGCAAACTGTTACTTATTTAAATGTATTATTTACTTCTAGAAATGTAGAGAGACACTTGAGCGGGTTTCTCCCTCCTGCACCAAAAGCAACACGACTGGCACACCTTCATCTGGGTGGCTGGGTATGATTTTGGTTTTAAGCTAGTCCTAGGTCAACAGGCCATATCTATTAGATCCAGCCATCCTTTGCACATTTAGAGAGGTATGGCTGGGAGAGGGAATCCTCACCAGGATACTCTGCAGTACGTTGAGAAGGTCATTGAGGCCTGTCAGATCTTCCACGTTCCTGAAAGCAGCAACAAAGACAGTGGGAAGGATGGCAAAGGAACGAGTGAAGACCACTCGGGCAAAACGGGACCAACGTAGTTTCAGAAAGCCCTGGGAGAGAGGGGGGAAAAGAGAAGAAATAGATTTCAGTTTACAGAAGCTAAGCCACTATCCCCCAGCGAAGCAAAAGAGCTCACCTTTATCCCAGTCTTCTTGCTCCCTCCTCTGTGTGTGTGTGCACCTTCAGGTTGTCTGCTGACTTGTGACCCCAAAAATTTCATAGGGTTTTCTTAGTCAAGGAAGACCCAGGAGGTGTTTTTGCCAGTTCCATCCCTTGAAATATAGCCTATAGTACCTAGTAAAGTCAGCCCGCTTTATCCATGGATTTTTTTATCCACAGATTCAAGCATCTACAACTTGAAAATATATTTTTTAAAAGTTTAAATTCCAAATAGAAAACCTTGATTTTTCATTTTGCTATGCCACTGCATTTAATGGGACTTGAGCATCCATGGATTTTGTTATGCATGCGGGGTCCTGGAACCAAAGCTCAGCAGATAAGAAGGACTCACTGTATTTGTTAGCAGTCTCCCATCCAAATACTAACCAGAGCTGACTCTGTTTTTAGCTTCCAATATCAGGCAGGACCTGATGCCTTTAGGAGACAGTCAGCCCTTGGTATCCACTGGGGTTTGGTTCCAGGAGCCCTGTGGATACCAAAATCCGTGGATGCTCAAGTCCCATTAAATATAATGGCATAGTAAAATTGTGTCTCTTATATAAAATGACAAAATAAAGCTTTGCTTTTTGGATTTTTTTGTTGTCGTTCTGACTATTTTCAAGCTGTGGATGGCTGACTGTGTGGATGTAGAATCTATGGATATGGAGAGCCAATTGTATTTAGGTCCTTGCTCCCTCCATCTTATTTTTTTCCTCTTTAGATCATAAGAAGAGGCAAGCAATGATCTTGAGAGAAGGTGCCACCTAGTGGTAAATTCCTCATTTATGACAACATAACTGATTAAATGTTGTGTGCCTTTGACTTTTGGTAACCGCTATCAAATCTTGGCAAGATTTTTTCAGAGGGGGTTTGCCATTGCCATCCTCTGAGGCAGAGTGTGTGATTTGTCCAAGATCACCCAGTGGTGTTTTATGTTCAAGTGGGAAGTCTTAGACCGATACTCAAACCACTACACCATGCCAACTCTCTAACTGCTTAATTACTGCAGCATTAATTTTGTACTCCACCAGTGCATCTGAAGAAGTGGATATACTGTATTTCTATGAAAGCTGATGCTAAAATAAATCAGTTAGTCTGAAAAGTGCTGTTAAACAACACTCCCCATTCCTTTTTGTGCTGAAACAGATGTAGGAGCTTATCGTTTGGGCAAATAAAATGGCTTACCTCTTCCGGATTCAGTTCTGGATCCGGGATGCCCCCGGATGTTATCATACCTAAATAGCCAGCAATCTAGGTGGGATACTGCCCCCCAGATGCATTCTGGGTTGAAGCCTCGCTCAGCTGGCCGGTTTTTTAAGTTGGAAGCTCCCTGACTTCTAAAAAGTTGTGGCTGAGCCAGGCTTCACTCTGGGATCAGGGATGTAGCCAAGGGGGGGGGCTTGGGGTCCGGACCCCCCCTTCCATTAGATAAAATGAATAGTGCGTGCTGCAGCGCCACCACACCCAAGCCCCATTATAATGGTGGCACTTAGTCTGGACCCCCCCTTCCCAAAATCCTGGCTACGTCCCTGCTGGGATGCATCTGGGTGACAGCATCCTTCCTAGATCGGTGGTGATTTAGGTATGATAACATACGGGGGCATCCTAGATTGAGAATTGAAGCCGGAAGAGGTAAACCGGCTTATTTGCCCAAGCAATAAGCTCCTAATACTGTACAGCTATCTCCTTGAAGAAGGGAACAATTACTTGGAGAGGTACCAAAAGCTATACAAGAATGAAAGGCTGGGAAGTAGGAAAAACTCCCCTGGTTGAATGTGAAAGAAATTAAACCACAGGATCAGAAAAGGGTTTGCACCCATTTATGCCACAATTAATTTGTCCATATTTAAGGTACTATAATAAGACCTTTAAACTATGGGAGCGAACAGACAGGCCAAAATAAAGCTGCTTTAGGTCACTTTGGAGGTAAGCTGTTTAAATGACACACGCATCTTAAGAGGCCAGAAGCTGCACTCCAGTCCTTAAGACTGGAGCATGGCTTCGGCATGGTTTCTGGCCTCTTAGGACGCATGCATCATTTAAACAGAATACCTCCAAAGTGACCTGAAGCAGCTTTATTTTGGCCTGTCTGTTTGAGCCCTATGTTAACTATCCCTCAAAGGAAAAAAAAAGGCAACTGTCAGTTCATAGGTCATAAGGCTGAAGCTGGAACTCGCCTTTAACCAAATAATCAGCGTCATATACATTTTCACCATAGGGTGGCAGTGCTGCTGTTGTAACAACCTTAGAGTGCAAATCCTGTTGCACTGTCTTTCCAGATGTGCTTGATTACAACTCCTGTGGGATCTTGGCTGGAGAGTACACAAATTGTAGTCCAGTACATCTGGGAATGATGTTACTTGTAATCCAACACATATGAAGGACACCAAATTGGGACAGGCTGCAGCAGTGAGTTTCTCAAGCCACCAGTAGAACAGCAGTGTGCTAAAACATTGGCATAAATGCAGAGTCCTGATTTTTGAAGCTATCATCAGTCAAGAGGAGGGAATCACTAGTTCCAATCCTCATCTTCATTCCAAATTGGGTAGATCACCTTCACTTTACAGCAAAAGCAGATACTCCCAACACACACACACTTATACATTAATACAGTTCTTTGCCAACTAAGTGCCCTCTAGATGTTTTGGAGATGAATGATGAAATGACAACTCCTATAACTATGCTCTCTGGAGATGAGAAGAACTTGAGTACTGTGGTCAACACATTTGAAGGATTTACCATCTTTGGGAAGGTGAACCTAAAAGCCCTCAGTTTATCTGTACATTGAAACTTCCACACTAACGTATGTTTGTTGTTCTGCAAGCACAGTAGTTAAAGCTGTTAAAGCCACAACACTAAGTGGTTGCTACTGTTGTTACCCTCATTGCAGTCACTGACACTTTGGGAGTCCACGTTTAAACTGGAGAGCAGGTATGCATTCCTCCCTTTTTCATTCCCTATAGCTATCCTTCCTACTTGCATTCCCTATGTGTCACTGTTCTTTTGTTCTGGTCCAAAGCACCATGGGGAAGAGCATTTGAATGGTAGGTTACCTAAGTCATTTTGAACAGAAACAAAAGTAATTCTGGGAAGAAGAGCACATGTTTTACCCACAGAAACTCTATAAAATATCTGGCATGATAAAGGTAGTAGGGAATCATCATGCACCAAGGCACATGGTCCAAAGTGTTTTAGTAGATTGGAAAGATGAATAATAGCCAGCAGCTGCTAAGAAGGCCAGTGCAATCTTCAGAAATGTTCACGAAATTATCATACTTAGGGGTCAAATTAAGTCCCTGGATCCAGCCTAGCATCAGCCTTGGGCTATAACTCCCAGATCACTACAGCTATACTAACTAGAAGATTCTGGCAGCTAACATTCAAAAATGTAACTTTTCTAAACTTTGGTCCCAGCTGGGTTTTACAGGTTAAAAATTAACTTTTCTAAACCCTGGTCTTACTTAAGAGCTCCTCCCCCCCCCCTGCATACACACCCTGGTCATTAACTGACAATTCCTGTTATTTTTTAAAAAAGTTTTCTCTGGAAGACTACAGTATGGATATTTGCTAATCCTGGCCTGGCAGATAGTCAATCTTCCTATGAATCTGTGGAAAGGGTAAAGAGTCCATATAACAAGACATGTGTTCCTGAAAGTCATGGATCTGTAGCTCATAAATGGCTACCAAAATAAAATAAATGGAAATACAGTACAGTACTTACATGCCAAAATTAGTTTGAACTGAAAAGGATTGTGCAGAGTTGGCAGAACTGAGAAGTCACAAGAAAAAGCATGTGTGAGTGCTATGTGTGAGAGAGGTCTCTAGACGGTGAGTTAGAGTTACAGAGAGTAACAACATCAAAAGAGTACAATGAACTTTGTTCCATATTATAAAGATAAGCTGCTGGTTTTAGCCTAGAGGATAACAGAGAAATGGGTCATATATCTTATCCACACTATATCTAATACAGTATTTAACCAAAAAAGTAGAATGATATCAGAATGGTGTAAAATAGTCATTTTTAGTAAGATGGAAAGGATCAAAGTCACACAAAGAGAAAAAGGATTATAAAAGGGCAAAAAGGCAAAGTAGGAGTTAAGCATGGAGGGAACTGTAGCACAGTGACAGAGCACCTATTTTGCAAATAGAGCTCAGAAAAATTAAGCTGGCTGGAGGATTCTGGGAGTTGGAATCTAAAAAATAACTTTTCCAAGTTCTCATTGCATGCTGAAAATCCCAGAATCAGTCTCTGCCATCTAGGGCTGGAAAAATACATTTGCTTGGAAAGCTGGAGAGGTGCTGCCAGTCAGAGAAAACAATACTGAGCTAAATGGACTAACGCTCTGATTTGTTATAAGGCTGCTTGGTGTGTTTCTGTCCTCCAACCCAACAGAATTAACTCCAGTGGCTCTGATCTAGCTAACAACAATCTTTCAGCCCTTCAGCACACAGTACAGTTGGGCCAGAGGCAGGTAGTCAGGCGCCCTTTAAGGGTGTTGGAATATAAATCCCACTAGCCCCAAGCAGGATTGTAGATTAAGTGATCTGTAGTCAACAGCCTCTGGAGAGAGCTGGTTTGACTATTCCTGATCTAGGAAAAGGCCTGCACAGTTTCTCACCTCCATAACAAACTGTCCTGCATATGTTCCAGTCATGGTTGAACTTTGACCTGCTGCAAGGATTCCAACAGCCCAAATGTAAAGTGCAATGGGTCCAAAGTAGCATCCCAAGATAATTCCCTGAGGAGGAAAAGGTCAAAATTATAGACAGCTAATCATGGATATTGCTCACACAAGCTGGCATCCATGAGTGCTGTAGATACTCATCCTGGCCTTGTGTACTCTTGCATGAACATCAGCATAATTTCACATAGTTATTTATCTATAAAAAAAAATTAATCCCACCTTCTGACTCCATAAAGGGTTTCCAAGACATCTCACAGTTAAAAGTCAGAAATCTAATAGAGTTCAAACATAATAAAATTAAATGGAGAGCTACAAACCAGAACAAACTGAAGCAGAATTCATGAGGATGGCAGAGGGAGGGAGGTTTTAACAAAAAGCCAAAAGGTTAAATAAAAATAGGGAAACAGCCTCCCAAAGTAAGACACTCCACATTATGGACCACCATAACTCTCTCCACTTACAAACTACCACCAACTGACGTCAACTATTCCTTCCTGAATTTTTCCTAATTAAAAATAAACAATTTTACAAAATGCCCTTGGGATCTGCTGGTCTATTTTTCACAGCAACATTTCTGGCTGCTTTGGCTAATGCTACCCAAACAATGGGTCACTTTGCATTTAAAAGGATAGTGATCCCTTTTATTTTTTAAAAAAATTATGTTTATTTTCCACCACACCTCACCCCATTTCTCAGTCAAAAGAACCAGGTAGAAGATAATAGTGGAGATTCCAGTCAACTTCACTTGGATAGTCAAGCGTATGGTTTGGGGATGATAAGCAAGGGAAGAGTGAAGTGATTCTTAAATGCTGTAGAGGTGAAAAAAGTTGTGATTTTAAAAATAAAAATAACAAATGATGGGTTACAATTTCAAAGGAGGTAGCAAAATGAGGTGTCACTGGGAAAGATCCCATAGGCATTCTTTATTATTACTCAATGCATTGTCTTCCCTGACAATATAACGATTATTCATTACATTAATAGTAAACAAAGAAGAGTAACAAAGCAATGTTGCTGTGGGAGTGGACATGGATCTGCTGGAACTTACCCCTTGGAAAATGTCCACTGAGACTGTATTGTTGTCATCAGGAAAGTTTGGAAAAATACTATGGTTGGAGAAAATGCTTTGGTTGGCACAGACTGCATGCTAGAACACACAGGTAAACAGATGAACAAAAAAACAAACATAACATGCATCAGTACCTCAGGAAAGAAGCAAAAGCTCAACACTAGAACCTTACCATGGTGCTGCTCCAGAGACCCAGGCCTGCTGGTCATTAAATGTCAGAGGAAAACTATATCAAAGCCCTTTAAACAGCTAATCATGTCAAACCCATTCTGGCTTCATCTACACTGCAGAATTAATGCAGTTTGACACCTCATTAATTGTTATAGCTCAATGCTGTGGAAATCTGCGATTTTTGTATTTTGTGAGATACTTAGCCTTCTCTGTCAGAGAGCTCTAGTACCACAACAAACTACAGTCGTCCTCCATATCCTCAGATTGAAAATATTCCAAATATATTTAAATTCCAAAAAGCAAACCTTGATTTTGCCATTTTATATAAGAGACACCATTTTACTATCCATTGTATATAATGAGACTTGAGCATCCACAGATTTTGGTATCCACAATATCAAACCCCAGAGGATACCAAGGACCACTGTACAAATTCCAGGATTCCATAGGATGGAATGACAGTTAAAGTGGTGTCAAATTTTAACTGCTGTGGCAGTAGCCCCCCTCTCATTCAAAGCAAAAGATTTTGTTTTAATGATGCACTGCTCCAGAAGCAAATAGAGCTCAGAGATACACACTTGGTACCTTCCAGCTCTTCCACCAATCAACTTTAGTTAGCAAAAGTCCATCTGATCCACAACTAGGATTATGAAATTAAAAGCTTTTAATTTGTAAATATTCCCTTATTGTTGAAAAATTGATAATCTCAGGACTTGCCCTGAGAACAGTTGGTGAAATATTTATCAAGGACACTATATTTTTTACAAAGGAGTGAATGAAAGATTCTCTTCATCTTAAAGCTATCTTTTGGCCTAATCTTCATTCCTCTAGCCTAGAGTGAGAATCATGAAGCCCTCCAGTTGTTAGCAGATATGTTAGCCATCATATCTAATCAGAGAGGATGCTGGGAATGCCCCCCCGCCCCCAATTTTTAAAAGGCATTTGTCTTAAAATGCTTAAACACTGCTCAATGTTGAGCCTAGGAATATTGCTGCTAGAGCTACCGGCCAAGTTGGTGGCCTTCTGTCCTAAGTACAGTAGCCAAAAAGTACATTGTATTTCATCACTACCACCAGGACAGCATCTTCCTGCAGCAGACCTGACAGCTTGGAAGACACAGGATAGGTTGTAAGATCCACACAGTGCTGTCCTCCAACATCTTATCACCACTCTTATCAGATCCTGGGAGGCAGCGAAGGGCCTTCTCACCTTGGCCAGTATTGTCATGTCACAGTTCTTCAAGAGTTCATCACCTGCATCATCTAGCTCTCTTTTTGTCACAGTTACGTGAGTAGCTCTTCATGGCATCTATTTTCTCTAGCAATTCTCTGTTTCTTTGATTTCTTATTGTTGTCATTGTTAGGTGACTTCAGGTTATTACTGACTTATGGCAACCCTATCATGAGGTTTTCTTGGCAAGAATGGTTCAGAGGGGTTGAAAGAGTGTAAACTGCCCAAGGTCACCCAGTGGGTTTCCACAGCTGAGGGAGGATTTGAACTCTGGTCTCCAGAGTTGTAGTCCAACACTCAGACCACTACAATACACTGTGCTTCTCTGTTTCCTTGACTCTCTATTATCACACCATGATCAGTAGTCAAGTCCAATGCCTTCAGGGGCTTGATGGGCTAGACTAAGCAAATAAGAAGCTGAAGAGGTTGGCCAATCCCTGCTTGGCTAAAGGAAACCTTCACTCATTTTCTTTCTTTCCTCCTCTAACAAGCAAAGAAACAGAAAAAGAAAGGGAATAAGAAAAAGAAAAAACTCACACATTACATGGGTATATGTGAAGAACCCTGGGACTTTAAGCCCCAAATTAGATCAATTAGGGAGAAGTATGATCAACTGCTATCATCCCTGGGACTCACTCACCACATCCTTGTTCTGTTTGTGAAAGAAGGCCTGTCCAAACACGGCCATGACAAAAAGATTTATGAGGAAGGAAACAAAGAGTGCAATGATGGATTCAACAAGGAAGTACATGTTGGCCTCTTTTACTGCTTTCTTATTGGTACGATCCACATCTCGGGTCTGTGGGAAAAGGATATAATATCTCATAGCTCTCTCCATCACACAGGGAACTCTATAACAACCTCTGCTGCCCTCCCACCTTACCACAGGCACTGGAACCAGTGGATATTATGGTGGCTGCTGATGCTACCATATGGCTCAATTTGAAGCTCTTTGTATAGCATCTCAGGTTACAAGCTTAGTTTATAAGAATTACAGAACTTCTTCTTAAAAGTGAGATTGTCAAACAGATATGTTTCCTTTACACCCCAATGTTATGGGCTGGTTGAAAGTCCCTCCATGGACATTCAAGATTTTTCTTCACTGAGGCGATACATTTTCCACATAGTTTTTTGCTTGTATCCTGCTTTTGTTACAATTTGGCTAAATGTATATTTTAGCATAGGAGAAGGGAAATTAATCACTTTTTTGTAAATAACTACATGAATCCACAACTAAGAATGGGGCATAGCAAAACAGGAGACTGCACTCCATGTTTTCCTCATAAGGCTAATATGAGAGTAGGAAGGGCATTTGGAAGAAAGGATCAGCGGTAGGGAGGGGTATGAAACCCTTCCCCTTTCTACTAGTTCTTCCCTGCAAATCCTCCACAGCTAGTCATTTTTAGTAATTTCCTTCAGGGAGGATCTCTAACCTGATCTAAACCATATAGTGGGGAAGTGAATGTGTGAGGTTAGCTTTGGGCTGGTAGCTTAACCACTGCCCTCTCATGTGCCAATTCTTCCCTAGAAGTGCCACCTGCCCCTATATTTGTGAGCACACATGTCTACTGATATCATGAAAGACACAGTAGCAAAATCTGGGCTTTTCATGCAGAACGACACAGGTTCAGTCCTTGCCTTTGCCACTTTGAAGCTCACTCTAGACAAGAAATAGGTGGCAAGAATCAGGTGGCACCTTAGCAGCAACAGGGCAAGTTGATTCACCCCTTCCCAGTAAGATGTCTGCTTAAAATTGTGCCATTTCCAAGCTGCTTTCTCACCTGCAGAGAGAGGAAACTATGGGGTTCTTACAAGGAGGAAACAGCTGGGGTGGGAGTTTATTTTAAGCAGTCAAATGGCCTGGTTAAAAATTGAAATTTCCTTTTCCTTTTACTGTTTCTGAAATAAACCTCAGATCCATCACTGGTCCATTCATATTTTTTTTTAAACACTTACGGATATTTGATGTGCCTCCCATGCCATTCTAATTGTGTTTTGAGAGCCTGAAAGATACATTATTCCTAAACCTAATAAGTAATGTAAAAACAAGGTGGGCACAGGGTGCAAGAAATATGCATCTCTTCCACAGTGAAACCAGCCAGGAGCAATTTTTTTCTGTTTCTTGTTGTTGTTGTTTATTTTATTTATATGCCACTTTTCTCCCTAATTGGATCCAAGGTAGCTCACAAAATTCTAGCTTGCCAAATCTTTAAAGGAAAAAAAAAACCCTGAAATCTTTCCAGCTAAAGAATATGACCCTCAACTCAAGACAAATTGTACAGAAATTTGCCCTTCTGTGGGCTGCTACAGGGTTGTTGTGAGAATAAGGGAGTGGGGTAATCATCTTGAGTCTGCTGGGTGAAACTCAGTAAGGAAATGTAAATAATAAATAATACTAGCATTAGTCACTGTCTCTATTAATGACTTTGAAGACAAATTTGAAGACATAGAAAGTATTCTTTTATCAAAGACTGGGAAGAAGTGGAAATGTGCTCAGGAATGCAGTTCCCTGTGCCAGATACTTACCTTGACAAGGGAGGAGTGCAAATAGATGTTATGGGGCATGATAATGGCTCCAACAATACCCACAGCCTGTAGAAGTTCCTCATGTCCACAGCCCTTGCAGTAGGGCAGAAACATCCCCTTCAGCACCTCTGTCTGGTTGGGACGCACTACCACATACTGAAAAAAGAAGGATGGCAGGTCAGGCAAAGCAGAGAAAGGTAAGACACCCATTTGGAATAAGGGCTTTCATTTGGAATAAGGGCTAATTAAAACCTCTCTGAACCATCTTTTATAATTTGTGTCTTCTAAATAGTGGACACTAAAGCAAGCCAATGAATACCAGGAGCTATAGGTTATAATTCAGAGGAAGGAAATGTTAAAATAACCTCAGAGTATTCCTTGCTTAAGAAAACCATATGACATTCATGGGGTCAACATAAGTAGAAGAATGCAAAATGAAAGAGAGAAATTCAGGATAAACCACGGCAAACAGAAGATTACAAAAATGAGACAAGTTATATAGGCACTGGTGGCAGGGGAAAGTCTGCATAACAGAGAGTAGAAGAAATGTGCTAGCAAATCTGTAGAGCACAACACAGCTGTGCTACTTAATAATGATAACAGAGCAGACAAAAAATGGCTGAATGGCTTTCTTGAACAAGCCAGAAGGATGTGGGGATGTGATGAGTGTAACAAGTGGCAAATTTGCATCTACAGTAAGATATTTTTCTTGGTATGTGAAGCCGCCTTAGCTCACTTCCTTTATTTCAGTGTTGTCGCTTAAAACAAAAAATGTAAGAAAAGCCATACTTGATTAGATCAAGGAGCTATCGATGTTCACACAAAGCCCAGTTGAATATTCTGGGAATTCCACTGCAGGACATAAGTGCAATAGAACCTGTATGGGATTTCTTGTTATTAGATATGGTGATGATCATTGTCCAAGAGTGATTTTCTATAGAATTATACATATTCAGGGAATATCAGTTTATTGTTCATTATCACCCTTGATAACTAATTAAAACGAAGTGATACCAGTGTGCCTCTGAACATCTGATTGTGGGGACAAATAATACTGACAGTTGAGTGAGGTGGATAGCTGCCTTCATATTCTGTTTGTAAGCTTCCCGAAAGCATCTGGTTGCTCAGTATTGGGCACAGAATGTTAGCAATACATCCTGGGGGCACCTAAAAGAGCTCTTCTTATGTTGCTTTGCCTATGCCAAAAAAATGAGGATCAAGAGATCATGAACGATGGGGGGGGGGGGGGAGGAAGGTATCAGGTACCATGGGAATGTGTGTGAATTTACCTCATAGCCAAATGTTACTGCCATTATTGTGATGAGGATACCAAAAAATGCCTCCAGTTTCCTGAGACCTGAGAGAGAAAGACAAGAGATGCTTGGTTACTGAAGGAGGCACTGGAATTCAAGGTTGCTTCAGACATGTTTAAGAAATTAACATGGGTGCTTTTTATTGTGTAATGCGTATGAGCATTATCTAACAAATCACCATGTACTACCACAACTTTTGAACACTTCATGTGCTGAACTCAATAACATGCAGCTTAGTTTTGTCCCTTACTCAATACTTACCATATTTATCCAAGAAAAGGAAGAAGAAAGTGTCAACAATTGTGATCAAGACTCCACCCCACAAAGGGATACTGCAAAAGGAAAATCACAGCTGTCATCCACTTAATAATGTAAGTAGTTGTACATAGTACACATACACACACCTCTCTCTGGGAACTTCTCAAAGTACCATGGACATTCAGTATCCTGCTGCCACAAACAAATAGGCAGTTCTTAAGGGGAGGGGGATCCATGTTTCTGTAAGTCCAGGGAACACTTGATTGTTTGATCCACTGCAAAGTGGGTTTGGTAGGCAGCAATGTCTTTGAGCCCTTCCTGTGCTTTTGCCCCCTCCCATGTGGTCATAGAAGAAGGAGGATCTTACTGTCCAGCTGATAGAAGATTGAAGGCAATTGCTGTCCCAATCACCTCCTGCATGTCAGAGCCAATGATGGCAATTTCTATCATGATCCAGAGCAGCACACGTGGTACCTGCAACCAACATGTAATGACTTCAATAATTGCAATGACTAATCCACTACTAAGTGTGTCACAATTTGACTGAATATATTATTTGGCTTCACTGAATAATATTGTGATTAAGGAGGTGTCAGCTAAGCTCTGTTTATTGTATGTGACCTGTTATAGCCAAACTATTCATTTCTAGCTGACACAATATAGATGAGCTGTGTTATTTTATTAAATTTATATTTTTGAACAAACAAAATGGAAAGGGAGGCAATAGCATATACTTCTGGTTCATTTCAGAATGCTGTTTCATCAATAGTGTGGTGTCAGTCTATAAGTCAATTTGTTTCTAGTATTAAAAGTTTTTCTAAACAATAACAAAAACAAAACCCCACTATCCCCATTTGTTTGTTCCTGAAACTTGCTACCTTTCCACATTATATTTGTTCTGAAGATCTTTTTCAAGAGAACTGAGAGGAGCCTAGAGAAATAAGTAGCATGGATGAGGCCCAAAAGGAGAGAGAAGTAGATGGACTGTGGCAACAATAGTGAAGAGGATTATTTAAAGAGGGCATGTCAGCATACCCTTACAGCCCTCTAGCTGGATATGGGGTTTCATATTTTCATATTTGATATCAAGATGTAAAGAAACTGGAGCGTGTCCAAAGGAGGGTGACTAAAATGGTGAAGGGTCTGGGAACCATGCCCTATGAGGAATGACTTAGGGAGCTGGGGATGTTTAGCCTGGAGAAGAGAAGGTTAAGAGGTGATATGATAGCCCTGTTTAAATCATAGAATCATAGAATCATAGAATCATAGAGTTGGAAGAGACCACTAGGGCCATCCAGTCCAACCCCCTGCCATGCAGGAAATCCAAATCAAAGCATCCCTGACAGATGGCCATCCAGCCTCTGTTTAAAGACCTCCAAGGAAGGAGACTCTATCACCCTCCGAGGGAGTGCATTCCATTGTCGAACAGCCCTAACTGTCAGGAAGTTCCTCCTAATGTTCAGGTGGAATCTCTTTTCCTGTAGCTTGCATCCATTGTTCCGGGTCCTGTTCTCTGGAGCAGCAGAAAACAAGCTTGCTCCCTCTTCAATATGACATCCCTTCAAATATTTAAACAGGGCGATAATATCACCTCTTAACCTTCTTTTCTCCAGGCTAAACATCCCCAGCTCCCTAAGTCGTTCCTCATAGGGCATGGTTTCCAGACCCTTCACCATTTTTGTCGCCCTCCTTTGGACACGCTCCAGTTTCTCAATGTCTTTTCTGAATTGTGGCGCCCAGAACTGGACACAATATTCTAGGTGGGGCCTGACCAAAGCAGAATACAGTGGCACTATTACTTCTCTTGATCTAGACACTATACTTCTATTGATGCAGCCTAAAATAGCATTGGCCTTTTTAGCTGCCGCATCACACTGTTCACTCATGTTCAACTTGTGGTCTACTTGGACTCCTAGATCCCTTTCACACGTAGTTTCATTCAGCCAGGTGTCACCCATCCTATATCTGTGCATTTTATTTTTCCGCCCTAAGTGCAATACCTTACATTTCTCCGTGTTGAATTTCATTTTGTTAGCTTTGGCCCAGCTTTCTAGTCTATTCAGGTCATTTTGAATCTTGATCCTGTCCTCTGGGGTATTAGCTATTCCCCCTAATTTGGTGTCATCTGCAAATTTGATAAGTATGCTCCCAATTCTGTCATCCAGGTCATTGATAAAGATGTTGAATAGCACTGGGCCCAGGACAGAGCCCTGTGGGACCCCACTGGTCACTTCTCTCCAGGATGACAGGAGCCCATGTTGAGCACCTTTGGGCTTCGGCCAGGTCAACCAATTACAGATCCATTTAACAGTTCCTTTGTCTAGCCCACATTTTACAAGCTTTGTCAAAGGCCTTACTGAAATCAAGATATACTATATCCACAGCATTCCCTTCATCTACCAAGCTGGTAATTTTCTCAAAGAAAGAGATCAGGTTTGTCTGGCATGACTTGTTTCTCTGAAACCCATGTTGACTTTTTGTGATGATGGCATTGCCTTCTAGATGTTCACAGACTCTCTGTTTAATGATCTGCTCCAGAATCTTTCCTAGTACTGATGTCAGACTAACTGGACGATAATTGTTGGGATCCTCTTTTTTCCCCTTTTTGAAGATGGGGACAACGTTTGCCCTCCGCCAGTCTGCTGGAATTTCTCCTGTTTTCCAGGAGTTTTCCAATATGATTGCCAATGGCTCCGATATTACATTTGCCAGTTCTTTTAATACCCTTGGATGTAGTTCATCTGGTCCCGGAGACTTAAATTCATTTAGATTAATAAGGTATTCCTCTACTATCTCTTTACTTATTCTGAGCTGAAATTCCTCTATTCTGTCCTCTGCTCCATTATCCTCAGGTTGAGCACCCTTTGCCTTTCCTGAGAAGACTGAGGCAAAGAAAGTGTTTAGTAATTCTGCCTTTTCTCTGTCTTCTGTTAGCATTTTGCCATCTTCTCCACGCAGTGGCCCTACCGTTTCCTTCTTCTTCCTTTTGCTGCGGACATATCCAAAAAAGCCCTTTTTATTGTTCTTAACCTCTCTAGCAAGCCGGAGTTCATTCTGCACTTTAGCTTTTCTGACTTTACCCCTACACATGCCTGCTATTTCTTTGAATTCCTTTTTCGTGATTTCCCCCTTTTTCCATTTCTTATACATATTCCGTTTCAAACTCAGCTCGGTTGAAAGTTCCTTAGTCATCCATCCTGGTTTCTTGAGACACCTCCTGTTTTTCTTTCTCACTGGAACTGTTTGAAATTGTGCCTTCAGTATCTCCCTTTTGAGAAAGTCCCATCTGTCCTGAACTCATTTATCTTTTCGTATTTCTGACCATGGAATTGCCCTCAATACTTCTCTAAGTTTACTGAAATCCGCTCTCCTAAAGTCTAGGATGCGTGTCTGACTATGCCTGGCTTCTCCTTTCCACTGTATTACAAACTCCAGGAGAACATGGTCACTTCCACCTAATGATCCCATCACTTGCACCCCATTCACCAAGTCATCCTTGTTGGTTAGGATCAAATCTAAAATAGCTGACCCCCTTGTTGCCTCTTCCACCTTTTGGACCATGAAATTGTCTTCCAGGCAAGTGAGGAATTTGCTAGGCCTTGAGGATTTTGCTGAGTTTGACTTCCAACAAATATCAGGGTAGTTGAAGTCGTCCATCACTACTACATCTCTCTTTTCTGAGTGTGTGGTCATCTGTTCTAGAAAGATATCATCCAATTCCTCAGTCTGACTTGGGGGTCTGTAGTACTTGAAGGGATGTCATATTGAGGAGGGAGAAAGCTTCTTTTCTGCTGCTCCAGAGAATAGGACCCGGAGCAATGGATCAAAACTACAGGAAAAGAGATTCCACCCCAACATTAGGAGGAACTTCCTTTTTTTTAATATAAATTTTTATTAATTTTAAAAACACATACATTTACAAATAAATCAAACATAACAACATTAAACATAAACTATACATACCCATACAAATAAAAGTACTACCAATATAACACAAAAACTTCCTGCTGTTTAGAAATTGTTAAGTCTGACAAATATATTTTCCCCTGATCTTAGTCTCACTTCTTCAAATCAAAATATCATCAATTTACACTAAGATCTCATTCTGCTGAACCATGCCCTACGAGGAACGACTTAGGGAGCTGGGAATGTTTAATCTGAAGAAGAGAAGGTTAAGAGGTGATATGATAGCTCTGTTTAAATACTTGAAGGGATGTCATATTGAGGCGGGAGCCAGCTTGTTTTCTGTTGCTCCAGAGACTAGGACCCGGATCAATGGATGCAAACTTCAGGAAAAGAGATTCCACCTCAACATTAGGAGGAACTTCCTGACAGTAAGGGCTGTTCAACAGTGGAACACTCTTCCTCAGAGAGTGGTGGAGTCTCCCTCCTTGAAGGTCATTAAACAGAGGCTGGATGGCCATCTGTCAGGGATGCTTTGACTGAGAGTTCCTGCATGGCAGGGGGTTGGACTGGATGACCCTTGTGGTCCCTTCCAACTCTATGATTCTAAGAATCACATGTTTTAAAGAGATCACAGTGACTTTTGGCACACTAGAGAAATCATGTTTTGGCACATATATGAGCATGTTTTGGCACACATGTGAGAAGTCACACTGGCCCAAAGACATGTGGAAGACCTGGATATTACTGCAATAAAAAGTAAATGGGTTTGCTGTGCTAATATATAATCCCTGAGCTCTTTGTCTGTCTATGAGGATTAAGTAAGCCAAATTGCAAAACAGTTTGAAAACCGTATATCCCCCTATCTCAGGCTGTGTCCCTGTTCACCCTTCCTGACTGACTATCATGGGTTTGTCACAAATCCTATCAGTGTTTTGTAACTCCAGAGTTAAAGCCATCAGCTATTCTGGAATCCCTTTGTCAATTCCGTGGGAAAACCATTCAGCTTTTATTACACCATGGAATAGCATCAAGTATCCCTTGAAGGTGCAAGACAGGATATAAATATCTGCCTCACACATGGTCAAGTTGCTGCTACAGACAGGAGTTCTGTTTTGCAGACAGAAGCTCCACTCTCTGTACAGCCCTCAGACTCTGTTGAAGCCTCTATTCAGTCTTCCATGGAACCTTCTCTTCAGGCCTGGTAATTATCAGTTTCCCAACATCTCATAGGCCTCCTTTTGAGTGAATATTTCCCCCCCAAATACCAAAGAAATGCTGGCACTGCTATTGGGGACCTCATGTCCCCCCTTTAGGGTAGGAGGCTCCAAGTAGAGTATCCAGTACACAAGACCTTTAAACCAGTGTGGCTGTCTTGCATCCCATTTCTATCATGCCACAGAACACTCTTTCCTAAGCTGATTCCATCCTCTGATCTTATAGACTTTAATTACCACAAGCCCCCATTCAGAACAGCTAATGGTAAGAGGAAGTCTGGGAATTAGGTTAGGGAAGGTTTCACTAGCATATGAGCTGATTTAGGAACTGGATTTCTGACTTAGTTTGGGGAATGATGATAGATGATGTCATTTGGGAGTTGAGTTAGCCCAACACCCAGTTCCTCTTGCAGGCTAGAAATATATAGCCTTTTGGTGGGTCAAGTGTGGCAAATTAATTCACAAAGACCTCCTGTCAAGGCTGCCTATTTCAAACCTAATACTGTACTCATTCAGAGTTACCATGTATACTCAACTACAAGTTGAAAAAATTATGCCCCAAAATTGACCCTAAGCTCTGGTAATACTGCTCAGAAAAGTCCAAAAAGAAGCACCACCCCAGTGTCCCACTCTCTGCCGAGGCAGGAAGAGAGAGAGAGAGTGTGTGTGTGAAAGTGGTGATTGGGGCTTCACTCTTCTTGTTTTGGCAGTGAGCTCCGAAAGAGCTGCAGAGGCAAGGAAAGTCGTGTGTGTGTGTGTGTGTGTGTGTGTGTGTGTGTGTGTGTGTGCTTGAAGGAGGTGATTGGGGCTTATTGACAGTCAAAAATACACCACTAGATGGCCCACTCTCAGGGGTGACTAGCTGTTATAACTGCGAAGGAGGACAAGACTCCAAAAATGTAGGGCATTACATTAATAGAAATATAACTTCATTCCATATGGTTTATTTACAGCTATACCACATATACTGCATTTTATTATATAACCAACCATATTTTTCTGCCGAACCTATCTTCCTTAAAATGCTTTGTTGGCATTCAACCACCATCTTGAAGGAGAGAGAGGCAGGCTAGCTCCAACTGTCTGCCTGGAAGAAGCAGAGTCCTCCCTCCAGTCCATCTGCCTTGGTCCAGGCCTCAGAGGGAGAGAAGAATGCTGGACCTGATCCCCTCCCCCTCCCCATACCATTCCCTTCTCCTTGTGTGTCATGTCTTTTAGATTGTAAGCCTGCGGGCAGGGAACTGTCTGGTTAAAAAATAATAAATGTAAGCTGCCCTGAGAGCCATTAGGGCTGAAGGGCGGGATATAAATACCTAAATAAATAAATAAAAATTATCCACTGTTAAAACCTCTCTCACCATCCTCCTTTTCCCTATCTGCATGTCTCCCAACCACCTAACACTACTTCCCTCCAGTTTCTTCCTTTCTGATTCTGATGCTAAAACCTTCTCTTCCAACAACATAGAAGCAGTGTTAGATGGCTGGGAGGGGGGTGCAGAGAGGGAAAAAGCAGAAGGTTTTAACATCGGATTCAGAAAGAAAGGAACTGGAAGGAAGTGGTGTTAGGTGGTCTGGAGAGGTCCCAAGAGGGAAAAAGAGGCAGGGAAGTGGTGTTTTCTTTTGTTTTGTCCTTTACATCCTTTGCTACATGCCCCTAAATTTTACCCTTGACCTGTCCACAGGTCATATCAAAATCCATGATTTTGGTCCTAAAACATTTCTTCAACTTAAACATGAGGTTGACTAATAGTCAAGTATATACAGTAAGTGGAGTAATGAATCAGAGAAGGCTTAGTCAGCAGTCCCAAGTGTAGTGATTGCTTTAGACAGCAGATGCTGGGGCTAGCAGTGGCCATTTCTGTTCATCCTGAACTCCCTGGCTACTTCTCTCTGTTGAAAGACATAGCTATGCATGCCCTACAACCTGTTCTGCACAGCTCAACTAGCTGCAACCTATGCTGTGGTGAAGGACACATTCCTACTAAATGATTGAGAGTTTTCCACATTCACCAGAAAGTGAGAAGCTGCAGGCAGCGCAGGTCACTGACTGACTAGTCACACAGTTCCCAGCCTGTTGCACATTGGTACTCACCTTGGGGTAGTAGTAATGACATATCTCTCCTAGGTCCTTGCCTGTCACAACCCCAAGCCGGATGGCCAATCTTTGGCAGAGCAACCCCAGGACTGTGGCCCAGAGCAAGACCCAGAGGAGCTGCGAGGGGAACAAGGGCACATGGTCACATGGTACAAAGTACAAAGTCAAACTTTCCCCAAAACTTTTGCTTAGCCTTGAATCTCAGCTGCAGGACAGCTACAAAGCATGCATGCATGCATGCATGAATATAGACTGCATCTATACTGCAGATTTAATGCTGTTTGACACCGCTTTAACTGTCATGACTAGATACTATGAAATTCTGGGATTTGAACAGCCAAGAACTGAAGTTTTATTTTTCACCAACAAATTCAAGCTTTAATTCCTCACATACAGCCAATCAACAAAACTACAAATGAGATCTCTGTCTCTCCCATTTCTATCACTACTCTCCTTTCAGGGCAGGTGGTTCTTGTCTCTTGCAGAAGACTGAAGAGAGGAATGTCGGGGAAGTTTGGAGCGGAGGACCTAATTTTCTCCGTGGGTTGCCAGTCAGCTTCTCTATTACTGTGGGCCCTTGTCCCTCTTCCACAGCAGCGGCCTTGGGTGCCCCACCACAGGTTTGGTGCTTCTCCCCGGTGATGCTCTGGTGCTGCTACACTGTAGTCTTTGTCTGAGGCAACTGGCCTAGGAAGCCTTCTAACTACAGGTCCCTTGTGGCCTCCCTTTTCCACACTGCAGGGCAGTCATCCAACCCTCTCTCCCTGGGTGTGGGTTCTCTTCCTGAGCTAAGGTGTACAGGTGCATTGGGACACCCTGACATCTCCTCCAGTCTGTTACAGATGGAGACACGACAGTTAAAGCAGTCTTAAACTTCATTAAATCCTCAGTGTAGCAACAACTGAAAACAATAGGAACACTCTTATAAAATCCTTCTGATTCAAGAGGTGAAGGAACAAAACTGAGTGCAGTGATGAAGGCAATCTTCCACCCCCGCTCTTAGCTTTTCTGAAGTTAAGTGACACTCTGATGCCCATCCAAAAAGCAGCAGCAGGGCAAGGGAGGACTGCATAGCTAATCCCAAGAAAGATGTCTCGTCTCTAATATCTCCATTTTAACTAATATCTCCATTTTAACTAATTGTATTTTATACTGTCATTGTTTTTATTATGTTAAGTTTTGAAGGGAGGGAGAGGGTTTGGGGTAGGGGATTACGTACATTTAGTTTTTATGGTATATGTATTTTATTGTTCTTTTTGTCCCTTTGTAACCCTCC
The DNA here is from genome assembly GCF_019175285.1 of Sceloporus undulatus. Classification (NCBI taxonomy): domain Eukaryota; kingdom Metazoa; phylum Chordata; class Lepidosauria; order Squamata; family Phrynosomatidae; genus Sceloporus; species Sceloporus undulatus. Next base: position 249,152,576 of record NC_056522.1, on the reverse strand, counting down.
TCGATTCATTGAGAGAGGCGGGATATATAAATTATTATTATTAATTGTAGTAGTAGTAGTAGTAGGTGGAGTGAAGCAGCCACCTCAGGCAGCTCATGCAGAGGGACAAGGAGGAATCAGAGCTTTGTATGCCATACAGCCTATGCTGTGCCCCCCCTGAGTTAGCCTCCTGTCCTCAGGTGTAGTGCAGGATGCTCTGTCATTATCTCTTTTGAAGCAAATGTCAACTATGGCTAAGTCTGCATGGGCCAAATAGTACATACTCCCCTTGTCCTCACAGCAATAATCCAAACAATGTAGTGCCCAAACCCTCATTCTGGTATGAACTGTCCTGATGATGTATGGCCAGTTCAGCACTGACCCCGTACTATACCACTCTTTTGCTCCAGTTCTTTTCAGAAAATCTGGAACCCTCCAGAGCAAAGCTAGGTGGCTGTTCACACACCTTTCCCACTGTGCCACCTGCTGGCCCTGCTGGCATGAGTCACTCCCTCTGAGGTCAAAACAAAGCACCCAGCTGTGTGATTGAGGTTGGGTGCCTCCTTTTCAGCCTCAAAGGAAGTGAATCGTGGTGGTGGGCAGCACAGCAGGGTGTGTGTGTGAACAGCAGCTCCCCATTGCTTCGGATTGCCTGGGGAACAGGGAATTAAGGGCCAGAATATCCCTGGGCTGCTCATGGAGTATTTTGGCTCATGCAGAAATGTCCCACCATTCCAGTCAGCTTTTGTATATAAAATGGAAGTAACCATTTTGTTACTTCTCTCAGTTCATGAAATGTCTTGACTTCTCTCCTGGTTAGGAGGGTGTTTAGAAGCCTTGGCATTTAGAAAAATGCTCAGGGACCCCAAGTAAACAAAGAAGGGATTATTGTCAGGCCCTCACACCACACTGGTGTAAGCCAGCCCTCCAGCCAAAACCTGTCCTTCAGTCACACTCACCTGAAAGCCAGCAACAGCTCCACACTGTAAATCTGATTCAATATTTCCTGGATCCAAGTAGGCAATGCTCATGAGGAAGCCAGGCCCAGTGAAAGCCCAGAGCTTCCTAAAACTAAAACCATACTGGAGGAGTGAAAAGAAATGTCTTAGTGCCCATCTCCCCATTATAATGCTTTAGCAATGTAACTCTTATCATCCATTTCCTGTAGCACCCTATCCTGTTCTTATACATAACAGAAGAAAAGCAATGCAGATACAGGAGGATAGCATTCTTTTAAACACACACACACAACGAAAACAAAACAACTATTGTTTATATAGTTATCCTTAAAAATATTTATATTCAACTCTGTATCTGAAGATCTCATTAAAGAAATGTTGATTTCAGAACTAGAACACCAGAGTATACTGCCCAAAGAAGACTGAATAATAAAGTATAAAAAGTAAGGGGCTGTACAAACAGCCCTGAAGGGGCGGCTCCCAGCTGCCCCTTCTTCAGCTGGATTGGGCCCATGGCAACCTCATGCTGCGTCCCCAATCCGGTTGTTTGAGGGCACAAAAAGGAGCAGTAAAAAGCAGCTCCTTTTTGCACCATCAAAAAGGCACCATAGCTACAGCGGTGTGGCTATATGGTGCTCTTTCAGTGCTGCGTGATATGGATGTGGTGCCAGAGGCATGTCATGATGTTGTGCGCCATCTGGAGCAGCACGCAGCATCAGGGTGCCCTGGGGGTGGAGTTGGGCATGCGTCGTGAGGATGCTATGCCTGGACTCTGCCTCCAGTCTGGCCTTTCAGGCCAGTCTGTACAGGCCCTAAGTTAACAAGTAAAAGTCTTGCTGTACCAGAAAAAGAACTGCTGTCAGCTGATCAGACCCCAAACATGTCCCTGTACCTTAAGTATATGAGGGAGAATTAAACCAGTTATGGCTGATTTTTCATATTAATGTAAGGTTTGTTACATTTATATTCTGCCAGTTCTTCTCAAGGCCAGGCCAGCATGATCCTCAGAAAAGAATGCTGGGAGTAGGAGACCAGAACATCTGGAAGGCACCAGGTTGGGGAAGATGGGTTTACTGTGACCTGGAGCTATTCTCCAGGGATTTTCAGTTCGTGGTCTTTCCCCACAGGCCATGGATTGAGCCTGCAAAGCAGGGTCTACTTGCATTTGCTCTGCCACAAAGCTATTTGGCCTCCCTTTCCCATTATGCTACTGTAGTTTCAGAAAAAGCCATGCTAAAAGAATTGTCCCTTCCATGGAACTTCTGAATATACCAGAGCGTGTTCAGGGTCTCATCATCTGTGAAGGCCATTTGTTCTGCTAGGTCTCAAAGAATTCCAGCAACCTTGTCTTCTAACTTTAAAAGCAAAACCTATTTTCTCAGCCAAATGCATGCACATACAGCAGGTCACTTTACACTGCATAGAGATGAATCAAAGGGACTGTTCTGCTATGGCAAACTCAACAGATTAGGCCATGAAGGCATGTCTGTATTCATCTATGCCCTGGTCAAGACCTGCTTCCCCTCCAAGGCAATAAGTCATTCATTCTCCTGCTATCCATAGACTTACTCCTGCCACATCTGGGATGGCAATCTTCTCATCCAGGTAGGTTTTATCTTTGGCCTCCTCATGGTGATTTGTTTCTGTTGAACTGGTGGCACCATATTTTATTTTCCTTTTGATTTTGCTGCCTATAAAGAGAGAAAAATCAAAGGAAAGGAGAAGCATTCAGTAACATTTTTTTGAAAGTAGGGAGAAGTGAATCTTAAAGAGGGAGTAAGGTCTAATGCAAAGCCAGACAAGGCCAGCCCTCTTCTTTACCCCTGCCACCCTGAGTTAACTGAAGGCAAACAGTGGCCTTGTCTGCACTCACCAGGATACTCCAGGATGCTGCAGTTTTCTGGCCCTGGAGCTGTCCTGATCCTCCCGTTACCTGGCTCTTTATTCTGACACCAGGCAGCTGATTGAAATGTATCCCACTGAGCCACTGCTGCTGCCATGTGTTGCTTTGCTCTGAGATCAGAATGAGGAGCCCAGTGACAATCACATAGCTGAGCACTTTGTTCTCACCTCAGAGTGAATGACTGGTGGCAGTGGCGGACATGTTGGGTGGCTCAGCAGGATATGTTTCAGACAGTGGCCTGGCATCAGTAGGGAGGGCTCTGGATCTTCCAAGAAGATCTGGAGCAAAGGGCGATGTATTTTACTACATTTTTAGGAGGAGTATACCCTGGTTCAGGTCCTGAATGGGCCAGATGTTGTCTGGTTTGTCCACACCAGAACCAGGGTTTAGAGACCATGCGCCATCCAGTCTGCCTGCTGAGAGAACAAGGGATGATTACTTTTGCACTTTGAACTCAGTTTGCAGCAGTTGAAGAAAGCTACTTTTGCACTTTGAACTCAGTTTGCAGCAAGTGAAGAAAGCTACTTTTGCACTTTGAACTCAGTGTGCAACAGGTGAAGTAAACTGAGGCTAAAAAGAGAAAGTGAGAGATACCAGTAACTAGGACATTTTAAAAGCTGCTGGAAAAGTGGGTTAACCTGGACTGTCCCTGCCAAATTGAGACAATAAGATGGCAATAAGATTTGTAGCATCCACTCCTTGCTGTCAAAGAAAGAGGTAGAGACATGTAGCTGGCTTTTCCAGTATGATTTGTAAGGTCAGGGAATCATAAAACAAATTTGCAGGTACAGATACAACATTGGGTTTTATTTAAGTAATTTACAAAATTTCAGCAAGCTCAGCATTCGTCCACAATTTTACCCATGTTTTTCCTGTGTAAGCAATTCACATTTGGCTCCTGCATAGCCCAAATGAGACGTGCTGCTCAGTTTTGTCCTTGTAAGCTTGACTTCATTTTTGATGAGAAACAGTAATGGAAAACCAGTTCAGTCAGTCCATCCACTCCCATGAGATGTAATTTTCCTTGCAGATTCTAGGGATGTGTACAAACAGCTCATTGCAAGTCTAAGATGAAAGTCAATCCTACCATGACCGAATTTGTACTGTTTTTGTTGTGCTGGATTCTTGCATAAATCCTATTCAATTACTGTGGAATAGGACTGGCCTTAACATTAGGCAGAGTGAAGCAATTGCTTCAGGTAGCAGATGCTTGTTAGCAGTAGGGACAGCCTGGCAGCTGCTCCTCGTGCTTGTTGTTGTGTGCCTTCAAGCATTTCTGATTTATGGCAACCCTAGGATGAACCTATATGGATTCTTCTGGGGTTGACAGTGTGTGAGTTCCCTAAGATCATTCAATGGGTTTCCATGGCCGAGGAAGGAAGCGAACCCTGGTCTCCAGAGTCATAGTCCAATACTCAGACTACCATACTGGCTCTTAATGTACTTCTCACTTATTCAGTTCTATTGGAGAACAGAGGTGTGGGCATACCAGACAATCTGACCTACCCCCCTGAAGTAGCCTGTTGCTTCACATAGGAAGAGGACTCTACATCAAATGGGCAGGAGGCACCTCCAGGTAGCAAAATGTCTTGGCATAGCTCTGCTAACTGTAATTCTCCAACCACCTAGAGCCATCACAATCCCCAAATACAGTATGTGTGGTATCATTCTCATGGGATGTATTCTATTAGCACCAAGACAAAACCCTTAAAGCTTAGTCAAGTGATGGGTTTTTTATGTGTTATGTGTTTCGTGGCTGTGGGTAGATTTTTATGGGTCAAGAGGCTATGGAAAAAACAACTTACATTAATTTTCTTGTGTTGCATCAATTTTGATAAGGTACAGGGAAGTCACTTAGACTACAGACTTTATCGCACCTGTTTTTTCAGCATTAAGGGTATGGGAAGAGGACGCTCGTGTGCATGCACGACCGGCCAGAAATTGATTTTATTGCATGTCAAAGCATCCCCCAAAAGGCCCTGTTCCGTTCCATTGTGCCAAGCTGTCCTACTTCAGTGCTGATGGGCGCCATTTTGCTCGGTCGGAAGACTTCCGACCAGAACATTTCATGAACCTCAGCACTGAAGGAGGACAGCTTGGTGCAATGGAACGGAATGGGGCCTTTTGGGGGACGCTTTGACGTGTGGTAAAATCCATTTCTGGCCAGTCGCGTGCATGCACGCACACGAGCAATCTCTTCCTGTACGCTTAACGCTGAAAAAAACGGGTGTGATAAATTTCTACATCTGCACTGCAGGAAAAAATAACAGTTTGACACCACTTTAACTGCTATGGCTGAATGCTGTGGAAATCTGGGACTTGTAGTTTGTTGTGGCACCAGAGCTCTCTGACAGAAATGGCTAAATGTCTCATAAAACTAAATTTCCCAGAATTCCATAACACTGATCCATGCCAGTTAAAATGGTGTCAGACTGGATTATTTTATATGCAGCTGTATAATGGAAATGCAGCACTGAAATGAATGGCAAGGTGCAGGGCAATCCACTTCGTGCCTCCCACCCAATCTACAATCTGAGGTGATGGCCTCATCCTGCCTCATGGTAGGCCCTCCTACAATTAAATTAGGAGAGGCTAAATAGTGCTACTTGCATCTTAGCAGGGGTCTCAGTCCCGTTCCCTATTCCCCTGCTCTTTATTTACTTTTTGTAAATATTTTTAACACCTCTCCTCCAACATTTATTGATGCCACCTCTATAAGCATAATGGTAACTAATAAAATTTACACAGGCTGTAAAAGGAGTGACACTATCATATTACATTACAGCAGCAGTGTACAGTTATAACTTTCTCTTTTCCTACTGCCTTCTACCTTGCCAAGTATTATTGTCTTTTCTAATGAGTCATTACTTCTCATGATCATGTCCAAAGTCTCAGTTTAATCATCTTGGCTTCTAGGAAAAGCCCAGCTTACATTCCTGTCAGCTTCTTTTTTCTGGTGATCCAGGGAGTGGGAAGTGATGGGTCAACACTGCACCCCCTTATTTTGTGCAACCAGGGTAGAGTGCCTGCCTTCCCATTAGGATTCCACTGACAATGAGCAAACTGTTGGCCTTGCAAAATTCAGTCAGTCAATCAGTCTCCTGTTTCATTTCTTGATCTCCTAGGCCAGTGATGGCGAACCTATGGCACGCATGCTGGAAGTGACACACAATGCCATTTTGCCAGGCATGGGCGGCGAGGGAAAAGGCAGAAGAGGCACTTGCATGCCTCCTCTATGCCATTTTCAGGCCTTCAGGCTCAAGGTTATGAAAGCTCTTGCTAACCAAATTACTTCTTTCAGTTAGTCTCAAAGGTGCTACAAGATCCCTTTGTGTACTGATTTTTGAGACTGACATAGCTGTATATTTGAAGTTCTCCTTAGGAGTTTGATTAATTTCTTCTTGGATTTTGGTGCAGAATCTTTCAATTTCCCCCCTCTTCTTTTGCCTCTGTAGTTAGAGCATAAACGTGGATTGTAGTTATATTGATGGGTTTTCCCTGAAGTCTTATTGATATTATTTGGTCAGACTTTTCATTATAGCCATTCACTGCTTTTGTTACACATGTCCTCACCCCATTTCTTTTTAGATTTTCATGTCCTTAGTAAAACACTGTGTAGTAATTGTCCACTTTTGCTCACTCACCCAAGTATTGCCATGTTCATAAGTTACATTTCTTGTTTTACTGTGTCTAGCTTCCTCTGATTCATACTTCTCACGTTCCATGTTCCTATAATATATGTTGTGCACTTTCAGACTTTCCTTTCATTTCTGAGTACATCAACAGCTGAACATCCTTTCAGCTTGAGTCCAGTTGCGTTATTATCCACAGTGGTACATGTAGTTGTCCTCTGCTCTACTCCATTAGCTTGCTATGTGCCATCTGACATGGGAGTCTCATATTCTCACACTATCTCTTCTTTCATTTTCGATTGTCTCATGATAGGGTTTTTGTGGTTTAAAAAAATATACACAAGGGAGTTACTATGCTTCCTTCTGTGCAGTGCTAAGAAAGTGTTAGCTATGGGGCCACTGTTGTGGTCTATATGAGAGAGGCTCTGCCAGTGTCATCCCCCACTTGTCACATTTGCTTGTCACATTTAGTCTGGTTCTTCAACAGAAGTCTATCTAACCTAGGAGACCCTACCAGCAGCACTGCTGCCATCAACATAACCTTCTGCCTCACAGGTGCTTGCAATCTCACCACCATGGAAAGGTAGTGCCACTGGTGGGCCATGCAGGAGGTACTTTCCTCTTAATCAAGACAGGATACATTGCATTTTGGACTACAAAACTATAGCATAGGGGGATTGTGGGAGCTGTTGTGTGCCTTCAAGTTATTTCTTACTTATGATGTCACAAAGCAGACCTATCACAAGTTTTCTTAGCAGGATTTGTTCAGAGGCAGGTTGCCATTGCCTTCCTCTGAAGCTGAGCGAATGGGACTTGCCCACGGTCACCCAGTGTAGAAGCTAGGAACTGAACCCAGTCTCTAAAATCACAGTCCAGTGCTCAAACCATGACACTACACTGGCACCCCACTTTCGGAGTAGTACTCCAAAAAATGTATTTTCTCAGCTTGGGACCACAACTGAATTGTGATAGCCATCGGTACTATCCCAGTTATGTGAGGATGGTATAGTAAAACAAGGAATTGGTGTGAAAAGTCCCTTAGGCATTCTGAGTCAAAAGCATTCAGGATTTTAAAGATCATGACCAACATCTTGAATTGTGACCCAAAGCAAACTGAAAGACAGTGCAGATGTGTCTTCCTGGATGAATGGGACCAGACATTTTTGGGATAGCTCCTGGTTCCCTGAAATCCCTTGTTATACTCTGGGATTTGGTTCCAAGATCCCCCGTTGATAACAAAATCCATGGATGCTCAAGTCCCATTAAATATGACATAGAAAAATGGTGTCCCTTATAAAAAATGAAAAATAAAGGTTTGATATTTGAATTTTATACTTTTTTTGAACATTGTCATACTGTGGATGCTTGAATCTGTGTATAAAAAATCCTTGTATAAGAAGAGCCGACTGTACCAGTTTATCAGTTGGAAAGGCATTTTGAAGAAACATTTAATTAGTAATCAAGAAAACATTAAGCAAGCATTAAAAAACATTGGGTGACTTAAAATTAGAATACCATAATGAGAGAATAAAGCACCCTTCCTGACCTTTAGTTGCAGAGAAGGAAGTGCAGAAATTAATGTTTGTGTAATGGGCAAGATTCCAGGGGAAATAATGCATTTCCCCCATTTCTTCAAAGCTAATTTGCAATATATAAAGTTCACATACATCCTCCTCCTGAGTCATAGTATCCAAGGTGGTGTTTTAATTTGTTTTTAACATTGAATTTTTCATGGAGTTGTTCTTTATTTAATTTTTTAACTTTTGAAGTGAGAGACAATTTTTTTTTTTTGGTAGCTGTACTTGTTCTAATTTGTTGCAAGCCACCTTGACCCCTGTGCTGGGATAAGGGCAGGATATTAATAAACAAATATTTTTAAGATTAGGAGATTACTTGTTTTATAGATATGAAAAATTATAGTTCCCTTTTACAAATTCAACACACACACACAAAATGACTAGAAATGGAAGGAAATTTTCTTGAATTTGACAGACTTGACAAAAGTTGCATTTTATGCAATTAATCTTGAGCATTTAAGAAACTTACAGGGCATTTTTGAGAAATCTGCTGTCCACAAAAAAGGTATGTTTTAAAATGCAAATAACTGAAATGTTCATATTTGGGGGTGGGAGTACGGAGAGACTTTAGCTAATGGGCTAAAAGGCAAACGTTCTGTAAGCTAAGGAAACTGCGCAAATGAGGAAGTCCTCAAGAAAAATGCACAAATATATGTATGATTGTCAAAGCGGGAAGAAAATTAAGCAAGAAAAGGAAGAAAATGCAAGTGGAATTTGGAGAAAGTCAGATTGAAACTGAAAATTTCACATCCATAATACACACCACACACGTATTCAACTAGCCTCCTAGATGTCACGTTGAAAATGTGCAGGTGGTTCATGCTTGGCAAAGTTTTTAGGTGTCAGCTTTTTCTGTTTTATAGACTGAACAAGATGTCAAAAGATCCTATAAAGACAGAAATGTGTGCATCATCTAATTTATGAATGTAGGCAATGTGTTAATGTTACACAGAAACACGTGGTTAAGTTAACTGAAATCAATAACTTTCATTCGATGTTTTGGTAACAGGCAAACTTATTAATAGCTACTTCTTGATTATCAGTGCTGTATGTCATTAATTTTTACTGTCCTTCATTGCTATTTCAAAAACTTGGGGATACCAGGCTTGACATACGGGGAAAATGGCACAATATTTTAGCAGGCTTTTGGAAGGGCAAACTCACCAATATTCAGTGTTTCATCCCATACATCTGGCAACTAAGTTTATACTGAACCTGGAGCAACAGAATATGTGGCATTTATAAAGTATAGACCATGAAAAGCTATGGAATGCACTCAGAGACATGGAGCACTACATCTGATAGTCGTCACAGACATGGACCACTACATCTGATACTCCTAATGAACAATCTGTACCAAGTACACAAGGCCACTGCCAGAACAGAATTCGGGGGGAAAGAGTGGCTCCCAATAGTCAAAGGGGTCAGGCAAGACTGCATCCAACACCTTACTTGTTTAGCTTATATGCTGAAAACTTCATAAGAAAAGCAGAATTAGAATCAGAAAAAGGAGGAGTGAAGATAGGAGGAAGCAACATTAACAACCTAAGATATGAGAATGACACCATAATATTAGCAGAAGACATTCAGGAATTGGAATAGTTAATAAAAGAAGGTCAAAGATGAAAGTCCAAAGGCAGGTCTGATGCTGAACATAAAGAAAACAAATATAATTACCACAGAAGTGATACACAAATTCAATATAGACAACGAGGAAACTGAAATACAGTGAGCCCTTCCCTTACATGGGGGATCTGTTCTGGACACCCACCCCGCATAAGGGAAATACCGCATATGGTATAGCCCCATTAAAAACAATGGGGCTTGTGCCTGCAGTGTGGTGTGGAGTGCCTCCCACAGGTGCACATCATTGCTTCTTCTGGCACGGCTTTCAGTGTATGCTGAAAGCCGTGTATGGTGCACCCGCATATGATGTGGGCGCACAGTAGTTAAAGAATTCCCATATCTAGGATTAAACATTGACCAGAATGGAGACTGCAGTCAAGAAATAAGAAGAAGACTAGGAATGGGAAGGACAGCTATGAAGGACCTGGAAAAGTTACTGAAGAGCAAAAAAAGAGCAAAAGGACTAAAGTCAGAATCGTTCAGGCCATTGTATTCCCAATTACCACGTATGGATGTGAGAGCTGGATAGTGAAGGAAGCAGACAGAAAGAAAATCAACCCATTTGAAATGTGGTGCTGGAGAAGAGTACCATGGACAGCCAAGAAGACAAACAAATGACTTCTTGAACAGATCAGGCCCGGGGTTTCTTTGGAAGCAAAGATAATCAAGTTGAGATTATTGTACTATAGCCACATCATGAGAAGGCATGGATCACTAGAAAAAATAATGCTAGGAAAGGTAGAGGGTAGAAGAAAGAGAAGAAGACCACAAACCAAATGGATAGACTTAATCATAGGGGTTGTGGACAAGGGTTTGCAGGATCTGGGCAGGGCAGTGGAGCATAGGAATTCTGGGAGATGTCTCCTCCACAGGATCACCATGAGTCTGAACTGACTCAAGGGCAGCTAACAGGCAGAGGAGGAGCCTTGCAGGGCGAGCGTTTGCCTGTACTCCTTATCCTCCTCCTCCACCTGGCCTTCTCCTCAAGAGAAAGCTGGGCAGTGGAAGAGCCTTGAGGGGCAAGTGTTTGCCTCTCCTCCTCCTCCACCACCACCACCTGGCCTTCTGCTCGAGAGAAAGGTGAACAGTGGAGGAGGCTAGCAGGGCAAATGTTCACCCATCCTCCTCCCACACATGGCCCTCTTCTCAGGAGGAAGCTGACAGTAGAGGAGCCTTGAGGTCATTCCACATCCTCATGGGCCGCCCAAAATCCTTTGACAGGTTGCATGTGGCCCTCGGGCCATATGTTGTGCAGACCTGCTTTAAACTGCATGAATTCCCATTTTCCACAAATTAACAGGCAAGAATTGAGTGAGGTTAAAAACAAATGCATACATAAGTGAGAAAGATGCAAGAAACAAACAGTTTCTTGGGTGGCATAGTAGCAATAAAAGAGGTAGAAGCAAGTAGGGTTAAATCCCAGTCTTGTACTCTGGTAACCAAAAAATTGGTATAAACTCATTAACAAAGAAATAGAAATGCAAGCTCCCGACATCGCAATTTCAGTTAACCCCCCCCCCCAACAGTGCTTCTATGGCCTGGTGGCGCAGTGGTTAAATGCCTGTACTGCAGCCATTTACTCACAAACCACAAAGTTGTGAGTTCAGTACCAGCCAGGGGCTCAGGGGCAACACAGGCTTGCATCCTTCCAAGGTCACTAAAATGTGTTCCCAGCTTGTTGGGGGCAATTAGCTTACAGTTGTAAACCACTTAGAGACTGCTTAGTTCAGTATGAAGCGGTATATAAATGAAGCTGCTATTGCTATTTAACAACTGAAACCTTTATCTATTCAGAAGAAAAAATTATCTACAGTATTCAGAAGACCTAAAGCATCAATTAAACCAGAGCTTGGGGGAGGGGGGAGGAATACTATTTTTTGGACTACAGCTCCCAGAATCTCTCAAGCCACCATGGATACTGGGAACTACAGTCCAAAAAAGTAAAAATTCAGCTATGAATGGTTTATGATTTTAGCATGTAATTACATGTATTCTTCTTAAGAAGTAACTTTCCAAGCCCTCCCAAGTTCCACCAAATTCAGTGAGGCTTATTCCCAAATAATTGGGCAAAAGATTGCAACGTACATTTTTGCCTGCCTTAAAGTGACTGGTCAAAAGGCACAGGGTAATAGTCATAACAGCCAGGAGCTGCCCAAGACATCTTGCTGCCTGAGGTGAAGAATAAGATGGTATCCCTTCCCTTTCCATGTACAAAAACTGGCTAGATGGAGTGTTGAATCTTCTTAGCACTGGTAAAGGGATGACATTTTTCCACATCTGGAGACAGCCAGATAAGCTATATGGTGCTGGCATCTCCCATCATTTACTGCCTGAGGCAATAGCCTCACTCTACCTATTGGTACAGCCAGCCCTGACAAATAGTTGTTCCTGACAAATAGCTGTAATAAAGCTAAACTTTCACAGCCACAACAAACTGTCTCAACTTGCTCTCCTCAGGATATGTTGAATTACAACTCCATCATCCCCGGTCTCTTGAAGGCTGGCACTCATATACACGTTGTACTACAACTCCCATATCTGTAATAGGCATATTACATAAGAAGAGGCAGACACCGCTCCACTATAGCTAGCTGTAGAAGCAGATGAAAGGCTCTCCCTCCATCTTAACTGACCTCAGAGGGAGAAAAGAACTGGCAGCATCTGGTGGATTTGATCCCCTTCCATACTGCCATTTCCTTCTCCTTTTGCCTCATGTCTTCTTAGATTGTAAACTTCAGAGCAGGGAACTGTCAAATTAGCAATCTGTAAACTGGCCTTTGTGGCTGAAGATCAGGGCATCAATACTCTAAATAAATAAATAAATAAATATCCCTTGGGGATGATGGGAATTGTCACCAAAACCTCTGTGGGCCTTCAGTGTGGGGAAGTCTGACCTAAGCTCCATGCCAGGAGAAAGGTGTCATATACACTGTATCAATAAATGAATGAATGAATGAAATGGCAAAATGGTCTATCTCAGATCCTGGCCTATAAACTCCATCATCTCCAACTAGCATGAACGTTTGGGATAGTGGATCACATTTGGTGGAAACCAGGTTGGGGATCTAATTCTGTTGTGACAATGCATGTATACATATTTTAAAAATCTACATGAAGAATAGTGTCAGAAGACAACTCTGCTTTAGTTTTTAAATGACAGGAGGAAGGATTAGTTGAGTGAACCCTTACCTGATTCCTGGGAGCCCATTTAGATCAAGAGGTATCTTCAGCGCAGATGCAAAGTTGGACGTCCACACAGTTCATAAAAGCAGGAGTGAAAGAGTCTGTAAGCATTGCCCAAGGAACTGAATAACAGAGCAGTCAGCAGAAGGCAATCTCAACAGTAGGGATTTCACAAGGAAGTAAAAGAAGGAAGTTCTGCTAAAGTAGCTAACCAGCATTGTCCCCAATGTACAAATATATCTACCTGACAAGGAAGAAGGGACGTTTTTAGTTGGTTTTGCTTTCAGTACAACACAACCTTCTTAGGGTTGCTGGTTTTTTTTTTTTTTTTTTGAGGGGGGGTTGGTATAGAACTGTGAGGAATCAGAAAAAACTGAGGCTAGTTGGCATTGGAGGATAGGGAAAGCGTTCATTGTGGTTGTATGCCTTCAAGTCGTTTCTGATTTATAGCGACCCTAAGGCAAACCTATCACAGGATTTTCTAAGGGCTGAGAGTGACTTGTACAAGGTCACTCAGTGGCTTTTCACAGCTGAGTGGGGATTTGAACCCAGATCTCAAGCGTCATGGTCAAACCACTATGCCACGCTGCCTTACAATTTCTGGATATTTATTTATTTGAGATCATTTTGGAAAATCCTCAGTAAAAATATATATGGAAAATTACACTAAAAGAAAACCCAATAATTAAAACACAAATGTGATAAAGATAATAATAAAACCAGAGGGGAAAAGTCAGTAAGATCTAAAAACCTAAATTCCTCAAGTTTTTAAAGAATTGACTGCCATGGGCTTTTAATGATGTGCTGTATTTTTTTCTTTTTATGTTCTATCTTTTAGTGGATTTTAACATGGTTATAATTGTATAGATTGTTTAATTGTTTTAAAAAGTAACTTTTATACATTTTTACTGATGGGTTTGTATGTTTTCAATTTGTATTGGTGTTAATATTTTGCAAGCTGCTTTGAATCCCATTATTGGGGATCAGCTGGATATAAATGAATAAAATATATTAATAAATAAATAGATAAGAGCAATCAAAAGAGCTGCAGCTAACAAAGAATATGGCTGCTAGAATTCTGGATGGCTTATGGAATAATTTAATGTCAGGTTTGAAGAAACTGCTTCAAGCATAATTATGGAGGTGTGTCTGTGTGTGTGTGTGTGTGTATGTATGCATGCATGTGTATATATATATATATGTGTGTGTGTGTGTGTGTGTGTGTATAATGTGTGAAGTATTTTTTAAATTATCACTATTTTAATGAAACTATGTTGTAAATATATTTTAAGTGTATTAACTGTTTTCACCATGTTTTTAACATAAATTCTCTTTTAACTTTTGTAATCAATGTTTTAACTGCTTTTGTTTTTTTAAGCTATTGTAAGCCACCTTAGGTCCCACTTTGGAAGAAAGGTGGGATATAAGTGCAATAAATAAATAAACAATACTTCAAAGTACTTGACAGCAGATGGAGAGTTTGTAAAAGTTACTTTTTTGTATCCCCATCCCCTTGGGGTTGCAATTCAAAATGTAACACTTCCAGAGTCTTAGCATTTCTCTAGAATTGGTGCTGCTTATCTTAACTCTCATTGAAAATCAAATCTCCATGTTTGCATTGTGCCAGAACCATCCCCTAATTCAGACTTCATACTTGCAAAGAGAGCGAGAGAGAGCGAGAGATCTATCTATCTATCTATCTATCTATCTATCTATCTATCTATCTATCTATCTCACAGATCTTCAACATCCACCAATTAGAACCTGGTGCAAAATAATTATATGTTCAGGAATCTGTTTTGGAGGACCAGAACTGAGCAGATATTACAGTCTTCCCACTTAAAAATCAGTTCTTGGCCATACCAATCATTGTTAATTCTAAAATTAAGTATAAATCAGGGCAGTGACTGGGTAGTACCTGAGAGTCAGAAATGCTTGGTGACTCAGAGGCTTAGTACCAGACCAATTGATCCTGATCTGCCTTCTGTCCACCCTTGTTTTAAAGCAGAGGTGGACTTGCAGGGTACTTTGATTAAATTTTTCAACAAGAGTCCTGAGGACTACTAACCAAAGCCAAGTGCAAAACAATGCCTTAGGAAGGAAAACATTAAACTAAGAAAGAGGTTACCTCTGAGCACATGTTCAGCCAAGGAGGTTTCTTGTCCGTATCAGGGCTGGAACTCACGCACAAATCATTTTACACCACCCCACCTGAGCTACAGATAGATCCCATTTTACCTTCTGCCCGCCTGGTTTAGTAAATAGCTTCAATAGCTCCAGTAAGAAACCTTACAGTAAATGCACAGTATCAGAAATATGCCTCACAATTGTTTGTATCACAACCTAGACCTGTTAGAACACGTCTGGAACAACTGACAATGCAGGTCTGTGTGTCACAACACACTGCATACTCTCTATTTGAATGACAAGAGAGATTTCAGATTTCAGTGTCTTTTATAATTCCCTGTTCCCATGAATTTTGGGCTCTATAACCATTCCATTTCTGATCTTCATCACAGTGATCTCAGAATTATGAATCTGTATGTGAATGTACATGAAACCTTTTATTTCCTGTATGAAGGGCTATATCCTTGTAGGGCTGGGATTTCTGCTAGAGGGAAACAGGCTGCTATTACTAGGGAACTGATTATCACTTGCAAGGGCTGAGGGCCACATTTGGCTGAAGTGGTTGCATCTTCTATTCTGATGTTGAATCAAGATGGCAATCTAAGTCGAGATGGCAGTCTGATAAGTAAGGTTTTGCAAAGAAAAAAATGGTTATGTGCATCTCAGTTTTGCAAGCAGTGAGATGTTCCAGACATGCAGCACTTAACGTGGGTTTTCTAACAATTGTAGAGCCATTCCCTGATTATAATCAAATGCATAAAAGAAAAATTTAAAAAGGAAGCGAACATCAGAGCAGGAATGCCAATTCTAGTCATTGGAGGTGGCCAGACTGGTCTTCCTTTTGCCGTTATGCTCATTTTCACGCCCTGGAAAGGCCAAATCAGGGCTGTGGTATGTGGTTGCCACAGCTCCGATTTGGCTCAAAAAGCACAGCTCCTGTGTTCAGAAATAAAACCCATATTCTGATTACTTCTCTTTTCACTAAACTATTTCCCAGCACTGCAGTAATTAAAATACAAGATTTTCAGTGTGTGTGTTTTTAGGAAGTTAAGAAATACCTTTTCCTGCTTGGTTCCAATTGCTATACTATCACTTTTTTCTGGGTTTGAATATTTTTATGTATGTGTTAGCAAATATTAAAGCAGTGAGGTAGGTGCTCCTGTTACTGTTCTCCCCACCCCCCCATGACTCCAAGGACTTTATCACACAAGGCTGGTAAATGGCAATTACAGTTGGAAAACAGTCTTTGGTGGATACTGTTCTGGGAAACAAAGGTGTGTTACAGACACGCCTATAGTGCGTATTAGGGTTAGGAAGGGGTGTATTAGGGTTATGAAGGGGCGTCACTTCCTGACGCCCCTAACCCTAGTACGGACTGGATCCGTACAAAATGGCAGCGCCCGTTCCACACGAGGGCCGCCATTGCTACGTCACGACCATGCCACCTCCAAACGGGGCAGCGCAGAAGTGATGTACTGGAACCGCGTGAGGGCGCTTGGGGTGCCCTTTCCGCGGCCCTGGAAGGAGCTCCGTTTCGGAGCTCCTTCCACTTTTGCGTTGCTGGGCACAGCCTTTACATGGCTGCGCCAGCAACGCAGAGCAGAAAGGGGCCAAGCGGCCCCTTTCTCCTCGTCCCCGCTGCCGCCGGGTGTTCTTGGGGCTTGAAGCCCCAAGGACACCCCTTTCCAGGCCGTGGGGAAGCAGCCTTTTGCTGCTTCCCCGCAGCCTGGAAAGCAGCGGATCGGGGACTCAGAGGCTGCCATTGTGGCAGCTGAGGCCCTGATCTGGCGGGGAAAGGGCTGGATACAGGCCGTCCTAAACAGGTGGTCTGTAACGTGCCAAAAAGAAGCAGTATTGTAGATATTGGCCTGTTACAGACTGCCAAAATAAAGCTGCTTCGGGTCTCTTTGGAGGTATGCTACTTAAATGATGCATGGGTCCTAAGAGTCCAGAGGTTGCACCAAAGCCACACTCCATTCCTAAGCACCAGAGTGCAGCTTTTGGTGCAGCTTCCGGATTCTTAGGATGCATGCATCATTTAAATAGAATACCTCCAAAGAGACCCGAAGCAGCTTTATTTTGGCAGTCTGTAACAGGCCATTGTTTAGTGTAAAAAAATCACACTATAAAATCTGCTCCCACTTGATGCAGGATCTTTCAAAGTTTGATGTCATTCATATGCCAAATTTCTATGCAATAGCCTTTAGCATTTCTGTGGAGGGTTTTGGAACACCCAAAATAATGCCATGCAGGAAGAGTCTGCACAGTTAGTGTTTTTGAACAGGTTCATGAAACAGCACTAGAAATACCCAGAAAAGATCTGCAGCTCCAACAGTATTTCTTTTCAGTATGTATGCAGGGGTAACTGTGTTGGCCGTTTAGCAAATTCAAACAAAAACTCACCAGTGATACCTTTATGCACAATATACTTGTTGTAAGCTTTCAGAGTTCCACAGATTTTTTCATCAGGCAAGATGCTACAAACCAAATGGGAGAAAAATTGGAGATATTAGTAAAATGCTAGCTTGTTTGCAAGAATGTCATGGGGAACCTTGTCAAAGGCCCTACTGAAATCAAGATACTGTATACTATATCTACGGCATTCTCTTCATCTACCAAGCTGGTAATTTTATATATATATAAAAAAAGATCAGATTAGTCTGGCATGACTTGTTTCTCTGAAATCCATGTTGACTTTTTGTGATTATGGAATTGCCTTCTAGATGTTCTCAGTCTCTGTTTAATTATCTGCTCCAGAATCTTTCCTGGTATTGATGTCAGACTAACTGGATGATAATTGTTGGGATCCTCTTTTTTCCCCTTTTTTGAAGATGGGGACAACGTCTGACCTCCTCCAGTCTGCTGAGACTTCTCCTGTTCTCCAGGAGTTCTCAAAGATTTGCATATCAACAGGACTCTTCCCTTACAATCCAATATGTCTCCATTCCTGTGAGGACACAGCAGTGGCGCTTCGAAAGCTTGCAACAAGTATATTGTGTATTTCGGTTACCCAATAAAGGTATCACTCACTGTTCGGTGGATATTTTTTAGTATGGTGAGACTGTTGTATGATTTGGCACTGTATGAACATGTTTCAAAAAAACATGTTCTTTACTACTGTACATCTCCACTGATGAGTGTAAATTTGGATCTAACCCAGGGATGGGCAAAGTGTGGCCCTTGGAACCTCAAAGTACAGCCCCTGAAGCCCCCCCCCCCCCCCCCCCCCGCCCCGAAAATTCAGGCTGATTTTCAAGGGTTTTTTAAAACACAAAACCCACCCAACATGTTCATCCATAGCAAAATGCTAACAGAAGACAGAGAAAAGGCAGAATTACTCAACACCTTCTTTGCCACAGTCTTCTCAGAAAAGGCAAAGGGTGTTCAACCTGAGGATAATGGAACAGAGGACAGAATAGGGGAATTTCAGCACAGAATAAGTAAAGAGATAGTAGAGGAACACCTTGTTAATCTAAATGAATTTAAGTCTCCGGGACCAGATGAACTCCATCCAAGGGTATTAAAAGAACTGGCAAAAGTAATATCGGAGCCATTGGCAATAATCTTTGAAAACTC
This sequence comes from Sceloporus undulatus, assembly GCF_019175285.1. Taxonomy (NCBI): domain Eukaryota; kingdom Metazoa; phylum Chordata; class Lepidosauria; order Squamata; family Phrynosomatidae; genus Sceloporus; species Sceloporus undulatus. Next base: position 249,134,014 of record NC_056522.1, on the reverse strand, counting down.
CTGGAAAACAGGAGAGATCCCAGCAGACTGGCGGAGGGCAAACGTTGTCCCCATCTTCAAAAAGGGGGAAAAAGAGGATCCCAACAATTATCGTCCAGTTAGTCTGACATCAGTACCAGGAAAGATTCTGGAGCAGATCATTAAACAGAGAGTCTGTGAACATCTAGAAGGCAATGCCATCATCACAAAAAGTCAACATGGGTTTCAGAGAAACAAGTCATGCCAGACAAACCTAATCTCTTTCTTTGAGAAAATTACCAGCTTGGTAGATGAAGGGAATGCTGTGGATATAGTATATCTTGATTTCACTAAGGCCTTTGACAAGGTTTCCCATGACATACTTGCAAACAAGCTTGTAAAATGTGGGCTAGACAAAGGAACTGTTAAATGGATCTGTAATTGGTTGACCGGCCGAACCCAAAGGGTGCTCAACAATGGCTCCTTTTCATCCTGGAGAAAAGTGACCAGTGGGGTCACACAGGGCTCTGTCCTGGGCCCAGTGCTATTCAACATCTTTATCAATGACCTGGATGACAGAATTGGGAGCATACTTATCAAATTTGCAGATGACACCAAATTAGGGGGAATAGCTAATACCCCAGAGGACAGGATCAAGATTCAAAATGACCTGAATAGACTGGAAAGCTGGGCCAAAGCTAACAAAATGAAATTCAACACGGAGAAATGTAAGGTATTGCACTTAGGGCGGAAAAATAAAATGCACAGATATAGGATGGGTGACACCTGGCTGAATGAAACTACGTGTGAAAGGGATCTAGGAGTCCAAGTAGACCACAAGTTGAACATGAGTGAACAGTGTGATGCGGCAGCTAAAAAGGCCAATGCTATTTTAGGCTGCATCAATAGAAGTACAGTGTCTAGATCAAGAGAAGTAATAGTGCCACTGTATTCTGCTCTGGTCAGGCCCCACCTAGAATATTGTGTCCAGTTCTGGGCGCCACAATTCAGAAAGGACATTGAGAAACTGGAGCAGGTCCAAAGGAGGGCGACAAAAATGGTGAAAGGTCTGGAAACCATGCCCTATGAGGAATGACTTAGGGAGCTGAGGATGTTTAGCCTGGAGAAAAGAAGGTTAAGAGGCGATATGATTGCCCTGTTTAAATATTTGAAAGGATGTCATGTTGAAGAGGGAGCAAGCTTGTTTTCTGCTGCTCCAGAGAACAGGACCCGGAACAATGGATGCAAGCTACAGGAAAAGAGATTCCACCTGAACATTAGGAGGAACTTCCTGACAGTAAGGGCTGTTCGACAGTGGAATGCACTCCCTCGGAGGGTGATAGAGTCTCCTTCCTTGGAGGTCTTTAAACAGAGGCTGGATGGCCATCTGTCAGGGATGCTTTGATTTGGATTTCCTGCATGGCAGGGGGTTGGACTGGATGGCCCTAGTGGTCTCTTCCAACTCTACGATTCTATGATTCTATGATTCCAAACACAAAAGGAAATCTTTAAAAAATGCTGAAAATCGGCCAGAAAGGCAGCTTGAAGTGACATCACATCACTTTGGGTTCAGCTTGGGTACATCACCAATTACTTAACAACTATAAAAATAAATACAAAATAAACAATCCTATTAATGTCTTACAATAATAAAAACCTGTGCACACCTGTAAAAGTGGCCAATAGATCAATTTGACCCATTAGAACATGTTTGGTCAGATGAAAGGCCTGTCTGGTCCAGCATTCTCTTACCACCAGACAAGCAATTGCTTTTGGGAAACCTACTACTAGGATATGAGTGCAACAGCACTCTCCTGTCCATGATCCCCAGCAACTGATACAAAAGAGTGTGTAGATGGTTCTTCTCTTCCCTATTACAATCTCTATTAAATCTCACAACCACTCCGTGGATAGAGTGTCACGCCAGTGAGTCGCATGGTTCAGTGTGGTCCTGGGCCAGGTCCTCCTGCATCCTCTTGGCCAGTAGTCCAGATAATGCATTGTCAACATCCTGGTTCTGGTGCAAACAGTTCAGATGATGTCCAGCAAGTTCAGTACCAGAACAAGGGTATAACCCTCTTACAATGGATTTTAAAAAGTCACTAGTTGCTCTGAATGTTCCCTGAAGATCCAGAGCCCTCCATTTCAGCATTGGGTGCTTGTTTAAAATGCTCCAGGCCTGGGATACTCAGGGTTGCCCCTGGAGTCTTCTGGCCTGTGTGAACACTACCCTGGATTTCCCAAGTTCCCACCTGCCCCCAAAACCACTGCTCCACAGAGGTTCTTATACAGTTTCTTATCTTCTGGGACCTTGTTCCTGCACCTTTAACAGTATCTGCAGATGTCAGCAATTGATCTCCAGAAGTTAGCAGTTAATAAGGTTTGTCCTCATAGTATGAAAACAGGAGACACCATTTATCTGCTGATTTTTGTAGATCAATCAATTCCATGACTAGGCCCAGTGCTAACCTTTCAGACATGTTATCATTGGGGATTTTCCCACTCCAGTGTCCAGAAATAGAGGAAAGGCTGTGGAATTGTACTAGAGTGTGAATTCTCTAATTTCCCCATACTTTAGATGCAAAGACTGCATTAGTCATCCTTGAGTAATGCTCAAGTTACAGGCATTCTTTGTGTGCTCATCGCAACAGGCAGAGTTGCTTCCTTGCTTGAAAACAAAGTTCCCTCTCCTCTTTAGGTACTAGGCTAGTCTTTCCCAACCCAGCACCTTTCAGATGTGTTAGCTGGAGATGTTGAAAGCTATAGTACTAAACATACTGGCAGTGCTGATTAGGGAGAAGCTTGCATTGGGGCTGTATCTTCATAGCAGAAACAGTCCAGTTTGACACCACTAACTGCCATGACTCCATGCTATGGATTTCTGGGAACTGTAGTTCATTGTGGCACCAAAAATCATTAAAAGGGCATTGCAGTCCCAGGAAGTCATTTGGCCATTCTGTTCATTCTTATATTATGTTAGACATTCACCAATGTAAATGGAAAGGTCAGTGAAAGGACAGATCCAGCAAAATAAACCTTTTTAAAAAAACAATAGCTAAAATTTGGGTTGTGGTTTTTAAAAATCCCAACAATGCTAAATTTTACTCTCATTTTATCTGTTCAAAAGAAATGATTGTGTCTCCAGAGTCCTGGTTTGTTCTGTTTTTAACTGATTTTGAAAACTGCATAATGAATTTGTGTTATAAATGCCTTACACATATAAATAACTAATAAATCACTGGAAGGGGAAAATGCAAGGTTGCGTCTCTCTCTAAACCACATTGTGCTTACTTGCCCTGGATGTGTAAGATTTGTGTTGTGCATTGCTGAATCATCATCTGATTTTGCTAAGTCATCCTGAGTGAGGAGCCTGAAGGAAAAAACAACCATGCAGAGGGAGGCTGGGGACAAAATAGTTCTTGTTTTTCCCTCACAGTCAGCATGAACCTTAGATACAGTTCACTTTCTTTCCCCCTCTAGATACATTTTTTTCCTTTGTGACAACTACAAAGGGTTGGTGGAATAATTTCTTACACATGCCATCCTGAACAACATGGGTACTAGCTGGACTTTTAAATAGCAATCAGGTTTTGAAGTTAGAATATTCCCATATCTGCTATGGGTAGGGAATGTATTACCTTCCAGATGTTGATTAACTACTGCCCTTATCATCCATCACAAGTGGTCATACAGGCAGTGGCAGGTAAGAACTAGAATGTGAGAGCATCTGGAGGGCCATAGGTTCATCAGCCCCCCCCCCTGTTATTTTATTGTACACTAGCTGTACCTGGCCACACGTTGCTGTGGCTCAGTCTGGTTAGATGGAAAAGAAAGAAAAGAGAAAGTGCACGTTTCTAAAATATTTAATTTCACAATGTTTGTGGGTATACAATATTTTTTGTTGTTCCATTGTCTGTGTAGATATAGAAATTGTCTGGTTTGCCGACTCTAGAACACGCAACATATAATTGTCCATGTGAGAAGCAATCCGTGTCTAGATCTAAACCGCACAATTCTAAAGATTGGCCCTGAGCTTTTTTGATGGTGACTGCAAATGCCAATCGAATATTTAGTATAGCATGTGTTGCTGTAACGTCCAACAGATGGTGCTGTTTTTTAAAAACATATTTTTACCTGTCACAGGTGTGACATCTATATAATAGTAGGTATGTGTATGTAAAAACATGCATGTATTCAAATGGAACATTGTGTCAAAATTTCAAAGCAATTGGTGAAGAACTTTAGGAGATTTAAGATTTTGAACAAATATTTACATTTTTATTTATATAGATTGAACAAAGAGAAGAGCCCTTCCTCAGTAAAAAAACCCCCAATTTTATTAGAAATGGTCCTATTCACTGTTTACGTTGAAGTCAGCCTTCTTCAGCCTGGGGCTCCCAACATGTATTGAACTACAACTACTATAAGTACAGATTTTCCTGACTGTTGCCTGGGGCTGATGAGGTATGGAGACCAACAGCTGGGGAGTCAAACATTCCCCAAATCTGCTTTAGATAGTGCTTAAACCAGCTAAAATGAGAGGATATTCCCTAAGAATCTAAGAAGAGCTTTACTGGATTAAATGAGGGCTCCAGTGAGTCCAGCATCTTACTTGCAATAGTGGGTGATGCAGAAGTCTTAGGTCTAATCTGCACTGCAGAAATAATGCAGCTTCATATTGCTTTAACTGCCATGGCTCAATGCTATGGAAACTTGGAATCTGTAGTTTGTTGTGGTACCAGAACTCTCTGACAGAGAATGTTAAATATCTCACAAAACTACAAATCCCAGAATTCCATAGCATTGAGCCATGGCAGTTAAAGTGGTGTCAAACCACATTATTTCTACAGTGCAGATTAGACCTTAGTGTCAACAGTTCCATTGCTATTGTCTATTCCCAGGATCTAATATTCAGAAGCATAGTGTATGAGGACACTTAGGTTCCTTCTGGCTATCATGGCTCACAGTAATCTTTGATCTGGTTTTTATGTCACAGAAAGAGTGAGTTCTGCAGGAGGAGAAAGTTGGGGAATTAAACCTTTTTCTTTTTCACTTCCAGCACTCATTGAGGTTAAGAGACCAAGAAGGTCAGTCTTGGTGAAACCTGAAACTATTATGACACATACTAGAACCTAATTCTGGCATGCGCTCCCTCCTTCACAGACCATGGATGAATGGTGGTCCTATGGTTTGGAGATGGAACACTACTCACCCAACTCCAATACCTCTCTCAAACAAGCAGAGAGTTGCCAGTTCTGTTTAGATCTTGCAAGGGAGAAAGTTGAATAGCAAACCAAACATAGATGTCCCTGAATTTGACCCCACCAGTCCCAATGGGTATAAGCCACCCCTGTCCTGGAGATGTCATGACTTCAGAATTAGAGTCACCATCCTATCCTATCCTATCCTGTTTTGTTTTGTTTTTTTAATTCTTTTTGTTTTGCAATACTTTGCCTGCTGAAAAGGTATGGAGTCCTCAAAAGCTTGCACACATTTCTGTGGCCTTTTGGTTGGCCCAATATAGATAATGCTGGTTGGAAGACTTTGGGAATTGTAATTTTAAAAAGTAACATTTCAAAGATCTTTTAAGATTCAATGATAAATTATAATTGAACAAAGTGAACAAAGCTGAACAAAGTGGCCCAAGGCTGTTTTTGAGGTCTCAATACCCATTTTCTGGCAAAGCAGGATTAAATGGCTGTTAAGCCTTCAGGAGTTCAGAAGAAGCATTAACCTTTTAAAGAGTTCATAGCCCTCTCTTCACTATTTAACATCAAAATAACAATTTGTCAGCACCAGAAATTGAACTTTTATCTACTTTTAGGTTTCTTTCCAGTTTGGTCCTTCACACACACACACACACACACACACACACACACACACACACACACAATCTAGCAGTACAAATAATGTCCCTCCACCCACCAAAGTTGTTTATCCCTGCTTTACATGTATGAGCCTTGGATATCTACATTCCTCCCTCCTCACCTTGTCACCTACATGGGAGAGGGGAGTACACAAGGTACTGTACTTCCAACTGGAGCTTGCAACAAACTGCAAAGCTTGTTTTGATCTAGTGACTGTTGTATCCACAGCCACTAGCAGTTCCATACAGCAAGCATATCCGTTTAGATGCACCAGTTATATTCTGTTTTCACTCTGTTTGGTCACATTTTTTGTTTACTTCCCACAAAGGATTCCTTTATTATTGTAAATAATAGAGGAGGCTGCATCTTAATTGTTAAAATCAATATGATAAATTAATCTGAAATTTTGTTTTCAAATTTGATTTTTCAGTCCCCCCACCCCAAGGACATTTGTGATCTAAAATGTTACATTCCTGTGGACTTCTACCATAGGTCAGCTGTGTTTCTGCATGGATATCTTAGCAGTTTGAACTTAGAACAATACACCTAACATCATTTTGAGAAGAGTTGGTTCTTCCAGATTGGCTTTTAGAGACATTCTCATGATACAGATGCTTGCGTTTGGCTGACTGTTGTCTTATGATTCTGTACTTTCTCTGTGTGCATTAGTTCTATTTTCTTTGGTGGCTGTAGCAATTTTTTGGATCCTCTCTAGGGCTGTTCCAAAGGGTTTTTTAAAAAAAACAAAAAACCAGAGATCATCTTTAAACCTTCCCTCACTTTTGGAATTTTTCCCTCAGAATTATAGTGCAAAAGTGCAATTTCACTTATGCACTACAACTTGAAGGGGGGGGGGGGAATTAATAAGAAAGAGGGGAAAAAGAAGACCACCCCAGTATATTTCAGAATTAGAAAGAAAGCCACTTGAGAGTGGTAATAAAATGTTGCAGCATGTACCAGGAATTGTTAGGAAATAGTCTGGAACAACAGGAAGGTTCTTTAAAAAATCCCAGGAACTACAACAACAAATACTGCAACACCTGACATGTATGCCACATCTGGAGAAGCCCACTATGGACAAAACTAAATCTTGCAACCCATGGTACAAGAGTAGTCATGTACAATGCCACTTGGGTAAGCAGCCTCCCAGCAAACAGTTTCCCAAAGCTTCAAGGGCATTCATTCCAATCCCTGGATTTTTATTATTCCACTAGGATAATTTAGACGTGGCTGCGAAAGGGACTGGGTTTGTCAGATGACTGAAATGACCTGCATGGTGGGTTCTGGGCTGAAAATGGGGCAAAGAATTCAGCAGCAAAGGTGACTACATCATCAGGCTTGCGAAGGAGGAGCAGCTGTAGAAAGTCTGCCAGCAAGGCAGTGAGCTCTGGATGCCGTCGCACATAAGTAGCATGGCTGGCTTGCAGCTCTTCCTAAGAGAATGAAACCAACAGATCATCACAACATTAGTAGAGTGTTCTTCCAATGGGGCAATGCATCAGGACTGAAACCAAAGCACTGATCTACCCTCCCAGCTCAGGACAGATGCATCAAATGTCATTTATGAGCGCTCCTAGAAACACAGCTCTAAGGCTATCTCAATGACCTAGCATGCCTAGCTAGACTACAACATGGTATTGCTCTTAACCTATCTCACCAGCATATGTGTACCAACCATGTCACCTTTCATTTCTGTGACTACTGCAGCAAACACTAGACTATGCACTAAACTATAGGTTAATGGTATTGGATCCAGGCCTATCTGCAAGTTGGGCTCTTTAAAATCAATGGGACAAGTTTAGTTTCTGCTAAAGTGTGTGTGTGTGTGTGTGGGGGGGGGGAGGGTGGTTTAAGTGCTTTTAACTAAATCTGAATTCAACTCACGTAGTCTTTCGGCTATCATCCATGAAACCAATAATCCTAAACAGTGTTACAAGTAAGAAGTCTCAGTACATCAGGGACAAGAATTATCCAGCCCTCCAGATGTTAAACTGTAGCTCCCAGAATTGGGCACTACTGGCCATGCTGGCTAGGGTTGCTGTGAGCTGCAGTTCAAAAAGTCTGAAATGCTACATGTTTCCTATGCCTACAGTACACTTGTATGTACAGGGTGAGTATCCCTTATCCAAAATTCCAAAATCTGAAATACTTCAAAACCCAAAACTTTTTCCACAGGTAGCTGAGATAGTGAAACTTTTACTTTCTGGTTGTTCTGTGGAAACAAACTTTGTTTCACAAACAAAATTATTAAAAATGCTGCATATAAAATTATCTTCAGGCTATGTGTACAAGGTGTATATGAAACATAAATGAATTTTGTGTTTAGACTTGGTTCCCATCTCCAAGATATGTCATTATGTACATACATGCAAATACAGATATTCCAAAATCCCCCAAAATCTGAAATCAAAAACACATCTGGTCCCAAGCATTTGGATAAGGGCGATTCAGCCTATATCATCACTTAATAAGTGAGATATTAAAAAGCTACACCCATTTTCTCACACACCCCAGAGAAAACAACCTGCCTGTAAAGTGAAGGGAAAGCAGTACCCTGGGGAAGGGCTATATATCCCTTCTATAGCGCTGCTCTCCTGTCCAATTTGAAGCCTCACCTGAAATCTCTGAGGTTGAAAATATAGATGCTGTGATAGATATTCAATCATGCAGTGTCCATGGCATGCAAAGTTTGGCCTTTTGTCATCAGTTGGCATATTGTGGGGCATGAATCCACCTATCAACTTGCCCTTGACACCCCATTCCCCACCCCATTCCCCTCACCTTTCTGTCTAAGAACATGGAATACAGCTCCATATCTTCTTCCCAGTCTAGGGGTATTTTTCCAAATACTGGACGAGGGTCTGGTTCATCTAAAAATTGATGGAAATGGAAAAGGAGTGTTAGGAATATGAGATGAAGAGACAGCAGCAGCACATTAACAAATCCAGAGCTTGGGAGTGTTACTTTTGGGGCTGCAACTCCCAGAATCCTCAAGCCACCATGCCCAATGTAATCTTTAAAAAGTAATATTGCTAGGATCTGAAAAACCACACCTCAAAACTCCCAGTAGTGCCATTTTTATGCAACGAATGGTTGGATGAAAGAGGGAGTACTGTACTCTTCCCGTTTTGTCCACTCCCATCTGCTTTCCACAGTGAAGGCCAACTGAGATCCCCTCAGTCATGACTTTTTCACTTGTCAGTGCTGACTACCCCCAACTATCTGGGGAGGTAGGTATATGCTAGGATCTAGCTAGGAGAGTCCAAACTTTACCTGTTTCAATCAGAATAGGCATCTGCAGGATCACCATGGTGACTGGGGATCCAACCTGGACACGTCGAGACAAATGCCTGGGTGGAGGAGGCAAGAAGGAAAACTAGCCAGCTGGACCCTTCTGCATTTCATTGTGGAACTGAAAGAGACAGGCAGGAGCCCTACAGTAATGCGAGCTGTATGGGACTCTGGCGCCTTCAGGAGGATAAATGGTGAATAGATCATTATGGGGTGTGCTGCTGCTATGAATGGCACCACTCTTTGTCATAAGAAAAAAATGCAAAAGAGGGAGAGAGGGAGGAAATACCTAGGGCGTGTCCAGAGGAGGGTGATCAAAATGGTGAAGGGTCTGGAAACAATGCCTTATGAGGAGTGACTTAGGGAGCTGGGTATGTTTACCCTGAAGAAGAGAAAGTTAATAGGTGATATGATAGCCCTGTTTAAATATTTGAAGGGGTGTCATACTAAGGATGGAGCAAGCTTGTTTTCTGCTACTCCAGAGAACAGGACATGGATCAATGAATGCAAGCTACAGAAAAAGAGACCCCACCTAAACCTTAGAAAGAACGTCTTGACACTAAGAGCTGTTCCATGGTGGAACACACTCCCTGGAAGTGTGGTGGAGTCTCCTTATTTGTGGAGCAGGGGTCTTTAAATAGAACCTGGATGTCCATCTGTCAGGGGTGCTTTGATTGTGAGTTCCCATATAGCATGAGGTTGGACAGGATAGACCTTGTGGTCTCTTCCAACTCTATGATGCTATGATATGTGCAATTTATTTCAATTAATCAAAGGGAAAATGCTGGTATCAAAGATATTTTCCCTTCTCCTATGCTTTAAAAAACATTACCACTGTAGCTGGCATCAGAGGCTTCCTTTTCAGTAGTGTATAAACATTCCCCATTTAATTTTGAGTTGCCAAGACCTCAGGCCGAGACAGTACTTATATCTTTCTTTTCCAACCTGGCATTCTCCAAGTGTGCTGCGTTACAGTTCCTATAGTTCTAGGCCAATTGCCATACTCATTGGGGATTACAGCAATGGTAGTCCACATTATGTTGAGGCCATCAAGTTCCAGAAGTCTGGCCTATATTTTTAAATGCCCTGAGGCACTGAAAAAGATGCACCCATGGTGCCTCATGCCCCATTTCTACAGAACCATTGACTTGCCTTGCAAAGATTAGACTTGTGACCACAAGTTGTGAGGGAGGATGGCAGGCATAGAGGACAAGGGAGGAACTATCAGGAGCATGAATGAACCATTGTATCCTTGTATGTATATGTATCCTTTCTTAGTGCTTCAGAGCAAATGCAACAGAGCTGTGCTACATATGACTTGGAGCCCATGTCCCCCTTTCTCAGGAAAACATAAAACATTAGAGAATCATGTTTCTGGAAATCTCTAGAAAATGGAGTTTAATAGGCCCCTCCCTGTGGGGAAAATGTGTTTCTGCCCAACCCAAGATTTAAGTGGACTTTCTGGTTTCATTTAGATGGGATTATCTAGTCCATAGTGGGTACCAGACCCTCTGAAGTAGGCAATCCCAATTTGAAGTAGCCAGTCCCACTCTGTTGGAGGATCCTGCAAATAACTGTGGGATGGAACTGCTGTTCATTCAGAGGAGATTCATACTATCAGAAGTTAGGCTGAAGGTTGAAAACACCAGAAACCCAGAGAGATGGATACCTATGCTTTCCCAGGTGATGTTAAATTGCATCTGAAAATCCACATGCTGAGCATTTTTGTGAAAGTATCTAGAAATGCTGCTTATGACAAAATACAGTTCCTCCATTCTCTCCTCTTCTCCCTATTCGACATGTCATTGGGAATGCACTGTAAGATTGCTGTACGTATGGAATCATTAGACTGAGTGAGGAGGAAGAGTTTCCATACAAACAGCTTGCATGCCTGGAGCTGGTGCAACCAGGTTAGTTTTTATTAACTTAAGTAAAAATATTTTAAAAGAAATCTTTGGAGGGTTCAAAGAAAACCTGCAAGCAACATTAAGCACCAAGCACATTGCCACCAAGTAAACTACTCGAGAGACTATGAGTGGTAAAGGGAGATAATCACACTGCAGTATATGTTAGGAAGGCCTGGGCCCAAGAGATTACACTGGATATTCCTTACCCATCAGACAGGAAGTAGAACTGCCAGTTCAGGGGGATATCATTCACAGAGTTCACAGCTCTCTCGATCACAAACACATCCACCTCCTCTTTGCCCACTTGCTGCTTCTGGAAACCCAGGGTATTCTGAGAAGTGATTGAAAAATGAAAAGAGGCAAAAGATTTATACGATCTGAAGAGGAACCAGAATTTCTTCTCCAGAGGAAATCAGCCCTGCTTCTGTCTTTACCCACCCCACAGCTCTGCATCTCAGCTCCCTGCCCTGTTATCTTATGGCTTTCCTGTTCATATTTATTTTCCTACCTATTTTAGTCCAAAATATATTTTATTTAAGTAAGGCTTACAGAAGGGGTAGAGCCAGATGTGATAAGTGAGATGACAGGAACAAGAAAGCCACAGGAACACATCAAGCCATTTTAGACTGAGTCAGAGCAATGGTCTAGCTAAATAATGGAAATATCTACAGTGACTGGGAGCAGCCCAATAAAGTTTTAGGAAGAAGTCTTTCCTAACTTTCTTTGATAGTACTAAGGACTGCACCTGGGATCTTCTGCATTCAGAACATATGAACAATTGTGCTGGATTAGATTAAAAGTCTATGTATCAGGAGCTGAATACTTCAGCTTGCCAGCCATAGCTTAGAGCAGCAGTTTTTAACCTGTGGGTTGTGACCCCTTTGGGGTTCGAATAACCATTTCACAGGAATCGCTTAAGACCATAAGAAAACACATATTTCCAATGGTCTTAGGAACTGAGACACAAATAATTTTATGGTGGGGATCACCACCACATGAGGAACTGTATTAAAGGGTCGTGGCATTAAGAAGGTTGAGAACCATTGGTTTTAGAGGGTTGGATTTTCTTGTCATAGCTTTGCTTGCTCATAATGTATTCTAGAGTATTGCTACTAAATGATGGGGCATATAGTATTGTGCTAATTGTTATGACATTTACTCACATTCCTTGGTGGTTAATGAACAGGTAGGAAGAGAGTTGAGGTTGTGCCTGAAGATCCAAAGTCAGTCTCATGAAAACAGATGGTTTGAGAGCAGAAGGGGAGGTGCCCATTGGAAAGGGGGGAAAGGAGAGTATTTTGTTTTCATGATAAATTAAATGTAGCCTTTTAAAATTTTGAATGTGTGTGTGCTTTAATTATGCCTTGCTAATAATGCTGGTTCTTTAGTCCTGACAACATACATGTGTGGTAAACATATGTAGTTCCTGAATAAACTGTTAATGTTTTTTACTGCTGAAAGCTTGGATTTCTGAACTGAAGTGTTCCTGTACATACATGACACCATGTACATGACACCCCTGACCTACAGCCCTTTTTTAGGATGCATTGTTCTATTCAATGGGCATATCCAATGGGGGCAAAGTTCTCCTATTGACCTACCAAGATATGGGCCTTGTATGTCTCAGACAGACTTACATAGGTGGAGGTACAGATGTGCTGCTCAGTGTCAAATGAGAGGAAGACGGCATTCTCTGGCACAACCTGCCTCCGGGCCATCACCCGCAGCACCAGGAGGTTGGCAGACTCTGAGACGAGGCCTTGGAGTTGTGAGCACTTATAAGAGAAGGTGTCAACCTGGATCTCTTCCTATGAAAGAAAGGAAAAGGAAACCATTCCTCATTGAATCCCAGGAGAAAAAAAGCTACTTACCAGGTTATAGGGGAAGAAAAAAGGCTTTGGGGCTTGTAGGTAGCATTCCTGAAAGTCAGTATGATGCAGCAGTTTGAGCATTGGGCTATGACTCTGGAGTCCAGAGTTTGAATCCCTGCTCAGCCATGGAAACCCATTGGACAACTATGGGCATATCACACACTCTCAATCTCATAGGAGGCAACCCCCCCTCCCCACAAAAAAAATCTTGCCAAGAAAATCCTATGATAGGGTCGCTTTAAGTTCACCATAAGTTGAAAATGACTTGAAGCACACAGCAATAGGTGGCATTCCTGTGAGTACCAGATTAAAGTGCAGACTTGAATTCACTTCCTCAATATTCTGACATTGTTGTAAGCTCAGAAATGATATCAAAACACACTTTTAAAATAAATATTTAAATACAATCTTTTCCATAGATCAAAAAGGAGGAAATTGGTGTGGAAGCTCAGTAGAAAAGAAATATTTTCCATAGAGTAAAAAGAAGTGGATTGGAAGCTCAGCAGAGCAGGCATACTGTTGAAAGCATGTAGATGCAGCAAGCACTGAAAAGAGACTTGGTTTGTCCCTGTTGAAAGGAGTAGGATACTTCAAGAGACTCCAGGGCTTAAATTTCTGACTTCAAGACCATTTGTCTCCACATAGGGTCTTGAGGTCAGAGATTTAAGCTCTAGAGTCTCTTGAAGTACCCTACTCCTTCCAACAGAGATATTACCAGTGTTGCCAATTTCCGGTGAATTCCCCAGAATATGGGGAATTTAATTAATTTTTTTCTGGGGATTTTGACTAAATATTGGGGAACTCTGAGAATTTGGGATTTTGGTAAAACATTCCAGGGAATCTCTTCGAGGCTTGTTGGCAACACTGGATATTACACCCCAAAATAAATAGTATCAATTACCACCACCATCACCACCACCATCTGGAAATAACTGGAAGTGCAGGGAGGAGCTGTAACCTCTCTTTCAGGGCAAATGTGAGACTAGTAGAGGCTTCTAAGAATTGAAACATCTTTGGGAGCTGTGGCAAAAATTGGTAGGAAGCATCCTGAAGGCACAAAATGCCATTGGCAGTATATGTGATCCAATATCTGCTCTTTGCCCACTTCTTCCTAACAGAAGCTACAAAACATGGTTACTTTTGGTTAAGCACTATGAATTGCCAGTGGGATTCCTTGCAACCTGGAGGAAGGATTGGGACTGCATTGGCTTTCCAAACCCTTTCACTTTACTCACATCTCTTTCCACTATGGCTTTCCTCACAAAAAGTTGATCTTGGCGCTTCATCAGATGGGTCCTAGTTTCCACAGGATGCTCCCTAAACTATGGGAAAGGGGGAAAAAAGCATAATGACACATCCTCTTTTGTGCTATAATAGCAATAGCATTTATATTTCTAGACTGCTTCATAGTGAACTAAGCACTCTTTAAGCAGTTTACAAGCTGTGTACTAATTTTACTTACCTACAAAAGGATAGAAGGCTATGTCAACCTGGAGCCCTGGGACTGAACTCACAATGTTGTGGCTGCAGTACTGGCATTTAACTACTATGCCACCAGGGCTCTTTGTTATAATGCTTTGATACCAATTTAACTGACATGGCTTCACCCTACAGAATTTTGTGACTTGTCGTTTCAGGAAGTGTTTCATGTAAATGTCCCTTGTGTATGCAGATGTGTTTTTTGGGGTGTTGCTCGGGTTGGTATCTGCAGTGTCCAAAAGCCACCTCACCAACTTACAGTAAAGCCCTGACGTCACTTTGCATGGCCAGTCCATGCTTCAAGGTGAGCAGAAAGGATCAGAGAAGAGTCTGGCAAGCACTGAGACCCTCAGAGGACTGGATATCAGAGCTGGTGTGATCATTGTGTGTTTCGCTATTGGGAGTTAGCCAGACCTTCTCAGATCCTGCTTGCTCAACTTGAAGCAGAGAGTGGCCATGTGAGGTGGCTTTACAGTACGTCAGGGTCATATATGGTTCAATTTAGTATAGGTCTGAATGCAGATATTTACGCTACACCAAGAGGATTTATGGCCTATGGGTGGAACTGCATCATTGTCTACTGAGAAGGAAGCCTCACTGAGTTCAATTGAATTTACTTCCAATTAAGCATGTCTTGGAGTGCTATGGAGCATATATCCTCTGTGTGTATGTGCTTGTGCATACATCTAAAGGCAGAAATATAGCCTTAAATGGCCTCCCATCAGGTTTTAAAGTCACTGGATTATGAAACAGAAAAATAGATTAACAACTGGAATCTTCAGTATTCCTACTTTCAATCCTCCTACTTTTTTGTGTGTGATACACACATTCTGTATAAGGGACATTATGAATCCCCGCCAACCAGTTTTACCCTGTGGTGTTGTCCACATTTGGCAATCACCTTTTCACATATACATTTCTCCCAGCATGGTGAGGAGATTTCTATTTTCTCTGCTCTCCTGGGTAGCTGACAGTTCTGGAGAAAATTTATCCATTTCTCTTGCTGTGATCTTTCTCTGTGTGTACACATTACATACTGCACTACTGAGTGTACGCTTAATTGCTCCTTGATGAAATAGACTGCTCCACACTGTTAGCCAGAGTGAATTATTCTGAATTTTGGTGTATGTCGTATTCCACATGACCCCAGATGCAGTCTGCCATAATCCCCAGAGCAGTGGGACAGGTACACACTACACCCAGGTGAGATCAGCTTAATGGGATCTTTTGGGAACGATAACCCTAGGATTAGCCCAGCAGGTAGTGTGGGAGTTGCTGATGGGACCATTATCATCTCCAGTAATCAGAAGAATGGGTGATGATTGACTAGATGTCTCACCTGATGAGCTGGCTAATGACTTAACTCCCTTTCCATTTCCCTTGACTATTGCCAGACCAGATTACCTCACCCCATATAGTCTAACACCTTTGCCCTATGGCTAGTTTTAGCACCTTAAAAACCCCTAGAAATCTCCCCTCAGTGTGCTAGTTTAGAGTTCATGGGGATACTGCGTCACTGTGATCCATAGCCTAGCTCTGGCACTTCCATTCAACCAATGCTCTCAGAACTGCTGTGTCTCACCCTCTTTCACCCAATTGAATTCCGGAAGGAAGTCTCATATGTAGTAAGTATCACCCGTAGTTCTGCCTTGAACCTATTCCAAGCTAACCCCTGATTTCCTGAGTCTTGAATGAATGAGTGTGTGATAGTGAATTGCTGTGTGATTTTTCCATTTTAATAAAAATATACTTAATTGGAGACTTCAGCCTCTGCATCATTTCTTAGATCCACCAGCCCCTCAGTATACAGGTGGGAGATGATTTCATAGGGTCCTTGTAGCCGACCCCTTCTCAATTCGAGCTAAGTAAAATTCTCCTACATAGATTTTGGCTACAACACTCCCAATCCCCAGCAATATGTCACTTACATTGGAAAGAGGAGTGGGAATGGGATGGTGAAAACATGGGGAAATGCTAACATTCAGTGATATTACATTCAAATTAGAGTTTAGAAAAGTTACTTTCTGGACAACTATCACCAGAATCTCCCAGCTACTATTGCAACTTGGCATGCTAGCAGGGGAGGTTTGAGACTTAATGGTTTAAAAAAGATATTTTTTTCAAAGGTCTGATCCAAATCTAAGTGCAAACACTGAACTAGCATCTTGAGAGAAAAAGCTTGTCAGAGCTGCAGATGTTCAGGAAGTGCTGGATAACAAAGGTAGTAGACAAAGAAAATACTGACCCTCACACTTTCCTTTGTATGCTGCTCGACAGTCTCCAGTCTCTTTGTTACATATCCTGATGCAGAAGGGGATTGGGGAGAACAAAACAGACACGTAAGGCTAATGCCATCTGCTCACTCCTTCTAATGCAGGGTGTCAATTCTGCTTCCACAGTCAAGTTGCTGTCTGTTCCTCATCTCCCTTGAAAACACTGCATTTTTCATCAAGTGACCCAGCATCTATCTACATTTTTTAAAATTGTCTGTAGCTATGTCTTCAAGCTACTAAGAGACTACAGG
This sequence comes from Sceloporus undulatus, assembly GCF_019175285.1. Classification (NCBI taxonomy): domain Eukaryota; kingdom Metazoa; phylum Chordata; class Lepidosauria; order Squamata; family Phrynosomatidae; genus Sceloporus; species Sceloporus undulatus. The sequence goes on along the minus strand of NC_056522.1, from coordinate 249,117,117 downwards.
ATTGATTATTGAACCTAGTGTGTTTAGGGTGATGACATGCCTGCTGTTTCTGCTGAAATTGGTAATCATTCATGCACTCTTTTTAAAAAAATAGAGAATCTAACATTTTTTTTCTTCCAAATAGTTACATCCTAGTGTTTTCTGTGTCATCTTCCTAGGTTTCCCTCCCACCCCAAGAGCTGATGTATTACAAACCCTCCTCTTTTAATAAAATAATAATGCAATTACAGCACTAACTTAAACATCAGGGACTGGAAAAGCATTACTGATGCATCTAAAGATTTTTGGTGAAGTTGTCTCCAAAATATCAAAAGGATCAAATGTTCCTATCTGCAATTTAGATCCTGTATAGCAGGGGCAGATAAAGTTTGGCCCTCCAGAGGTTGTTGGACTGTAAATTCCAACATTCTTCACCAGGCTGATGGGAGTTAGATTCCAACAAGATCTTTGCCCATCCCTGCAGTACAAGAAGCGAAACAAAGAAACAGTGCAATGGATCAAAAGCAATAATGTAGTCCCCCTTATTTGCAGTGGATACACTCCAAGACCCCCAATGGATGCCTGAAACCACAGATAGTACTAATCCTTTGCCAGCAATATTTTTGGACCATGTCTGACCTCAGGTAACTAAAACTATGGAAAGTAAAGCCACATATAAGTGTGGACTGTTGTACTGTACATGCTTTAGCCTGCTTCAGTGTCAGTGCTTAATACTACAGCTCCAACATCCCCAGTTTTCTGAAGTCTGAAGATGGTATTTGAGTACAAGAGTTTGTTTCCATGTTATGCCAATGAAATTACCTGTAATGGTGGTTGTGCAAGGTACACCATCAATTGTCACCTTGCTGGTTGCATGGACTAGGTAACAGTCTTCTTCCTCCCATTCATCGAGTGAATAGCAGGTCATTTTCACTGAGACTGAAAATTTTCCAATTGTCTGTCCGTTCTCTGAGATGGCAATCAGTGATTCTTCAAAAAGGCAGGGCTTGATCTCATTTGTCCCTGTGATATGAGACAACAAAACTTCATCATTCAAGGGAGACAGGGAGAGTTTTACCTGCTCCCATGCAGAACAGGGGAGAAAATCCCTCAAACATGGTTACTACTTATATTTGGTGGAGGCCAAAAAAAAGATAAGGCACATTTTAGAGAGTTTAAAGTTTTGAAGGACCTAAGAAGCACATTCCAGATCTATTTGGAGGTGTTATTAAATAGTTTGTAACCCAGGGGTCAAGGGCCACATTCGCTAAGGATTTTTTAAAAATCACAATAGGTACTGAGATACTGAGAAGGGGCAGATTTTAATGAGGAATGTCGCATGCACTGAGAAGCTATTGAACTCTTCCATCATGGAACAATCTCCTCCCAAGACTTTGGAAGTCTTCCTTCTAGCATACACAGCCCCAAAAAAGAAATGTGCCCTTCTCAGTACTTATTGTGAATTTTTCAAAAATGCACAAAAGCAACCTAAATGACAAGGCTGTCCATGATGCATTCAGTATCATGTCTAGTTTGAATCCGAGACTCCACTATTGTAAACTCCAACAAAGTGTTCTTGGCTGCCAACTGCCACACCAATGGGACCCCTGAGATAAACAGCATACAAGAGTCTTCCCACATCTTCTAATATAGGGACACCCACCAATGAGGGAGAGGAAATTCACTGCCTTCTTGTTGGCAGCTGGAATTTTCTCTATTGGTGCCTCTTCGGTCCCTTCTTCTGAAGTCTTTTTTTGCATTGTGGGGAGATGACGACTCTAGGCTTCTGTGTATGTGGAAGGTTACACTTTCCAAAGGTCCGTTGTTCGGTGTTCTGAAAGAAGCATATACAAAATGGTAGACAGGCTAATTGATACTTTCTTTTGAATAAGAAGGTGTTTAACAGCAACAAATAGCTTGCAACTGTGACCACACGCTGAGAGTAAACAAAGAAAGTGGAAGAAATCCAGATTTTGATGTTACTTCATAATTGCTGACCTAATCCAATTTTTTAAAAAAATTACTACTATTTTCCAGATATCTAGAACTGGTGGGAAAGTATCTGAGTCTGCAATCCCATCCCTTATCCACAGTCTGGAAAAGTTATTTTGTTGGACTACAACTCCCAGAACCTTCACAAAAGTATTATCACTGGCTATGCTGGTGAGGTGAGGAACTGGGAGTTGTACTCAAATGAAATATAACATTTTCAAGCTTTGCATTTACTTTCAGGCAAGTAAAAATGAGACCAATGTGGTACAGTGATTTACGTGTTGGTCTAGGTCCTGGAAACCAGGGTTCAATTTCCTGCTCAGCCACAGAAACCCACTGTGTGACCTTGGGCAAATCACACGCTCAGCCTCAGAGTAAGACAAAGGCAAACACTTTCTGAACACATCTTGCCAATAAAACCCTGTCATAAGTTTGTCTTAGGGTTGCCATAAGTCAGAAACGACTTGAAGGTAGAAAACTACAACAGCACATAAATAAGCATACAGATCTAAATACATTTTGAAACCATATAATTTTAGCCCCCTTTTTCCAGAAAAAGAAAGATCTTTTGGGAAAAACAAAAAGAATGCAACATTACCCTTTACAGATTCAAAGTTACTTTGTTTCTTTAGGGACATAAATTGCACAGAAATTGATTTAGTGTGGAAATTATCACATTTGAAATATTAAAAGTACATAATTACAGATTGGATTTACTTCTTAAAATTTTATTTTTGTTCGAATTAAGTTATAAGGTCCTTGTAAGGAAAATGCAAACTATAAAGAAACTTGTTCGTTTTGCTATTTTATGAAAAGCAGGCATAAAATCCAATAAAAACAGAAGAAAATAATGATATTAATAAAACAAGAGAAATTATTTCTTCTCTTCTAATTTTCAATTGCATCAATCAGACATAAAGCATTGCAATAACACTGTACATAGTGTTATCTAAAAGGCTACTTGCTACATAGCTTTTAAATATATTGTGTGTGAGAGAGTGTTAACATAAGAAACCCTTGTCTTAAACATTTTAATAATCATTCTAAAATAAAAGATCCATAATCCATTTTTTAAAAAAAATAATAATTAAAAAGTTTTCAAACATCACATATTTTTCCAGATTGTTCCAGTTCTTTTCTAGGTATTCACATCTCTAGATAGTTATAGCTGTGTGCAGTGAAATTTCTTTGTAAATGATACAGAATTTAGTGTTCTTCATTCCTATGCTGCCTCTATCCACTATCTATATAGTGTTGCCATATCTGATATCCCTTAACCTATCAGTCTAAGTGGACCATTATATTAATATTTTGGACGGTTAAGTGAATCAAACACATGAATGCCTATATCCAGTTATCAGGCACAACTAGAGCAGACCCATTAAATCAATGGAATTTACCCAGATGTTGACTCACCATTCAACAACTGATTCAATAGGTCTGCTCCAGGCTGGACTACCCAATAGGACAGTTTACACTTACCTGTAAATGAGGCCCATTCAATACAACAGGATTTGCTTTCAAGTAGAGATGCATAAATGAAGACTTACCATTGCCTCTACATTCTAGTATATTTTGCTAATGAAATCTGATATACAACTATCAGAGATTAATTGATTCTGAAGTCAAACGGCTTGCAAACTTTTGAATAATTTTGATTGGTCTGAATAAAGATATTGTCCAGCTGTGGATAGGATTGTTCTGTGTTTCCTCCCAGCTGCATGTACCATAGTTCTGGTAATATAAGAACTGTCTTATATTATCATATGCTCAGGCCAAGAAAAGAATGGTCTTGCTTCTCTGAATGTATCATCTTCACCTCCCAGACAAAAAGACATGATCAGTAAAATGACTTCCCAAATATCAGTCAGTTCAATAACATCAAGACAGTAATATCTATGTTTTTCTGGGTTTTTCAGGCTATGTGGCCATGTTCTTGAAGAGTTTGTTCCTGACGTTTCGCCAGTATCTGTGACTGGCATCATATTTAAAGAGGTGTCATATTGGGGATGGAGCAAGCTTGTTTTCTGATGCTCCAGAGAATAGGACCTGCAACAATGGATGCAAGCTACAGGAAAAGAGATTCCACCTAAACATTAAGAGGAACTTCATGACAGTAAGAGTTGCTCAACAGTGAAACACATTCTTCTGAAGTGTGGTGGAGTCTCCTTCTTTGGAGGTCTTTAAACAGAGGCTGGACGGCCATCAGTTGGGAGTGCTTTGATGGTAAGTTCCTGCTTGGCACGAGGTTGGACTCTATGATTCTATGATCTTCAGAGAATTTCTCTGCCACAGACGCTGGCAAAACATCAGGAACAAACTCTTCGAGAACATGACCATATAGCCCGAAAACCCACAAAAAACTATGCACACTGGCCATGAATGTACAGCCCTTACATTGACCCATTGATAAGTTGACCCAGATTTTGGGGGTCAATTTTTTGACTAAAATTTCTAGATTTATACATGAGTTTTATAAATAGTACTTGGCTGTAGCCAGATGATACAAAACAAAGTGAAGGATGAGCCCCGGCACCACTAAAATTGCGAAGGAAAGCGGATACATAGAATCCCCTCCTTGTGTCTTTTCACATTGTAATAAGGAATCACTTCATCCTTGAAATTGTAGGAAGCTGCTGCTCCACTAGCTAAGCTGGAGGTTTGCACACAGCCTTTTCCTGTCACCCAGAGCCCAGTTTACCAAAAGTGTAGAATCTGCAACTTTGTCTTCTTCCTGACCCATGAAAACTGGAGACTCAGAACCAGGCCCTGAGATCTGGTAACCCCATCTGAAGGTTTATAGGCAGGGTCACAATTTGCATCCTTCTGTATCCTATTATGCTGTGATCCCACCTTCACTACCATTTAACTTCTATTTTAATATTTTAATATTAACTCCTTTTCAATGGATCTGAAGAAATGGATTGGAATCCATAAAAGCTCATATGAGAACAAAGTAATTAGTCTTCAATGTGCTGCTATCCTTGCTCCCTATTCCACATCCTCTTTCCATTTATGACACTATCCTCAATAATAAAAGCAGGCAAGAATATTAAATATTACCCAAATAATACACCGCAACACACCCTGCATAAACTGTGTCAAGTCAAGTGAGGATTCTAGGAGAGAAGGCAGGTCAGAAAAAGAATGGCAAAAACTGCACATACTTGAAAATGGATTTCAAAAATGGCCTACTCCTCAGGCTGACCAAATGTCCTCCTTTTCCAGGACATGTCTTACATTTCAACCTTCTGTCCAGGAAGGATTCCAAAGTTTCCTCCATTTTGAGCATCACCAAGAAGCATGAATTTACACTGATATTAATGTCTGTAGCTTTTATTTTGTAAAGTTCTGCATTTTTCTTGAATGTCTTACATTTTGCAGTGCCTTGTCCTCCTTTGTGGCTACATCTGGTCACCTTGCCAGCCTTCTGAGAAAGGGATTCCTGGGTAGGGAAAATTTCATCTTGCCCTGAACAGGGGCTAAACTAGATCTCCTCTCTCCCTTTCTCTGATGATACTCGAATACCATTTCCAATCTGGCCATCATTTTAATTCGGAAGAGCAGACAGAATGGGTGCAAATGTCCTCATATTCCTTGCTGGTCATATTATTATTAAGCTTTATTTAAATTCTCCCTGCACAAAATCTGAATGAAGCAAAACCATCCCCATCTGCACAACGATGCATGCCTCAAATGCTACCTTCCAACAATTTCACTCCCAGTTATTTACAGTCCTCCCCGCTCCCCACACAGGTGGCATCCCAGGAAGATGGATGACCTTAGAGATGCCACCTCCAGCCCATATAGGTCCACCGTAGGCCTTCCACACTAGACTTACTGCGTTTTCTTTTCCTCCACAGAAGGCTGCAATGTGTCCATTCGTTACCTTAGCAACAACCTTCCATCTCTGCATCTTAAAGGGATAGGACTTTGTTCAAAGTGGCAGTGCCAGCTTTGCCTACAATTCCTTACCAGGAAAGAATCAAACAGGATTGGGAATAAAGATCTTGACATCCAATATTTGCCAGACTACAGATGACATACTATGCTGCTTTATCTTTTTAATCTTTCTGCACAATCATGTCTTCTCATTGAATTTTTGGCACAATATCTGCAGTTCTGATCCAGTAAAATATATCAGTACATGCAAAAGGAATCTGGACATTTTAGTAGACTACAAGCTGAACATGGGTCAACAGTGTGATGCAGCAGCTAAAAAAGCAAGAACAACAACAGCAATAATTTCTTACCCGCCTCTTCCCATGGATCAAGGAGGGAGACAACAACAATTAACAAACAACACCAGTTAAAACACATCAGTTAAAACAAACATCAATTTAAAAGGACAAATAAGATGTACACATATTTTAAAACCCCACATCTAAAATTCATCATATAAAATTCAAAATTTACAAATCATCCTAATAAGCCTGCCAGAAGAGACTAGTCTTTAATGCTCTTTTAAATTCACACAGCATATTCAGCTGTTGAATCTCTTCTGGCAAGTCATTCCACAATCTAGGGCCATGTGAAAAATAATATGATCCTAGGCTGCATCAATAAGAATGTAGTGTCTAGATCAAGGGAAGTAATAGTACCAGTCCATTTTGCTTTGCTGAGACCTCACCTGGAATATTGTGTTCAGCTCTGGGCACCACAATTCAAGAGGGATATTGACATGTTGGAGCATATCTAGAGGAGGCCAGCCAAAATGGTGAATGATCTGGAAACCATTCCTATGAAAAGCAGCTTAGGGAGTTGGGTATGTTTAGCTTGGAGAAGAGAAGGTTAAAAGGTGATATAATAGCTATGTTTAAATGTTTGAAGGGATGTCTTATTGGGGATGGAACAAGCTTGTTTTCTGCAGCTCCAGAGACTAGGGCATGGAGCTATGGAATTAAACCATAGGAAAAGACATTCCATCTAAACATTAGGAAGACCTTCCTGAGGAAGTAAGAACTGTTTAACCATAGAACATGCTGCCTCAGGGAGTGGTTATGTCTTCTTCTTTGGAGGTTTTTTAAGCAGAGGATGGACGGCCATCTGTCAGGAGTGCTTTGCTTATGTATTTCTGCACAGCAAAAGACTGGACTGGATAGCCCTTAAGGTCTCTTCCAACTGTGTGATTCTGATTCTGATTACTACACATGGATAAGGAGGGAAAAAAAACAATTGGCTTCAGGAAAATCTTCATAGAATCATAGAATCGTAGAGTTGGAAGAGACCACAAGGGCCATCCAGTCCAACCCCCTGCCATGCAGGAAATCTTGACTGAGTAATTTCCTGACAGCATTGAATGTAATACTACAACTGGAAGGCCATCTGTCGGGGATGCTTTGATTGTGCATGGCAGGGGGTTGGACTGGATGGCCCTTGTGGTCTCTTCCAACTCTATGATTCTATGAACTCTATAATAGTGCCTCCAGAAAGATGTTTCACACTACTCAAAATATAAGATTTGGCTGTTCTCACCCCCTCTGCCACAAAAGATTTTCTCTAATAAGAAAAAGGATAGAAGATGTCTTTATTTATTATTTTATTTACTTTATTTATATGCCACCATTCTCCCAGGCCGGGATCCAAGGCGGCTTCCATAACACATTAAAAATGTTTATAAAAAGTTAAAGCCAAATTTTAAAAACCCCTATTAAAACACTATAAAACTGATTTTTAAAAACACACAAAAGTTAAATACAAATAAAACAGACATCTGCATTAAAAATCTTCCCTGCTTAAGCATTAAAAAGCTTGAGAAATAAGATTTTTTTTTTTTGTAATATTGGAAATATTGGAGGGTTGCATATGAAAGACATTATCATTTAAACAGCCCATAATATTCTGCAAATGAAGCAGGGCAATAGCATAGCAAGCCTCATCTGGAAGTGTCCTTCAGCATTAGACAGAGAGGGAAAATAGCAAATAGAAGTTGTAAAAAAGCAAGGCACCATTCTTCTTCTTGTCTTCTTCCTAAATAGCAAGATCTGGAAGAGTGGTAGCACAACCCCAAATGCACACTGAATGAACTCAAAGCCACTGGGGGGGGGGGGTCTTGGGGGGATACAAAAATGAGTTCATAAAATAATGTATGCGTGGACTAGGCTGTTGTGTTATTCGTCATAGGAAAAATGCAATGGACAGTTCAGGCACTAAAGAAGCCACATTTTATAAAGCAATCATGTAGGAAATTATGTAATATCTGTGGAAACTATCACATTTTCCCAAATACAAAATATGACGCTTCTGAATAGTTGGGAAATGCAATGCCCTGCATCAGTTTTTACACATTTGAAAAATATACAGAATGGGGGTTAAGCTGGAGAATAACTTATTGACACTGCTTTCCATTTTTTAAAAATCACAAAATGGTTGACAGAACTATTATACTAAAGACAAAATAAAATACAACACAACCAGGTAATAAAACAATAAAGTAGTAAAACATTTCATTAAAAATACTACTGATTAGGAATCAAGAAAATGCCTGGGTAAACAAACATACTCCAGTTGGCTGCAGAAACATCCTATATTGGCAGTGCTTTTAATCTGAGTACAGACATCTGAGACTCTTTCACTCTTCACAGTTATAGAACTGTGATTCCACTTTAATTGCTATGGCATTATCCTATGAAATCCTGGGACTGGCAGAGCAGGAAGGGGCGTTTAGAGTTCTTAGTCAGAAAGCTCTTCTGGTGTCTCTGACCAAACTGCACAGGATCCTATAGGATGGAATCATAGTGGAATCCTAATGCTATAATGGTGTAGTATCAAAGGGTCCAATTTCGCAGGGTAGACACTATTTTTGAAAAGGTGACCTACTGAACTCCACTAGGCTGTGAGACACAGCTAGCTGAGTCTCTTACACACACAGTAGATATCGGCGTGGTCTACAGAGAAGCAGGTGGCCTCTCAGATAATCTCTCTTTGGGGCCTTATATTCTAAGAATAAAATCTTGCTTCTGACCTGGTAGCTAATTGGCATCCAGCATAAACTTTTCAGGATTGCATTTCTAGGTGCATGGTAGGAGATTCGACTAAGCAAGTTAGTTGCTGCATTCTACACTACCTGCAGTTTCTGAAGTAAGCCAAGTGGTTGCCTTGCACATACCACATTACAATAATCGAGTCTTAGGTTTCCAGTCCATGTGGCCAGAATATCCTTCTCCAGGAATGGTTATAGCAGCAGGCCAATCTGGAAGGATGCCATCTCACTTTGAAACAGTGTGTTGAAGCAGGGGCATCATTAGGGAGGTGCAGACAGCACTGGATGACCCCTCACTGGGGCTGCCTTTCGAGTATGGAAGCTCTGCTGACTGGGTGAGAAAGTGGGTCTTCTCCATTTCCCACCCAGCCAACAGCTCTTCCAGACCCAGAAATGCTATGGGGTGGCAGGAGCAGTCCACTCCCACCAGTAATCACTGGTGGAACTGGGATGCCTTCTGAGTCTGGTGGCTCTGCTGAAGAGAGTCGCCTCCATCTCCTATTTTCCCAGCAGCTGTGCCAGACTCAGAAAAGTCTGTGAAGAAGCAGCAGCAGCCCACCTCCACCAGTGGCCACTGGTGGCTGACCTCCGGATCTGGCGGCTTTGTCGGCCAGGCAATAAGGAGAGTTGCCTTCCTCTGTCATCTGGCAGCAGCTCTGCCAGACTTGGAACAGGTAGTTGAAGTGAGGAGGGAGGTATTAAAAATGATCTACTCTGGGTATCCACAGTGGCATTACCAGGCTTGATGATGCCAGGTGCAAGGGGGGCTGCCAGGGGGACCTACCTCCCCCCCCCCCCCCCCCCCGTTGTGCTTACTTATTGCTCTCACTGCTGCCTCGGCTGCCTCCCTGGGGACAGAACTAAGCTGGCAACGAAGCCACAAGGGGTGCATTCACCACTCTGCTGCAATGGAAGAAAGGCCTCACTAGGTGCCATCGCTCCTTTGGAGTGTCACCTGGTGCAGACGGTACCCCTTGTACCCACCCAATGACACCACTGGTTATCAAATATATGATGTATGCTATTGTTCCCTGGTTAATCTAAAAGCTGTCTGCAGCTCTAATACCAGCCAAATAATTCAGTAGGGGATCTTGCTACTAATATTATTGGGTTTCCTGTATTAGAGCTGAAGCGTGCCCCTAGAGCTAAAGCTCACTCCTAGATTATGCACCTGTTCTGTAGGGCAGGGATCAACAACTGCAATGGGATCACTTTTCACCCCATGGGCTCCAGTGCTGCATTTTGTAACTCATGAGTATGGGGGACAGAAAGGTCTCAGCTGGGATTATATGAAAAGAGGTCAGGGTGAATGTGGGGCATTTCAGCAGGGACGATTCCATCTGGAGTGTGTGGGTGTCTTAGAGCAGAGAATGAAAATGCAGGAACCAAAGACCTCTGAAAAATAAGATGTTAAAGCTGTCTCTGTTTAGTCATTTGCTTAATTTTACACATGTAAATGTGCTCGAAATAATACCACTAAAGACATATGGTTGTAATATTTTAATCCTCAACTCCTCCTTCCTTTCTCAAGTAATCCTTCACTGTTTTATGTCAAAAGCCATCTTTACAGCATCTGTGTTTCCATGGTGATAGAAGGGCTTCCTACAAGGCAAAATCACTGGGGAGATCATAAGAGCAACAATAAAAAAAATAAGATGGAACAAAATGAGGCTGAAATGTGGGGTATCAGCCAGAAATGAGAGGAATTCCTGAGGCTTCCGCTTCTTCTCAGAAGTGTAAAATCTTGGGAAGGGTTCAGGGGAGAGAAGGAGAAATCATTAATGGATCTTAACTACTAATGAGAGCCCCAAAACACTTGGGCTGCATCTGTGCTACAGAAATAATCCAGCTTGACACCACTTTAACTGCCATGGCTCCATGCTATGGAATTCTGTGAAGCAAAGCTCTGGTGCCACAACAAATACAAATCCCAGAATACCATAGCATTGGGCCATGGCAGTTAATGTGGTGTCAAACCGGATATTCCTGCAGTGCAGATGCAGGCTCTGTCTGTTTTACCTGCTGTGGAGCTTTCCTGAGTGAAAACCAACCCAAAGGCCAAACCTGGCTTTGTAGAGAGTTCTAAGCGGATGTCACTATACATAGCTGCTAGCGAGGAACCATGTTCCTGAAAAAGAGTTTACATTCTGGGAACAAACCTTTTCACAGTTTGCTATAAAAATAAAATTGTTTTGACAGGCCTTTGAAGACTAATTGTTCAAGGGGAAAGGGCCTGTTAGAATGTGCTTTACAGTCTGTTGCCTGTTTTCTTTTGAATGGTTATGGTTTTGTTTTTTTAATATTCTTTATCGAAGTTATATACTGAATGGTTATGTTTTTAATGGGGGTTAATTTCAAACTTTTGTATTATGTGATATTTTTTTAGCTGGACGTTGTTTTAACTTTTGCAAGCCACCTTGAGTCCTGAAAAAGTAGGACATTAATAACAATAACAACAACAATTCAACCGAAACAAACGAAATAGCAAAAACAGTATTTTAAAAACATGAAAAGTACATGTTCAGAACACATTCTTCAGCCATTAGAACAAAAAGAAGTTATAGTGCCATTGTATTGCAGCACCACTTCACAGCTTGGGCTAAAATAACATCAACAAATAGGTCAAATGAGACCCTACAGTGATGAGATTTCTTTTTCCCTCAGTGAAGAAAGATGTTATTGATGGCTCTGCTTTGCTTTTTGATTACAGTAAAGGAGATGTGGGTTCAAATCCCCTTTCGTGCATGAAGCACATATTTTGAGCCAGTTGCTTAGCCTAATCTATCTCATTAGACTGTTGTAATGACATAGATTAGTGGAGCAATCAGGTTTACTACATAGGTTTCTTGTGAAAAGGTTAAATAAAAATGTAGTTGTCACCACCACCACCACCACCATCATCATTTCCTTCAATAGTGGAAGTAAGGTCTTTGCACTGACAGAAGATTTGAACAATAACACCCATAAACCCTGGCCATGCTTTATGGGACAACTGGGAGTTGTACTCCCAAATATCTGGAGGGCCAAAGGTGCTCCATTCCTGTTACAGCACATGGGGCTGTAGTGGTGCTCTTTACTTGAAATAAATCCCCAAGACTGTAAACAAACAGCTCTGAACAAAAGCAAAAAGACAAAGGGAAAGATTAACAAGGAAAGAGGAAGAAAGATAAGAAGTGGGAAGAACTGCTTATCATCTGCAGTGAAATGATTATTGGACTATGACTCTGGAGACCATGGTTCAAATCCCAGCTCGGCCATGAAACCCACTGGGTGACCTTGGGCAAGTCACAGTCTCTCAGAAGATGGCAATGGCAATGCCACAAAAACCCCATGACAGCATTACTGTAGGGTCACGATAAGTCAGAAATGACTTAAGGCACACAACAACAAACAAAGTACTTTGCTGTATGGCCAACACAGCTACATCTGGATATGTTCACTATACCATGCTGGCTGTATAGAACCATTTGGAGACTGTGGCCAGAACTTGGAAAAGTTAGTTTAAACTACAACTCCCAGAATCCTTTAGCTAGCATCTGCTGGGGAATTCTGGGAGATGTAGAGCAAAAATTATTTTTTTCTGAGCTTTGAACCTGATTTTAAAGTACCTGTAACCTTCACCAGAATGGCTGTCTTCTTCATATAACAAGACTATTTTGCCTACCCTACTCATTACTGTATTTGGTATAACGTAACATACATACAACATACATATCATGCTAAAATGCAAAAATGAATATTAATTACCAGCCTCAGTGCAGATGTATAGACTATAACACCCATTTAATATAGAGATGATTAAACCTAAAAGGGTTTGGCAGAGAAAGGAATTAAAAGAGATGACTTTTAGCACATTAGATATTACTATCCAGTAGGTGCCAGCCTTCACACTGCAAGGCAAAACTCCAACAAATACAACAGCAAGAGGGAAATATAATGAACAGAAGAATAATATGAGTGTTCTTGTTCTAAATGCTAGGAAAATGCAAATACTCTCCAACATACATTAGGGCTTGTGGGCTGGGTTAAAGCTGCTATTTCAGAGGGTATTTAGAGATACTAGATAAGCAGGTGTCCCTATAGCACAATCTGGCCTTCTGTGCTTTTTACTGCTGTTAATCTTACAACATAGCTGTGTTTTCAATAGACCTATTTCCTACTACTGTTGTTAAACTGCTTTTTGAGATCTCATACAGGATGGAAAGGAATTGGAAAGGAACAAATCTTCAGTCAGATGGACAGACAGATCCAGTTCCCCAGTGATAAAGAGGTTATTATGGGGCCTGTAGTAACGGAATAATTGTGTATTTATTATACAGTACGACTATGATCTGACTGGTAAGGGGTTCATCTAATCCTGACTGCTAACACGATACAGATTTGCTTTAAAACATCATCCGTGTATCTTTATGAGACCACTGGAATTATATGTGGTTGAAGAAACGAAGAGAGACGGTGTTGTTTAAGGAAGACACTATGGTGTGAGGTTTGAGTGTTGGCACTCAGGCTCTGCGAGGCCAGGGTTTGGATCCCTGCTCTGCCATGAAAACCCATTGAAGGTGCATCTACACTATAGAAATGTAGACACCACTTTAATTGCCACAGCTCCATCCTACATTATCCTAGAATCTGCAGTTTTGTGAAGCACCAGCACTCTTTGGCAGAGATGACTAAAGACCTTTCAAAACTACAAATCCCAGGAATCCATAGGATGTAGCAACAGTACTTAGTGGTGTCAAACTGCACTATTTCTACAGTGTAGATGCACTCTTATGACTTTGGGCAAGTCACATTCTCCCAGCCTGAAAAGAAGGCAAAAGCAAACCCCTTGCCATGAAAACCCCATACCAGGCAATGGCACCACTAGGGGAGTATGGGGGATGTGGCCTGCTGCACTGGGTGACTCTCTAGCAGAGGGTCCTCCCAGCTTGCCATCTCCAGCTGACCTTAAAACATTAATGGGCGCATACAGGGAGATGTTGTTGTTGTTAACTGCCTTCGAGTTGACCTTAACCCATGGCGACCCTATGCATCAGAGAGATCTCCAAGATCATGGTTTCTCATGGCTAAGAAACCACAAATTTACATTTACAGGAACATTTTCAGCTTTGTGTGGTCATAATGGCCTCCATTTTCCTTGGAAGTCAGGTGTAAGCAATATTAAAATAGATAGCTATTGAATATATATTATTTAAATCTTTATTATTGTATATTATTATTGCATATAATTATAGTATACTGTTGTTATTATTTGTATCATTTTAATGATGTAATCCCACTTCGATCCGTGGGAGAGGCGCCGCGGGAAATATAAACTTTACTATTATTATTATTATTAGTAGTAGTAGTATTGCATATTATTAAAATATATTAGTATTGCATATTATTAAAGATATTATTATATATTAGTATTGCATATTATTATTATACATATTATATATTAGTATTGCATATTATTATTGTATATTAATATTGTTAGTAATATTATTCCATATGATTGTTGTTGCTCTTATTATAATTATTATTGCATGTTATTATTGCATATTATTTTTATTGCATATTATTATATATTGATATTGCACAGTATTGTTATATATTATTACATATTATTATTGCATATTATTGTTGTTGATTGTTATTGCATATAATTATTGCATATTATTGTTATATATTATTATAGTATATTGTTATTGCATATTATTATTATTCTGTATTATTGCATATTATTATTATTGCATGTCGCCGTTATCATTATTATTGCATATTATTATATATTGATATTGCATAGTATTGTTATATATTATTATTGTTGATTATTATCATTGCATATTATTATTGTATATTACTATTATTGTTGTGGTTGCTGTTGCTGCTATGATTCTTGCATATTGTTATTGCATCACATTGCCCTCATTGTGAGCAGGACCACATGGCTGTCCCTTGGCCCCCCTGCGCAGCTGGACTCTGGCCCAGGCGCCCTTCCTCCTCCTCCTCCTCCTCCTCCTCCAGCCCCAAGGCAGCTGCAGGGCCATACTCCGGGGCGCCGGCAGGGGGCGCTCTTGCGTAGCTCTGCTGCTGGGCTGCCTCTTGTGCGCAGAGCATGGCAGGGCTGGCGCTGCTGCTGCTGCTGCTGCTGCGGAGGCTCCGTTCTCTGCTGGCGCTGCTGCTGGGCGCCTTCTCCTTTGGGGCCCTCCGCCGCCTCTGGCTCCGCTGCACCACCCCCAGCCCTCGGCCCATGGCTCTGGCCGGACCCCTCCTCTTCCGCATCGGGTGAGCGTGCAGGGCCCTGGGAATTATGGAGGGGCATTTTTTTGAGGGGGGGAGGTCACTTGGGAAATGTAGGACATGCCAGGGGGAAAGGGAGGACATGACCAAATGCAAAGCTGGAAAGCACTCCTAGAAGTAGGAATGCATGCTTCTCGGTCCTGCTGGTGACCAGATCTCATGACCACAAAAGAGGACAAGGCACTGCGAAATGTAGGACATGCAAGGGAAAGATAATGGAGGACATGACCAAATGCAAAGCTAGAAAGCCCTGCTAGAAATAGGAATGCATGCTTCCCAGTCCTGCTCCAAATGTAAGAAATGTAAGACCTGACTTGGAAGAGGAGGACAGCCTGGTCCCCCACAATAACAAAAATAATGAGGATAATAATCATTATAAGGTGATCAGATGTCATGACCACAAAGGCGGACGAGGCACTGCAAAATGTAGGACACACAAGGGGAAAATAATGTAGGACATCAACAAATGCAAAGCTGGAAAGCAGTCATAGAAACAGAAATGCATGCTTCTCAGTCCTGCTCCGAAGGGAGGGCATTTGGGAAAGGATTGTGGTAACAAAAAGCGGGATATAAATTAAAGTTTTATTTATTATTATTTTATTATTATTTCCACCTTCTGTCCAAGAGGAATTCTATAATGTCTTCCATTCTGAGCATGACTAAGAAGCATTGATTTATGATTTATATGAACGTTTTTAGCTTTTATTTTTGTCTAACATTTTTCTTGAATGCCCTACATTTTGCTGTGCCTTGTCCTCCTTTGTGGTTATGATATCTGGTCATCCTGGTCAGCCCTCCTTATCCACAGATTCTTTAGCCAAGGATTCTAACATCCATGGCTTGAAAATATTCCACAAATGTATACGTTCCAAAAAGCAAACCTTGATGTTGCCACTTTATATAAGGGACACCTTTTTATTATGTCATTGTATTGAATGGGACTTGAGCATCCACAGATTTTGATGTCCACATGAGGGGTCCTGGAACCAAAACCCAGCAAATACTGTACCAAGGGCCTACTATATAGGGGCCTATATACCATGAAGGTACCAGATCCATCTGATCATGGAAGCTAAACAGGCTCAACTCTGGTCAGTATTTAAATGGGAGACCACCAACAAATAACAGGTGCTGTAAGCTGTATTTGAGAGGAACTGACAAAACCACCACTGAGGATCCCTTGCCTAAGAAAATCCTATGAAATTCATGGGGTCCCCATAAGTTGACAAACAACTTGAAAGTACATACACATATATGTTTCCAGTGTGTCCATAGGTTTTGGGGACCATGACAGTGTTGGAGCAAAATGGAGCCAGAGAGGTAAAGGGCTTAGGAGCATGAAAACTCTGGGCTGATGGCATGAAGTGAGTCTAGTGGAGAGAAGGTTTGTGGGGTTAGTTAGCATCCTGGGAGTGAGTGGGTGCATTCATTCGGAGGGAGAAGAAGGAAGATTGTGGTGGTTGCCTGCATTTTATTAAGAAAAGCTATTTAAGGAATCTCGGTGTGTGTGCATGCATGAATGCTACATGTGTGCACTCTTACATGTGTGCACTGTTAATGAGGTGCCCTGAATAAATCTCTCTTGGTATCTGGGTGGTGGTGGATCATTCTAGGGGACTGAAACATTTTCTGCTTCTAGATGTGTGCAGTAAGATGGTTTGAGTATTGAACTCTGGAGACCAGGGTTCAAATCCCCACTTGGCAAGATGGCAAGATGACCTCCTTTTCCAGGACATAGCTTACCTTTCAATCTTCTGTCCAGAAGGGATTCCAAATTGTCCTCCATTTTGAGAATGACTAAGAAGCACGAATTTACATTTCTATGAGTGTTTTGAGCTTTGTATTTGGTCATGAATGAACGTGTGTGTAGTTACATGTGTACTTAGATTTTTCTGGAATGTCCTACATTTTGTGGTGCCTTGTCCTCCTTGGCAGTGAGGACATCTGATCCCTTTGTCGCTTGGCCGTGAAAACCCACTGGGTGGCCTTGAGCAAGTCACACTCTCTCAGCCTCAGAGTGTGCCAATGGCAAACCCCCTCCAAAGAAACTTGCTGAGAAAACCCCATGATAGGTTTGCCATAAATCAGAAATGACTTGAAGGCACACAACAGTCTCCATGAGAGTAGACCTACTGAAGAAACAGGATGAACGTAAGTGCTGACTAGCTATTCAGCAGTTGATTCAAGAGGTGTACTTGAGCTGAGACTTGCAGCTGGATTTGGGTTTAAAGTTGGTGTTATGGTTAGCTTGCACTGTACAAAATGTACGAGATGTGGAGTTTGGCTCAGCACATTTAAGAGACCTAGTGCTTTCTTGTGCCTGCTGCCACTGCTGTATTTCCCTCCTTTTTCCTGGAACAGTTAGCTGCTGACAATGTCTAGCATACACATGTGCGCTAGAAATCTCTCTGTTGTTCCTCCTTAATAAGTACAGTAGTAGTTTACCAATCCTGTGCAAAGGTTGACAAAAATGCATTTTATTTCTATTCTTTGAAAAAACCTCATTCAGTATTTGGGAATGGCCCTTGAAGCTTTGTAGGACATATTTGATGTAGCCAGGTTCAGTTCTCAGTATCTCCAGGCAGGGCTGGGAAACCTCCCAGAAATGTGGAGAGGTTAGTACTCCCATTAATTTCACTGGACTAAGTGTTGCTGATGAAGGTTTGGAAAAGTTAGTTGTTTGGGCCAACAATTCCCAGCATTTCCCAACCAGCATAGCCAGTGATCATGCTATCTGAGGGATTCTGGAAGGTGTCATTAAAAAAAGTAACATTTTTTTCAATTGCTGAGCCTGACTCTGTAGTAGCTTCAGAGCTCTCTTGCCCATGTTCATTCCTTTGATGTGCTACTTTAAATAAATAAGAAATAAACATCTTATTATATGATAGCCCTGTTTAAGTATTTGAAGGGGTGTCCTATTGAGGATGGAACAAGCTTTTTTCCTGCTATTCCAGAGAATAGGACCTGGAACAACAGATACAAGCTACAGGAAAAGAGATTCCACCAAAACATTAAGAGGAATTTCATGACAGTAAGAGTTGTTCGACAGTGAAACACATTTCCCTGGAGTGTGGTGGAGTCTCCTTCTTTGGAGGTCTTTAAACATGGCTGGATGGCCATCTGTCAGGGGTGCTTTGATGGTGAGTTCCTGTATGGCAGAATGGGGTTAGACTGGATGGCCTTTGGGGTCTCTTCCAACTCTGTGATTCTATTTTATTGTTTGAAATTTTGGCTGCATGGACTACATATTTGTAAAATGGGCAAGGGAAGGTGGAATGAAAACTATACCCTTTCTATGATCTGCAGAGAGAAAAAGTAAGATAGTGAAAAAGCACAGTTTTAACCAAGGTGTTGTTCACATTGAGAGGGAAAGCGCAGCAGCAGTAGCAGCAGAGGGAAAGGCTCTTATAAGATAGGAGCAGGAGGCAGAGGAGAAGGAACAGACTTACAAAATGAACCACATGGGAGATGACTGTGGTGCTGTAAGGAAAAAGGAGCTTCCTTTTTCTTTACTTCTAATAATAGGCCTTCAAGCTTCCCCTGACCCCCTGCGTTTCTCCTATTTTCTTTATGATGCAATGTCTTCTAAAGAAACTCTAACGTTGAGAGGATGGTGGTTAGAACAACACACATTCAAGCTTTTGCCACTTCTAATGCAGAAGTGGTCAAGTTGTGGTCCTCCACATAGTGTTGAGCTACTGCTCCCATCATGCGGCACCATTGACTATGCTGGGCAAGGCTAGTTGTCATTGCAGTCCAATAACCTCTGGAGAGTCACTAATTAATAAGGGAAATGAATGGCACCATGGACTTCTTGAAACCAAGTCTCTCCTCATCCTTATGGCTTCTCATTTTCAAACAAGTCTTAATCTCTGAAGAGATGCTTTTAATAAAGGGCATGGAACTCACTGCTATTGCACCAGAGTTGAAACTAGTGGACAAACTTGCTTAGCCTTAGAGGTTAGAGGTGAAGGCCTTGATGCTATCTTAAGTATTACAGTCTTTGTTTTTCACAAAAAAGATAAAATGTTAAGTCCTTTTTTGGTGCAGTAGGCACTTTGCTGGGAGGGGGAATCAAAAGCATCTGCTAGTCATGGGATGCTGTACCTGTGTGTCCAGTGGAACAGGAACCTGCAACAAAACCTTGCAGTATGGTCTGGAGTGTTGATGTTCAGAATTCAGGGACTGTATATCATTCCTGTTCTTGTTTTCCCACCTTCATATTTCTGCAGAACTTGAGGTTCCTCCAAGCCTCATGATTCCTCATTCTTTTATGTTGATGGTGCCCTTTTGGCTACACAAGGAATGCATCTTCAGAGCATTGTATATAGAAAAAATAAGGTATTAAAAAATAAAAAAATTAAAGTAAAGAATCAGATGTGACCCAAACTCCACCTGGATTTGATTTTGGAGGTGTGAGCTTTAGGGGGTTGTAACCTTTTCTAAGGGCAAAACTGTTAGTCCAACAGGACAGTGGAGCATCCAGGAGCTGCATCACTGGCCTTGGAAAGGTGAATATGTGCAAAAGGTGCACTGCCCCCATTCCCATTTTAAGTTAAACATTAACTTCATATCTGAAGTGAGAAATTGAATGAAAGAGTGCCCCCTGATTGCTCTACTATAGCAGGACAGTAAAGGGCAAAGTTTCCTTCTTCGCGTGATGAATTGTGGTGCAGGCTCAGGGGAGACATACCTTTGACAAGCACTGAATATAGTCAGCATTCCCATTTGACTAGCTTGAAATCCTGGGTGCTATGACAACTGTCTTCAAGTATTTGTGTCCTACTCATTGTTTTACCAACAAATTTGGGAAATGTGCGTGACTTGAACTTCACTCCTTGCATATGTGAAGACTCAGGATATAAAACATCACATTAAAAAAGAAAGAAATGAAAAGGGTATATTTCATACTCATGACCATGTAATTAGATTTAAGTTATAATTAAAATTAGCTCCATGTTTTCTTGATGTAATTTTGCACAATGCTATTAAGGAACCCAGATGGGGAGCCTTTCATATTCAGTAACTTCACAAATGTCTAGAGTTCTGGCTCTTTAGTTTATACATAGTTTAAAGTTTATTGACTCAGTTAAGCAGAATGTATGACCTTTTAGAGCACAGTGTTCTACTCAATGAGAAAGAAAAGGACAGGACTATGTTTTTGAAAGAGGTCAGAAATGAGTTACTAGTTTGCTCTTTCTGTAAGTCATGGTAGCAAGGCCAGGTCAAAAAATTTTTTTTTCCCTCCAGCTAGAAAAGTCTCTCACTTGATTATGCAATTCCCTGTCCAGTTTCCTGTCAGGAGAGGCTTGATAGAAAATCAGTACACTGTGGCTTAATGGAAGGGAGAAAGATTGACATTTTCTGTGGGAACACATGAGGGTGTGTGGATACATGATCCTGAGTGGTGGTGATCAGATAACCTTTCCACATTTTTAGAGAATGTCTGAGAAAAACTGTAGATCACTGGCATACAGCTGCTAGGTCTCTGTGTTTGTTGCATGTGAGGCAAGGGTTTTAGTTTGTTAGGATAGGACCAATGAGGATGCTGCCCACTTAGGGGAATGCTTTGAATGCTAGCCCAGATAATCTGGTTGACTCCAACTCTTTCAGGATTGACTAATAAGGGAATCTCAGTCCTACCACTATAAAAGAGGGGAAACCTTATGCCTTTCCGATGTTTCAGATTGCAACCCCCATAAGCCCCAACCACTGGCTGTGCTAACTGGCACTTCTGGGAGTTCAAAACATCTGATAGGTCATATATGCAATGCAGTGCAATGCTCTCTAACAAGACACTCTGCCAGGAGTGAGCAAGGTACAATCCTGGAGACCACATGGGGTCACAGAAGGCAATTTTTGCAATCTTTGGTCTCTCCAGATTAGTCTAGGTCATCTTTTTTTCTGGCTGAAGAAGGAGGGTGAATTGCCACTCCAGCAAGTTTACAGTAGAGTAAAAAAGGTAAAAGTAGACCCTTGACATGAATGTTTAGTCATAGCCGACTGTAGGGGGCAGTGCTCATCTCCGTTACTAAGCTGAAGAGCCAGCGTTGTCCAAAGACAACTCTGATGATCATGTGCCTAGCATGACTGCACTGAAAGTTGTTACCTTCTCACAAAAGTGGTACCTATTTATCTACTTGCATTTGATACTTTCGAACTGCGAGGGTGGCAGAAGCTGGGACTAGTGATGGGAGCTCACCCCATCATGCAGCACTCAGGCCTCAAACTGCCCACCTTCCGATCTTACAGTTGTCAGAATTGTTGTCTTAACCATTAAGCCCCAGCATCCCGCAAGAGATGAGGCAGTTTACAGAAGAGGCAGTTTACTTTTTAAGCAGGGTGGGTAACTCTGGCAAGTATAGGGACCAGTGTTCTCCCCTAGGTGCCTATACATTTTCTGCCACACAGATGACACCAAGTTTGGGCTGAGAAATGTTTAGGATGAGGGAAATTGCCATGTCTCCTAGCTCTGCTCCTCAAATCCAGCCTATGGATTTGTCATGGTGGATTTCAGATTAAAATAATAATGTCCAAAGATCAGATCACAACAAATCACTTGCACTTCACTTGCAATCACTTGCCTGATTTGCTCAGGCATGTTGTCTGCTCTTGTACCTAATATTATTCTGGATTTGAGAAGTTTGTGTTTTATGCCATATAGTGTACCCACAATGTTCTGGCTTTCAGATACAGTATCCTGTTCGCTTCAGTTGATGAAGTGAGTGCCCAGCTAGGTGTTGCAAATGTATGGTAGGAGGTCCCCAAATACCATAAGCAGCTTCAGAAAGTTGCAGTTTTGAGTAGTATGGCAGTGTTGCAAATCTACTTTTTTCATCATAGGGTGCATCAAATGGATGAATTTCAGCAGACAAGAAATAGTTGTTAAATCCCTTGTATTAATGCATTCATGGCTACACAGAGTTTACAACTCAAATTCTAAATCTGTTTACTTATAAGTCATATTAGTTATAGGTTTACTTCCTAAAACAGCATATTTCAATCAGATAGCACTATTAATTTTTCAAGTTTTTTTTAAAAATTAAAATTTAAAAAAGTTACTGTACAAACATCTAGTTCTTTAATGAAACATTTAAAAACTAGACGTGCCATCTGCTCAAGCAAGCAAGCAACTTGGAGAAGGTCCACTAGATTTTGGAAAGTCAGAATTCGTATATCTTAAATCAAAGTGTTGTTGGTCTTCCGGTCCTAGCATCTTACACTATTGTTTATATTGGTCAGGCAGTCCAAGACTGCACTTTGCCTACCCATGTCCTACAGAACGTGCTAATTTTTCATGGATGTTATTATCCTTTTCTGAATCCAGTTTCTCTCTGGATACTCATCCCCTGTACACTGTGCCTACATATCTGATAATCTACTATTCTGCTTCATGAATGTCAGGAAGTAGATGGTAATCCATGAAAAATTATGCTAGACTTCAAGGTACCACAAGGCTATTTGTGGATGGAAAAGATTGACACTCACTGTTTTAATGTATTCTGTTCAGAAACAAAGGAGAGTGAGAATGAGAGTGTTAGTTTAACTTTGCTCTACCCCATTTCTGTTTTCAACCTCCTTTTCATATAAAGGGTACTGGATATTTCTCCATCAGTGGAGGTTCTCTCTGTAATTGATAACCTGGAAAATCAGAGGTCGTTGTGTAACTAGGATTCCACCATTTGAAAACCCCTTCCTCACATAAAAGTGAAGAGCCAGTCTTTTAGCTCTATCACCTCTCACTGTTGAAACTATGCACTGGTTGGACCCATCTGTCCACCACCTAACTTTTCTTAAACACAAAAATGAACAGAAAATCTATTTCTATGTGTTCCATCTTGCTACCCAAGTGCATTATTAGTTTCCTAATAGTTGCCTTTCAAGGTGCTGGGATCCCATTTAAAGCTCTCCAGAGATTTTAAGAGGCTTAGGACTGAGGGACTTTGCCCATTTGGACTCATCCTGCTCTAAGTCAATAAAGAGAGGGGTGAGTTTTTGATCCCATTTTGTGTGTTTGTAATGCATGCATGTCATGTACATAGCCAGGCCATGGGGAAAAAACAACCACCTCCTTTGGTATTAGAAAACATTCCAGCCTGCTGGAGGCATTCCTATGAGGTGTTGTTTTGAATGGAGTGGTCCAGTGGAGCACAACAAGGCTAAAGAAAAACATGTTCAAGCTTTCCATTTTTTGCAGCGTGTAGGCTGGATACTTCACATGGGGCAACTTTAGCTGATCAAGATTTTGATTGTAGGTATCACATGCCATTTTGCTGCAAAGAACAGACTCCCTGGCTACTAGTACTGCCAGTTCTTGGATATGACATTATTCCTGTTCTGATGTTTTATGTGGGTAAGCCACTTTGAGTTTAACAGTGGGAGAGTCTGATCTCTCCAGGGAGACCTTTAATTTTTGAAAGGACTGCAAAGGAATTTGATTTCGATTTTGTCCAGCCTGCTTGTTTTACCTAGCTTTCCACTTGTGTATGCGTGATGTGTTTCATTAAATACCACTTGCTCCCCACATTTGCTTTTTAAAAAATGTTCATCCTTCATAGATACTTTGCTTTGTGAGTGAACTGCTCCAGATATACAGATGGGGGAAGAAATGTCAGCAGCGGGAGAGCAAGATGCTTGGCATAGTTATAGGACTTTCTCACATGAGGCTCTTCTGCTAAAATAGCATTGTTGCTAAAAACACTATGCAATTGGGATTACTTTATTTCCTATCGTATTTTAGGGAACCTTTCTAGGATTGCAACCTTTGGCTGTATCCAGACTGCAGAAATAATCTAGGCTGACACCTTTTAACTGCCGTGGCTCAGTGTTATGGAATTCTGGGATTTGCCTTCCCCAAGACTGAGAACATGTGACTTGCTTAATTTGCCATACAAGCTTACCATACATGGCATTTAGTACTGCCCACCCAATACTTTTTATCCCTGCTTCTTTTCTTAATAAAATTAGCTTTGTTTCTCTGAAGGTTGCCCTCACTTTCCTCTTCCTTGATTAGAATTGTTTCTCTTTAATGCAAGCCACAGAAACAATCTCACACACCCCTTTTATGTATAGAAATATAAATGAAAAAGTCATATGTTAAAAAGGCATTTATTTATCCCAGCCTTGTTCCTTTTTGGGGGTGGGTGGCTAGGGGAAGCTGCATACCTTTCTCTTCGGGGTGACCAAAAATGATGGAGTGGGGGAAGAAATTGATTCTCTTGGAATGAATGTTTTTAATAACACAGACACCAAGGAGCAGGACTTTTGAGATCTAGAGAAACTGGAAGAAATAATTCAAAAAGAAAAAGCAAGGAGCCCTCATTGAAGGACCTGAGATGTGCATCTCTCTCTCTCTCTCTCTCTCTCGCTCTCTCTCTCTCACTGTGTTCATAAGAAAAGACAGCCCATCTTTACTGATCATTGACCAAAGTAAATAGAATAATAATAATAATAATAATAATAATAATAATAATAGCCCACCTCTCCCCAGAGGATTGGAGCGGGTTACAATCAAAATAAATCATAGTAAAATAATAACACAATCCCTAATCCACAATTTAAAATACAACAGCATAAAAATCAGTTATTAAAATTACAATAAAAATTACAATAAAATTTAATCCCCATTACAATGAGGCAGTTTAAGGGAGAGTCAAAGAAGGCATAGTTGTGTATGTATGTATGTAGACAGCCCATCCTGCTAAAACTCTACCAGCCTGATTAGTTTCTTTGCAGTATTTCTTGGCCCTTTGGCTCTCTCAGGCTGCATCCGTACCACAGAAATAATCCAGTTTGACATTACTTTAACTGACATGGCTCAATGCCATGGAATTCTAGATATTGTCTGTTGGAGCACCAGAAATCTCTGGCAGAAGGTTAAATATCTCACAAAACTACAGTCCCTAGAATTCCATAGCGTTAAGCCACAGCAGTTAAAGTGGTGACAAACTAAATTAATTCTGCAGTGTAGATGCAGTCACAGACATAGCATTGGTTCTGCCCTTTCTGCTAAAAACAGTTGAAAGGGGGACAAGAAGAGAAAGGCTGTCTCTAGATCAAAGGGAGTCCAGTCATTTGTCTTGATCTCCCTTCCTAAATGGACTGCTGAAAAGTGAAAAGGGTAAGAATTGGTTGGGTGCATGGAAGGGAGAAACAGTGGGTTAATTCATTAGAGCAAGAGGGGAGAGGAAGGATAAGGATGAGAGAGAAATGCCCACCCACTTTTCTGATCTCTTAAGCCATTCCCAAAGTGCCCAAACCGTGCCCACTCACTGCCCAATTCTGCATTAATGCAGAATTAACTATAGCACAGGGAAGCATGGCAGAACAGTAGCAGGAAAGGAGGTCATTCATACTTTCTTGTGTTAATAAAAAGAAATGCTTACCAAATGGTCTCCCACTGGGTGAACAAAAGAAAAGGGATGGTGTCATGTGATAAGCCCCAGCCAAAGACGCTATGAAATATATTCAGGATTAAATTGAAAATAAATAGAGCAGTGGTTTTTTTTAGAGTATTTGTTGTAGCTAATGTTTTGGTGCCACATAATAACTATAGCAACGTTATCAACGTAGAGCTAATGTTCCCACCCCAACTCTTTTAACCCTAAAGTTTTATTCTTTTGGCATGCACAGCTAGCACATAAATGCACTAGGGCTGCATTTTCCTTAGTTCCTGGCAAGGCAACCCAGGCTCTGCACAAATAACAGTTAAAGTGATGTCAAACCGGATTATTTCTGCACTGTAAATGCAGCCAAAAAGTGAAGTGTGAAACATATCACATTGTTCATGGGTTGACTTCCCAGCAACTACAGGGAATGCAGCCCTTTAGAGTGAGTACAAACAATTATGCCTGCTGGAATTTTCTAAGTTTTTTGGCATTGTTTTCCTTTGCTTCATCCTTTACATCTTTTGTTACATGACCCTAAGTTTTACCTTTCTTTTATCCATAGGTCATATCAAAATCCAAAATTCTGGCCCCAAAACCTGCCCTCAACTTATACATGAGGTTGGATTGTAGTTGATATATACAGTACCCCGTATATACTCGACTATAAGTTGAGAATTTTTTGCCCCAAAATAGTCCCCAGAATCCTGGGTAGACTTATGCACGGGGCAATAGGTCTTTTGACCACGCCTCTGCACAGCTGGGCTGCCTCCGCAAGGGGCAGCCCAGTTGCGGAGAGCCTGGGAAGGGCGCACGTTCACCCTGGCGACCACTCCCTTGCTGGGTTTCCTCTGCAGAGAAAGCCCAGCGAGGGACAGGCTTCCACAGGGATGTAGCCAAGGGGGGGGTCTGTGGGGTCTGGAGCCCCCCTTCTGTTAGATATAATGAATTGTGTGCGCTGCTACGCCACCGCGCCCAAGCCCCATTATAATGGTGGTACTTAGTCTGGCAGAAGTCTGCACCCCCTCTTCCCAAAATCCTGGCTACATTCCTGGTTTCCAAAGGCACGCGTTCATCCTGGAGACCTCTCCCTCGCTGGGTTTCCTCCACAGAGAAAGCCCAGAGAGGGACAGGCTTGGGTGCACGTTCACCCTGGCGACCTCTCCCTCGCTGGGCTGCCTCCGTGGCGGAAAGCCTAGCTGGGGAAAGCCTTCCAGCCTCTCCCCAGCTGGACTGCCCCCTTAAGCCTGAGGGCAGGGAACCGTCCAGTTAAAAAGATTGCATGTACAGCGCTGTGTAAATTTACAGCGCTTTATAAATAAAGGTTAATAATAAGTCGGACCCTCTGCATATCCACAGGCCATATAAATATATAATTTTGGCCCCAAAATTTGACCTCCACTTATACATGAGGTTGACTTGTAGACTAGTATATATGGTAATTTTTCCAATCTCTGCACAAATTGCTCAAATCCCTCTCTTGGTTCTCAGAGAGGGAAGTGTGAAATATATCACAATGTCCATGGTTTTAGGATTAAAAAGGTTGGAGTGGGAACATTAGCTATGAGTTGATAACATTGCTGTAGTTATGATGTGATTTTAAAATATTAGTTACAAGGGCTCTTAAAAAACATTAAACTGCTCTTTTTATTTTCAGTTTAATCTGGAATATATTTAATAGCATCTTTGCCTGGGACACTTTATTGATACAACCAGTTTACATACAAATAAAAACACTAACCAAAAGAAAAAGAAAAAATAATTTTAAAAGTTGTCGTTACCATGAATAAATTATATGGCTATGCCTTTCTATATTGATTCTCTATAATTTTCTTTCAATACAATGCACTTCTCTTCTATCTTTATTGTGTTTCAAATTAATTGCATTGTTTTCCATAACAAAGTAACCAACTCAGTGTCAATACTTTGTATTATTTTCCTGCTGATTGTCGTTCTTGCCTTTCAATTTAATCCCATAATTAGAGATTATATTTTGTGGCTTTCCTTGTTTATATTTAATATGTGAAATCATATTTGTTTATTTAACTGTATTTCCTGTCTCTAAATAAATGAGTTCATCCTTACCATTAAATATTTGTTTAATTTTGTTCATTTAACTTTCCAGTATTTCATTGTTAGATTCCAGTCTTTCTCACCTTTTCCGAAGGTTTATATTTAAGTCACTGAGTAATTCTGTCCATTTCCACCATATCTGCCAATTTAATTCACTAATCTTCTATTGCTGGTGTATCTTTGGTTTTCCATTTTTGTGCATATAAGATTCTTGCAGTTTTTTTCATGTACAAGATCAGTGTCCAGTTCTTCCTTACAAAATTTTCTTCCAGCCCAGATATCATATTTAATAAATAAAGTTCAGGATCCATTAGAAATTATTTTTCTACAAAATTAGTCATCTGCCTATGAATGTCCTTCCAGTATTCCATTGCACTAGGGCATTTGCAACACATATGGCAGAAAGGTTCTATTTTATCTTGGTATTCCCAGAATGTATTCTTTCCTCTCTTACACATCTTGTCCAGATTTTCCAGTGTGAGATACCAAAGGTGTAGCATCTTAATGTAATTCTCTTTTAGACCTTGGCATAAGGATAGCATAGCATAGATAGTATAGGGCCCCTGGCCTGCCTATACTCATTTTGAGTTCTTTAGCTCTGGTTTTTCCCATTTGTTCTTCTATCTGTTGCAATGCAAAGTGGTAAGTACTTGGTGTATCCAAGCATCCAGGCCATCTGATCCCAGAAATTTCTAGGGTATTGAAACTTTCCCTTCTCTATCAATTTCCTCTTTTGCCTCTTTCCCTCTTTTGTTCTCAGGTTTGAGATGGTGAATTAAAAGTTTTAAGCTCACTGGAGCTCTTCCTTTTACCTAATCTTTTTATTAGTTACACAGTTAGGATGTAGGGACCTCAAATGTCTGTACATTCACAAAGCAAATAGTAAAGTTCTTTAGTTTGTAAATTGATGCTGCCTACTTACATTTACTTAAGTTACTCTCAGCCAGGGAGAAACTGAAGATTTGAAGATTGAGGCACATGACTTCTGCTAAACTATGCCCATGGAAATTGTTTCCTAACAGATCCAGTCTCCTCCTCCTCCTCCTCCTCCTCCTCCTTCTTTTCCTAAAAGGCATAACACCCTGGAATATACAGTTGACCTTCCGTATCCATGGATATTTTTATGCACAGATTCAACCATCCATGGCTTGAAAATATTTCCCAAAAATAAAATAAAATAAAATAAATTCCAATAAGCAAACATTGATGTTTTCCATTTTATATGAGGGAAGCCATTTTACTATGCCAATGTATTTAATGGGACTTGAGCATCCACAGCTTTGAATATCCACTGGGAGTCTAGAACTGAACCACAAGGGACAACAAGG
This sequence comes from Sceloporus undulatus, assembly GCF_019175285.1. NCBI lineage: Eukaryota > Metazoa > Chordata > Lepidosauria > Squamata > Phrynosomatidae > Sceloporus > Sceloporus undulatus. The sequence continues at coordinate 249,088,093 of NC_056522.1, read as the reverse complement.
AACCATTGTGCTCCTTTCCCTCACAGGTTATAGTTGGGAACAATTAATCAACTGCCCTTTCTTCTATAGTAGCCTAATAATTTCTTATTTCAAGGTGGATTTTTGTCTGTCTGTGGTTGTCCCAATAAAGGTATTATCACAATATGGATTTTGAAATTAGTCTTATGCTCAGCATGGCTGGCATGGCATTTTCTACAAAAAGCTGTGCCCTCTCTAAGCTCTGTGTTTGTCACATAATGCTTTAATAACTGAAGCTCACCCAGGGAATAGAAGCAAATGGGAGAGGCTATAGGGATAATGTCTGTTAATTCTATTGTATCAATAGTGGCATCTAGATCAGCACAGATAACAAGTGACTTCATTCCTGGAGTACTTAGAAATGTGTCACAGTGAGTGGCTGAGGGATCAATTTGTTGTCATTAACAGCAGTATGAAGGAGCATTTTTGTTACACAAGACACCATTGTTGGATGGCTCTTTGTGTCTTTGTAGACTCAGTGGTTGGCAGAAAAGGATGTTTTCTCTGGTGCCCTTTATGCCACAAAGTACCTCTGAATGATCTCTAGGTCAGTGGAGGCCAGAAAGTAGGTTATGATTTATTGATAGATCTCTGGGTGACTTGCACAAAGAGGTCAGCAAGGATTTCTGACTCCCAGTTGTCAAAAGTCCCTTTCTTGCCTCCCATCTTCTTAAGATGCTGCCACAATGCAGAATTAATGCAGTCTGACATTGCTCCAACTGATTTGAATGTTGGACTACGACCAAGGTTTGATTCCCAGCTCAGTCATGAAGCCCACTGGGTGAGCTTGGCAAGTCCCATACTCTCTCAGGGGGAAGGCAGTGGCAAACCTTCCCTGAACAAATCTTGCCAAGAAGGCACCATGATTGCCAAGAAAGCCCCATGCCAAGAAAACTTTTGGGTCGCCATAAGTCAGAAACAACTTGAAGCCACACAACAAGAAGTCAGGATTAGGTTCAGATAGTCCCTAGAGCTCCCTGGGAGGAAAAAGGAGAAATGGATAAATTAATAACTGTGACAAAGCAATCTAAGTTGCAAGAAATTAAGTAGTTATGGAATGTGCTCATTTTCTTCATAACTGGGTAAACTGTCTCCTCCTCAACCTTGTCCTCATGTATATTTCTGTAAACCAGTCGCCTTGTTCCTTTTAAACAAACAGTCCCTAACATGAGGAAACTCTTTGAAAAGAAACAGAAATGTCTTTGTTTTAACATGGCTCCTGCTGCTTCCAGAGATAAAAGGGTTGTTAATAAATTTGTATTGATTTGATTTGCCCGGAAAGGTGGGACTAGCACAGTTTGTTTATGATATAACTGGTAAAGTAATGTACTGTATTGGTAAAATAATTGAAAGTGATTGAAGGCAAACACAGAACAGCTGCTTTGAATGGTGATGTATGGAACACTTTGTGAAGACTGCCTCAAACTTCCTGGTTAGCTCTGCCTGCAGAGCTCCATCTGCAAAATTGAGATAATGTACTACCATACAGAATGGGGATACAGTAATGATTCACCATAAACATAACCAACTGTTGAAACTATTACTGAGATGGTTTTTGTGTAGATTGAATGGGGGGGGAGTCACTATGTTTCAAAAACTTGAGAAAGTTATTATTATGGAAAGTATCTGTAACTGGCTGGAGGATTTTGGAAGCTGTAGTCAACCATAGTCACTTTTCCAAGCTTTTTTGTGTGACCATTAGCTTAGATAGATAGATAGATAGATAGATAGATAGATAGATAGATAGATATCCTCCCATGCTAGGGTACATAGAGGCATTTTCTTCTTGCTTTTGGGTCTTCTTGGGCATTTTGAGCCCAGGAGAAGTCTTTTTAAACAAAAGAAAGTGGAAATCATTTCCTATCCACTTCTTGTTTCCAAAAAGCCCTCTCTTGGGCATATGTTGGTTCTAAATGTGGTGATAATGCCCCTTAAACCCCCAGGGGATGTTTAGGGGGCAAAACAAAATTTAGGAGAAATTTTGCAAAAGTTGTTTGATTGAATATCCAAGAGGGATTGTCAGAGATGGTGGGAATGCCCTCCAGATGCCCCTAGATGTCATCTTGGGGCAATCATTTTATAGTACTAAGCATAGTACTATAACTGCGTAGTGTGAATGGGCTGTATAATTGGTGAGCCCATCAATTATCTCTCTCCCTTTCTGCCATTCCATTCTCTCTTTTTCTGCCATCACTTTGGCGGCTGGTAGTTTCCATGTTAGTGGGGTGGGGAATCCTATCTATCCATCTATCTATCATCATCTAGTTTAATCCCCGCTTTTCTCCCAGCAGAGGACTTAAGATGGTTTGCGACAATTTAAAACAAATTTCAGCTAATATCTTATTATACTAAAATTTTAAATATGAAATAAACACTTATTTCAAAAAGTACATACTGTAGTTAAAACAATAAAAAGCACATTTAAAACATAATTAAAAAGATAAAAGCATACCACATTGAAAACACACTTCTCCTGCATGATTCTAAATTTTAGTCTGTTCCAAAATAGAGTAAGCAACATGAATATTTCTTTTAAAATTTAATAATAATAATAATAATGTATATTCCACTTAATCACTTGGAATCACTTGGAATTAAAGTAAAATAGGAAATGGATTCACTGCCCCACTGCCATGGGAATCACTACGTGTCACCACCTCGCTTTCTCTTTATCTCAGTCTCTCCTCCCCTCTTCCACTTCCACTCTTCCTTTCCTGTCTTGTGGACTTTCAAGAAGGGCTAGAACATTCTTGCCAGAGGCCTGCACTGTTCACTACCAGCATACTTTTTTTGAAAATAGAAATTAGACAGAGGCACCTCTTAGAAAAGTCTATTTTTATTTTACTTATTAAAATATTTTTACTCTTCCCAATATCAAAAAGATCTCAGATAAACTTAGGCCTGGTACAGATGTGAAGAAAGGGATGGCCAGAGGTTGTCCCTTTCTTCTCTGGATCGTTGCTGTGGCAACTACACAGCCCAGCAACGATCCGCAATGAAAAAGAGCTCCGAAATGGAGCTCCTTGCTGCAACGCTGCCAAGGCACCATTTCTGCATTGCGGCATCGCAGTTACATGATGCAGGTGCCATGCTGTTTGGATGTGGTGCGCTTGTGACGTATTCCATATGCACGCTGCGAGGACAGTGCCGCGTAACAATGGCACCGTCTACACAAACTAGGGTTCAGGAGCATGTGGTTGCTGCGCACTCCTGACCCCTAGCTACCAAGCCACTTCCCATCGGTATGTACCAGCCCCTAGAAAGAGTATTAAAATAATAGATTAAGCAATAAGTCAGAAAATGGCTTGAAGGCACACAGCACCACCAGCAACTCACTAATATGTTTTAGCATATTTTAATATTTTTATTACTTTAAAGCTAAAAATATATTAAACATATTAGTGAGTTGCTCGTGGTGTTGTGTGTGCCTTCAAGTCATTTCCTGACTTCAAGTCATTTCCTGACCTTAAGGTGGCAAGATTTGTTCAGAGGGAGCTTGCCTTTACCTTCCTGTGAAGCTGAGAGCGTGTGACTTGCCCAAGGTCACCCAGTGGGCTAAAATGGCCAAGTGGGGATTCAAATCTTGGTCTCCAGAGTTGTAGTCCTACGCTCAAATCTTTATACCATACTGGCTTTCATTAGTGAGTTAAACATTTAAAAGATTTTTACAGTTTTTAAAACTATGTACATCATCCATGTTTAAAATGAGTATTTTTGAACTGTCACTTCCTGAACTTCTCAGCAAACTATAGTTAAACAAAGAAACAAAGAAAAAAACTTTTTCTCTCCAAATTTTGGGTTTCATAGATGGAGGGTCATCTGTGGTCCAACGACATATTGAAGGGTTGCATGATTCCCACCCATGCTGTAGATGACTATTGCATATTTCACAACTCTCCCCATTTGTTTGAGATTAGCTAAGTCATAGGAGATGTTACATGAAGGATAGTGTCTAATGACGAGTGTCCCTAATGAAGGTTTGCCAGAAGAAATTACTGTGGACAAGGCTTGGAAGACAGACTGTCTTCCAGGAAACTGCTCTGGGTGACTGCGAAGGGAGCTGGCTGGCTTTCAGCCTGCTTTGAATGTAACATGCCTCAAGACTTCAGATCCTGAAATATGCAAAATAAGCAATTACTGTATGGAGTGTGACAGCTCTGTGAGCAACTCTGACTGCATGTCTTTCGCTAGTGCGCCAGCTGACATGTCAAGGAGCACAAACTCTGCAATGCATGGAGCTTGCCATTTCTCTGTTGGCAGTGGGGTGGTTGTGCTGCCTTATGAGACAGGCAAAACCCCATCATAGAAGTCTGAAAAATCTATTCTAAGAATAGTATGAAATTGAGAGTGAACAAAATGTAACAGAGCCTCTGTACCCACGTCAACAAGATAATCTTGCTTTTCCTGATTTTATCAGTGCTCTCTGAATTCATTTGTCTCCCCAGCTCTGCTCATGTGCCATAATCATGTGGCGGGTTTTTTTTTTAGCTGTCTCTTGCCACATCCACTACACATGGTGTAGTCCTTATTCCAGATTTTTCTCTGGCAGCTAATGGGTTGAGAAAGGCCCCCTAGGAGTTATGAAACACTTGTACATAGATGAATTGCCAGGAATAAGGAAATTTGGGACAATAGAGAATGAGGACCAATTATGAATTCATTTCTGTTTCACTTATAAAGAGAAACATTGTATGACTGGGAACATTTACTGGAATCGTTTGTGAATCAGTGCACAAATGTCCAAAATAGATTTAGGGCTTAATGTGACCCAGGACATTAAAATGCAGTGTACTGTTACAATGTGGAGGAGGGATGACGATGCTATTACTATTGTTATTGCATTTACTATTGTTCCAAAATTCTATTAAATACAATTTTCTAAAGTAGACCCAAATTGTTGTTGTTGTTGTGTGTCTTCATTTATGGCGACCCTGAGGTGAAACTATTATGCAGTTTTCTTGGCAAGATTTGTTCAGGAGAGATTTGTGTCTTCCTCTGAAGCTGAGACAGTATGACTTCCCCACTCTCCAATTTGCTAACACTGCCATGCTGATCATGAATGCTGTGTAGATTGGATGTGCAAGTGTTGCGATGTGTAGGTTTCCATAACCAAGTGGGGATTTGAGCCCTAGCCTCCAGAGTCATAGTCCAACACTCAAACCACTACACTGCACTGGTTCTCTATAGAATCAAGGTATTTTACAGTAGTGAAATACACAAACATTTACTCTCTCTCTCTCTCTCTCTGTGTGTGTGTGCGCGCGGTATATATTGCATATAACAATATAGCTGTAGTATAGAACTGCACTGATCTAATTGCAGGAAGAATGAAATGGCATGATGCTGATATTTTTTAAAAAAACCACTCACATGCTGTCAAATGCTTGAGGAAAAAAACATCTTAATCTGGCACCAAAGGTATGGTAATGTTGGCAACAGGTGGGTGACACAGAGTAGATCATTCCATAGATGGTCCACCGAAAAGGACTTCTCCATTCTCACCAGCCTCCAACCCTCTCTCTGTGGAAAGTATCATATGTTGATCTGAAGGTACAGATAGACTCATGTTACTCCCCAGCCTGCTAATGCTTCATGATAATCATGTATGCTAAGTAGGTTGGCTCTACAAGAGCATGTGTTGGGGCAGTGTTAGTGGTGATGTTGTATACCCCAGTAGCAGTGCCATTTTGTATAATTTCTTAAATGATTATGTTTTTAATGTTTTAGAGCCAGTGAGACATAGTGGCTTAAGTGGTAGACTATGACTCTGGAGACCAGGGTTCAATTTCCTGCTTGGCCATGAAATCCACTGGGTGACCTCGAGCAAGTCACATGCTCTCAGCCTCAGAGAAAGGCAATGGCAAACATTCTCTGAACAAATCGTGCCAAGAAAACTCCATTATAGAGTTGCTTTAGGGTCACCGTAAATCTGAAATGGCACACAACAACAATAGCAGAGCCTTTTTTAAATGAAAAAGTGAAAGAACTGGTGACTTCTAATAAAGCTGACTCACACTAGAGTATCCCTAGCATGACATTTTCCTGTCCCTCTTTTCCTCCATAAACTGGTTTTAAGAAAGCTGTGGCCTCACTTTCTACAGTTCTTGAGTGTAACCCCTCTGCCTGCAGTTTTGCCAGTTTAGGACCAAAAGAGGCAAACTGAAGTTGATGCAGTGTGCCACTTTTGCAAGTGAAACTGACATAGCTCTACCGGCACAACGTCCCTTTTGCCATCCCCATCTTATCTTGTGCTGGTTAGATAGAATGATGAGGGAATCTCATAAATGGAGGTGTGGGAAATGAAGATAAGGTGTGCTTTATTAGGCTGGGTGGATGAGTCCTCTGTTTTGAGAATGAGATTATTTATGCCTAATCCATTTTTCACTCACATCATAGGGCTGCATTAACCTTGTGCTCTGCATAGCCATCTATATAGCCTTACACTCCTTGGATTTGAATGTCAAGGATTGTTATGGTCTCATTATGTTCATATAAACCCTGACAGAATGCTGGGGTGAGGGAGAAAGATATCCATTGGGACTGTTTGGTCTTTATTGGCTAGAGGAGCTGTCCCTGTTATCTTTATTTTACTATACAATCTGTTGCTGGCATTTGTGGTTGTAATTAAGTGCTCATTTTCTTGTAGGCGCTTGAGGTTGGATTTCTGAGACATCTGGTCAGCATACACAGCTATGAATGCATGCTGTGCCAATGCCTTGACTACTGCATTATGTCTTCAGAGTACAACTGCCAGAATCCCCACACATGTCCAGTTGGGGATTTCTGAGAGCTATCCTTCAAAAAAGTAATTGTTTAAAGCTGTAATTTAGATGGCCTCTTTCAATTCTTTCTAATCCATTCTAATTTAAATTACTTATTCTGGCTGCCATGTTCTGCCTAATAAACCAGACCTCAGTGTTCCTCAAGAATAGTCCTACTTGCCCTCTCTGTGATACAAGATGCATTAATGTGCAGCAGACTTCCTGGGAGTGTACTAATTAAAAGGCCTCCTTTCCTTCTCTTGACTGTATGGAGGCCATTTGGTTGACTAGAAGAAAGTGATACTTTGCATATGCTTCATGGCATCATTCCTTCCTTGGCATCATTTCTGATCCAAGGATAAGATTCGGCACTGAAAATAATATTGGGAGATCTGAATCCTGGTGAAATGAAGGCCTGCTGAATTCTGTGAGTCAGTCAAGTAAACATGGGCAGTCTGGAGACCACCATTCAAAAAGGATATTGAGAAAGCGGGAGTGTGTCCAAAGGAGGGTGACCAAAATGGGGAAGGTTCTGGAAATCATGTCCTATGAGGAGAGTCTTAATGAGCTGGGAATGTTTAGCCTGGGGAAGAGAAGGTTAAGAAGTAATAAGATAGCCCTGTTTGGGGATGTTCCCACTTAAGATTTGAAACGATTTAAAATACAACGTTTTTAATAGATCCGATTCAAAATAACCCTGGTCTTATCCCGCGTTCCGAATCGCTTTTATTCTTCGTTCCCATCTGGTTTTTTAAATCGAAGTTTTTACCTGCAAGCGTTCCTACTTGGCATGAAATCGGTGTTTAAATAAAGCGATTCTTCTCCTCCATACCTTATTTGGAGCTGTCAATCAATAGTACGTCAGAATGACGTAACGTTAATCCGGAATATTTGGAAGCGATTTATCTTTTGGCATCGTTTCCATTTCATTGACTGTTTGTGAATTGATGTATTTTTGGCGGTTTTTTTTCCAAATGGACCAATGAAGGCGCTTAATCGCTCAAACGTCCTCTTCTGCGTCTCCCCATATTAACTGCCATAACTCAGTGCTAGGGAATCCTGGGAATGGTAGTTTATTATGGAACCAGCACTCTCTGGCAGAGGAGGATAAATGTCTCACAAACACAACAGTTCCCATAATTCCTTAGTACTGAGCCAGGGCAGGTTAAGGGGTCTCAAACTGTATTATTTCTACAGTGGGTTTGGAACTACAGATGAGGGTTTTTTCATAAATTCAAAAAGTTGTTACTTTATAATTACCATATATATATATATATACATACATACACACACACACACACACACACACACACACACACACACTCATATGCAAATATATATACATGTGTGCAAACACACACACAGGGTTGGAAAATGGGATCAAGGAGGAGAAGGCAGTCAGTTTAAGTGGGATAGAGACACAAGACAGAAAAGGGGAAAAGAGAATGATCCCAGCGTCAAGAGGCTGCAGACCTAAGAGAGAGGAGAGAGTGAAAGCCAAATAAAGCAAGAGACGTCCCAAGACATCCAGGGAGAATCCCTTCAGAGAGCACAGAGATCAATGGGAGAGGCTTCTGGCAAAGCGAATTTTGGGAACCCAAGCTCTTTCCAGAGGAACTATGGGCTCTCCCCACACAGAGGGGAGGTTGCAATCCACCGGGGGAAGCCTTGTAGAAAGACCACAGCGGACAAAGGGGTGAGGGAAGCAAAAATGGCGACAGCCACGACGGATGGGGACAGAAAGGGCAACTCTCCCAAGGCCAGCCCCATCGCACTCCGCTCCTCCCATTCATCTAACCCGATTTCAAAGGCTGTCGTTCCTATTTAAATGCTCCGGTTGCTAACTCGAATCAATGGAAAAACGTAGGTCAGACCCTAGTATTTTTTTAACGCGCGTTAAATGACGAAAACTCGATTCAAAATTTTATTCCGCTCTACGATTCGATTTGTAGTGGGGACGATTGCGGGTTGCTCTAGAACCGTTCTAGGTTTAAATCGGATCCTAATAGGAACGCTACTCCTTGGATTCGATTCAGAACGCGGGGTTTCACCTAGTGGGAAGATCCCCTATAAATATTTGAAGGGGTGTCATATTGAGGCTGAGACAAGCTTGTTTGCTGCTGCTCCAGAGAATAGGACCCGGAGCAATGGATTCAAACTACAGGAAAAGATTCTACCTCACCATTAGGAAGAACTTCCTGACAGTAAGAGCTGTTCAACAGTTGAATGCACTCTCTCTGAGAGTGGTGGAGTCTCCTTCTTTAATAACCTTTCTTTGGAAGTTTTTAAACAGAGGCTGGGTGGCTATGTGTCGCGAGTGCTTGGATTCTGTGTTCCTGCATGGATTGGATGGCCTGTGTGTTTTCTTCCAACTCTGATTCTATGAAATATCATTTTTGTTGTCAGCTGCCTTTGAGTTGATCTCGACTCATGGTGACGAAGGGGGTGTTCCCTATGTGAATGAGACGTCTCCAAGCCTCCCTATCCTCTACTTCTCTGCTGAAGTTCTGCAGGCCAGGGCCGTGGTTTCCCTGATTGAGTCTATCCATCTGGCATGTGGTCTTCCTCTCTTTCTACAGCCCTCTACCTTTTCCAGCATCATTGTCTTTTCTACTGAGTAGTGCTTTCTCATTATGTGGCCGAAGTGTGACAGCTTTAATTTAGTCATCTTGACTTCCAGTGAGATTTCAGGCTTGATCTACTCTAGGACCCATTTGTCCATGGTATCCTCAGCAATGTTCTCCAGCACCACATCTCAAATGAATTAGGGGCTAAACTAAAGCTATTATACTTTGAACATATCATGTGAACCTTTTATTTGAAATCTCACTGATAGTGCAGCGGGATAGCCAAACACCTAAGCATGGACATGCTCCTTCTTAAAACTGCATCCTGGATGTGGGATCCTGGGAATTGTAGTCTAAAAAAACATATTTTCCAAATTCTTCTAAGCATTGCAGTAGACATGTTGTAGGCTATATTCCCAGACTCCTGTTCCTTGCCTCAGTCTTCATCACGTTTATTGTAAAACCCTGGGAATTACAGGTAATGCTTCTTGGTTTGGTGAAGCATCATGATGATCAAAGGAATCCTGCACAGTAGTATACAGAAGACTTGGTTCATAAAATGTTCTGACTCACTTCGTTTTTTGTCTCTCCCTCCTGCTCTTCAGGTATAATCTGTATGCCCACACCCGGCTGGGCTACCTGTTCTACAAGCGGCAGGTGAAGAAAGCACGAGAGCGTTACCCCCATGGGCACTCCCTTCCCCAACCTGTGGTGTTCACTGGTGAGTACTTGACCTTTTCTCCAGTGCATCACTGGTGATTATATGCACTACATTGTCTAGGGACAGTTCGTTAGACTATTTCTTCTGATTAAAAGTTCTAAACAACAAGACTGTCAAAGGCAAAACCTGTTGGATTATATATAATGGAGAACCTTGGTGTCTTGAGATGCTACACACACACACACACACACCACACACACACACACCACACACCATTAATTTTTATAAACAACCAATAGATTAGATCAGTGGGAAAAAGCTTGGAACAAAAGACTGAATACTCCCTCTCGCAAAATATAAAAGAGAACTACAGTGGTACCTCGGGATACGAAATACCCAGGTTACGAATTTTTCGGATACGAAAAAATCCCATAGGGATTTATTGTTTCGGGTTACGAAGGTTTTTTCGGGTTACGAAAAAACTCCGGCGCTGTTAAATGGAGCCGCGGCAGAGCCGCGGCTTTCCCATTAGCGCCTATGGCAATTCGGCTTACGAAGGTTTTTCGGGTTACGAAATTAGCCGCGGAACGAATTAATTTCGTAAACCGAGGCACCACTGTATTATAAATTTATATAGATGGCATCTATCGCCAGACACAATTAGCTAAATATATGGACAGGAACAAGAACTTGCTGGAAATGCCAAAAGAGATAGGTACTTTCTACCATTTATGGTGGTCTTGTGATAGAGCAAAAGCATATTGGAAGCGATTCAAGCCAAAGTACACATATTTGGGGAATTAAGTTAAAATTGGAGCAGAAACATGGTTACTTTGTTTGTTGGAAGACAATGTAGAATCTATGTTGGCAAATTATTTTCTAATAGCTAACAGCCGCCAGATTAATTTTTGCCAAATATTGGAAAATTATTAAAAAAATGAATTGGACGAAGGTGAGTTAAATTATATATCATGATGGAGGCAGACTTACTATCAACCAAACTGAAAAATGAGGATACCTCCAAATGGAGGTCAAGTTGGATTACAGTAATGAGGTACATGGAAGAAAAATGGGTAAAGTAGCAAACAGGTTATCAATTGAAGAGATACCTATTTGATAGTCTATAAATTTAGATGTTTTCAGACCATTTTGAAGGATATTGCTAGATAACAGTAGAAATTATATCTATCACAACATCTTTATGATATAGGTTATAATTGGGTAAGACAGAAAGAAGAAAATCAAGGAGAAATGGGGACTTTTAAGTACAGAAATTAAGCATTTGGTTTAAGGGAAACCCCCGAGGTTAATATGTATGCAAAGAATATTTCATGCTAAAGATGGAAGAATACTATTCATGTATTGTTTATATGCGTAAATGTTTCTTTAGTATAATCATAACTAATGTAACTTAAGATGATGCATGGGAGGAAAGCAAGTATGATTTCTTAAGGATTACAAGTGTCACAAGAAAAGGATAGAATGTGAGGAGAAAAGACTGTATAGATAGTTCCGGTTATTTGGGGATAGGAAGTACGGTATGTTGAAACTAACAAAACTGAATGTAAATATTAATCTGAAGGAAATAGAGGGGGATTATGGGGTATTGGAAATATGTGGATGTAACAATATTAAAAGTGTATATATGTACCAAATAATGAAAATAAAATTAAGAAGAACTTGGATACAAAACAAAACAAAACAAACATCCAGACATTGTAGTCAAAATAAATTTTATACACCTCCATTCACATTGGACAGCTTTCCCGTTTGTGTTTAGCTTCTTCTTCTTTTTTTTTTTTAAATGACTTTCAGGATTTTGCACTGCCTGTGTCTGAGCTCTTGCAAAAGGCATAATCAAGTTTCAGCCTTTGCAAGTTGGATCTTTGATCAGCTGAACTTGCAGCCGTCAAGTGTGTTTATGTGTGTGTACACACATGCACATTTGGCTGTAGCTGTTTTTTTTTTCTGTTTTTTCTCCTCTTCTGCTATTTTTTAACACAAAAGGTTTCAGAGCTTGCTTATTAGCACACAGATGACGACACATGCAAACACACAAACACACACACACACAAATATCAAGAACATTTGCTGTTTTGAATTGCACTCTTCCCATAGTTGCATAACTGTTGTTTAGCATTTGTACTTTTTCACATTGCTTACATTTTTTACAGTTTATAATTTCCTTTTTTGAATAACAGAAGAACCTCTAAAGCTGCACTCCCAAGGTCCCTAGCTCTTACTTGCAGCACCACCAGGCCTGGGCATGAATCCTATCACTTTCACCATAAATTATTCAAATACTGACCTTTAGAAAAATACAGACTATTAAGTTTTAAATCTTCAACAAGAAACTTTGAGAAAGCACTAGAATTAAAAGAATCTTACAAACTGTTGGTGTAAATGTATTCAGACCTACACTGAAAATCCTCATTATCAAATACTGGAAAAAGAATTGAAATATTTTATATAAAGAGAAATGAAAACACATTTATTATGAGAGACACTTAACCCCAACTGTATTCAATAATTAAAGACCTGCTGCTTTACATTTTTCTGTCAGACCTCTGAATGAATTATATAGGCACATACTGTAATATATCTAACATTAATTTATTTTTTAAGAAAATAATTCTGCTTTCCTGCCATAGCTGGCCATACCAAGTGGCTCTTTGTTTTATTGTTTTTTGGTGCCTTCAAGTAATTTCTCACTTATGGCAACCCTTGGCAAACCTATCATGGTTTTTCTTTTTGGCAAGATTCATTCATCTTGGTTTGCCATTGCCTTCCTCTGTGGCTGAGACAGTGTGGCCCAGAGCCTACATGAATTTCCACAGCCAAGTAGGAATTTGAATTCTGATCTCCTGGAGTCCTAGTCCTGAACTGAAACCACTATACAGCACTGGCTCTCACACAACACTGCTCTTGTGATTTATTATGTTATAATGTTATCATTAAAATTTTCATACTGATGGTTGAAATTGGGGTAGGAAATGTTGGTTGAAAGGCACTGTGGTTTATAGTTTGAGTATTGTATGAGACTTTGGAGATCAGGATTCAGATCTCTGCTCGGCCATGAAAACTGGTGTCCTGGACAAGTCACACCCTCTCAGCCTCATAGAAGGGGAAGGCAAGCCCTCTCTGAGCAAATCTTGCTGAGAAAGCCTGTGATAGGTTCAGTTTAGGTCATAAGTTGGAAACAACCTGAAGGGACACAACAATGTTCGTTCCTCCAGATGTTTATTTATTTTTTTACTGAATTTGTATCCTGCTTTCTCTCAAGATGGAATTCAAGGTGGCTGCACTGCAGCTCCATCATCTCTCCTATCACTGATGATGCTGGCCAAGGCTTACTGATATCTAAGAACATCTGAGCGTCACATCTGTCTCACCTCCAGTTTAAAACATTTTTTTCTTTGACTTTTATTTATTTTTCTAATATTCAAGGTGGCTTAATGAATATAATTGTAACTAATACTGCAGTGCTATGGTATGTGCTGTGTTGACTTCCTTCCTTCCTTCTGTGTTGCCTCTGTTTTCTAGGAGCGAAGATCCTGCCCATCCCTGTTTTGTCCAATAACTACAGCTATCTTGTTATTGACACTGGCTCCAATTGTGCTTAGGTTGTGGACCCCTCTGACCCTTTGGCAGTACAGGTGAGAAAAGCTAAATGAACATACACACACCCCTCTCAAGCACCACTAGCATTTGTTCTTCTCTGATGTAATTATACAATATGAAATATTTGTGTGAAAAACTGAATGGGAAATTGCCTTATGTCAGTGCTTTAGTTTGGGTGTGCAACCTGTAGCCCTGGAAGCTGTATGTGGCCCCACCTGTTGTTGTAGCCTTGTACTTCCCTTTAACTCACTCCCTAACCAAGGATCAAATTGGTTCAGAACAAATCACAGCATATTTCTCTTTCCCAGTCCTTGCTTTTGCAAAGATTGCTTTTCTCTGGGTTTTTAAAACCAGAAGTACATTCCCATCACTTTCAGTCACATGAGGGAAAAATATGGTTCTCCAGATGTTATGACCTACAATTCCCACTGCCTTAGTCTCCATCACTGGGCATGGTGGCTAAGGCTGATGGGAGTCTTAATAACTGAAAGGTCATTTTTCTCCACTCAGGTAGAAACTAACACTTAGGCTACTCTGGTAGATTATGAGAATGAGAGACTGGACTGGGTGATAACCAAAGGCTCCTGTACTTTCAGTTTTTGAATGTGCTAAATGAGGGGTGATTGTGTGGGCTGCCTGTTTCCCCCCACAAAATACAGTTTCCCACTTCTGTGATTTCTCCCCAAAGACCTGTGAGGATTGCACAGTGGCCAAAATCCCCCCCCCCCCCACCACCTGAAAGTGTCTAGAACTCCACTTGGGGTTTTGAAAAATAGTATTTTGTTTTTTTTGGATAAATCATGCAACCTATTTAAAAGGTGAATTGCTGCTCCTAGATGTTTCAGGGGAGAAAGTCACTTTTTTGCCAGAAAGGAGGTTTAGAGACACACAAACAGCCCAGGGGTCTCATGTGTGATCCACCCTCCTACAGCTGTGTTCTTTCTTGAGCTGACCTGATTTGCCAGCAATAATCTATACCTTACATTGTGGTTTGTGTGCATGCGTGTGTGTTCTTACAAGAGAGATGTGTGCTGCAAATTGATCATGCACTTCTTTTATGTATTTAAGTTGATTTGGTAGGTGGAATGCTGCCGTGTTTGTTTGCGCTTCCATGCCAACCAAGTTCAATGCTTGTTTGGCTTGCTTTGAGGTATTACTTGGTACTTTCCAAGATTCCAGGATTTCTGAAAAGAAGGTTAAGTCAGGGTGGACAACTCTGTCCACTGTCTCTGCTTATTGCCTCCCTTCCCTTCCCTGCTCTTGCATTGATCATAACTCCTCCCTGCCTTCTGTGTGCCTCTCCTCTGCAGATGGCGGAAGGAAATCAGCTTAAGTAGGAGCTGGGCACAGGAAAGGTCATTCCAAGGCAGCAGCAGCCTCACATGATGAGTAGCAGCTTCTGCCTGGGGCTTTTTTCTCTTTCCTCTTCAGAGGCTCTCTCTCCCCAGCTGGCTCTTCCTGTTATACTCAATGACATCAGCAGCCCTGCACACTTTGTTAATTGGTAGCAGCAGGGTGATAACAGCCAAACCTACAGTCCAAGGTAAGGTGTCCAGATTCAGCATGGGAGGGCAAGGACTATTTTAAAGAATTTTCATGTCCCCACATCCCTGTGAGCTATTGGCTTGTTTTCAGTTTTGTTTGTTTTTGGAAGTGTCGAGATTTAGATGAGTGCCATGTGAATTGCAGCAAAATAACCATTTATGTTGCAGCAGTAGCAGTTTATAAAATGCCCAGACTCATGAGAAAATGCTACAAAAAATTCAGTGAAATAACCCTTGATGCTGTAGCACTAGCCATTTATAAAAAATGTCAAGACTCATGAGAAAATGCTACAAAAGCAAGCCGGGAGACAATTTGGCAAGTGACGACTTTACTAAGAGTATACCAGAGGCTTGGGAAACTTGCTTTATTGGACTACAGCTACCAGAGTCCCCCAAGAAGTATCCAACCTTCTGGGGATTCTGGGAGTGGTAGTCCCAAAAAGAACTTTTCTCCAGTAGAACAGAAGTTGAAGACAAGTCCCATTGCTCCACTTCCAGTAACTTCTTTGTAGCTGGATGGAATGGTATAAGAAGAACAATACTGGTAATATGTACTTTTGAGGGCACAAAGTGTCCATTTGACACAGTCTGGGCAGTAAACTTTATGCATATATTGTCTTGAAGAAGTGGCTAAAGGGTGGACAATTTAAGAAGAGTAGCATGGTGGACTCAAGGCCAGGAAGTCAATTGCTCTCTTGGGAAAAATTGAGCCTCCCGGGCTTAACTTTCCTTCAGTAAACTTTGCTTTACCCTTCTTCCCAAAAGTGGGTCAGTCTATATATCCAATCATTACATTAGGAAGAACTTTCTTATGGTAGAAGCTGTTCGACAGTGGATTATGCTGCCTTAGATGTGGCAGGGTTGCCTTTTGGAGACTTTTAAACATAGGCTGGATGGCTATCTTTCAGTAGTGCTTCGATTGTGTATTTTGCAGGACAGGGAGTTAGACTGGATGGCCCTTGTGGTCTCTTCTAACTATATTCTAAGCACTGGAGCTTTCCAGTCAGGTAGTCTCAATATGTTGCTCATTCTCCTTGTTTACACAAATGTTGGGACTGAAAGGAAAGTCAAGGCAGGAGGAGATCTGCTATCGCAGATCACAAATCTTTGCCTTTCAAATTTCTTTGTGATACAGTGTCGAACATAAGACTCTTGCTAGATCAGACCAAGGTCTATCTGGCCTGTTGTTCTATTTCCACAGAAACCAAACAGATCCTGTGGAAGTCCATGAGTTTGGACATCGCCCTCAGATTCAGGCTTCCCAGTCATTGTACTAGGAGGCATGCAGGAGTTATTATATATCCATCAGTACAAGCAGCCACTGACAATCTCATCCTCTCTGAATTTGTCTAATCTCTCTTTTAAACAAAGACTCCCAAGTTGATGGCCATCAGTGCATCTTGTAATAGCCAATTTCACAGCTTAACTATGTTGTGTGAAAAAAGTTGTTATTGTTGTGTGTCATCAGTTGTTTGCAACTTATGGTGACCCTTAGTCAGTCCTATCAAGGGTTTTTCTGGGAGTGAGATGTGTGGGTTTCCATGGCCAAGCAGGGAAATTGACCCTGGTTTCCAGAGTTGTAATCCCAATGCTCAAACACCCTACCATGCTGAAGAACTATCTTTTATCGTTCTTGCAATCTTCTCCTGTTCATCTTAACAGATGACCAAGGATTCGAGTATTATGTGCAAAGGAAAAAGACTTTTTCCTATGTCCACTTTATCACTCATTTGTCATTTTCATAATGACTCCACCCCTTCCTTGCCTTTCCCACTTCCAAACACATTCTAGATTAGTCCTTTTCAAAACTTCTTCCTTGTTTCACATTGTGTCGAATGACCTTCTGTTATTGTTGCAAATATATGCCATATTGGCCATAAAAAAACAGGTATCTTTCTTTGAACAGCCCAAAGTGCAAAATACAGGTACATCATGGTGGCTTTCAAAGCTCAGGGAGTTTTTCACCAGGCAAAAATGATAAAATCACATTCAGCGATGCTTTTCAAATTGGTTTTGCTGCTGAAATAGAACAAATTGCTTTATCTCGCTGTGATTTGGCCAGAGCTTACTTTTCTCAAAAAGTCACTTTTCTAAATTCTGGCTGTGACCCTTATTTTCTGTTTGCCCCATGCTCCCTGCCCTTCACACAGAATGGTTATCAGATGGCACCTGTTAGCCTCAACCAGAGCAGATCCATTCACAGTGGTTGAATTATGAGTTGACACAGTTAAATCAAATTGATTCAAAGGGTCTACTCTACTGAAGATGACAATAAGATTTAGGAGACATATTTTACTGTGTACTTGAGTTGAAATTCTGCTGGGTCAGTGCAAAGGACTCTCTAGCCTAGCACTCTTCTGCACAGTGCCCAATGAGCTGCATTGCAGAAGGGAAAACCAGAAGCCATGGAACGTGGAACCCAGTAGTTTTCACGCTACAATTCTTAACTGCTTTTATTGGGATGCAAGACGTGGCTGCTCCCTGACATATCTTCTTTTCTCTTGCTCTGCAGTCAGTAATTGAGGAGAAGAAGGGGTGACGCTGGAGGCCATCCTGTGCATCACAAGCATTGGTAAGGCTCCCTCCTTCCCTTTCTCTTGGTGGGCTCCAGTCAAGAGGATTGAAAAGCCCCCCTTCTCAGTATGCAGCACTGAGGCAAATCTACTGCAGCCCCTTTAGGAGATCATCTGTGTGGCTACAAAAACATTGGCAGGTGAATAATATAATCTGGGGGTTACCTGATTGCCAGCCTTCTGTCCTATTACAATAGTAGAGGTGATACCTTCCTCACCCCATTTATCTCTTATATGGGAATAAGCTCTGGCTTTTGGTGCTGAGGGAACTATGGGAATTGGTAAGAAAGACAGGCTTTCTCTTGCCTCATGACTAAAAGGCGTCATCTCACAGGGATCACAGTGGGGGCAACGCAGCACTAAGACGACGGCACAGCTCCTGCAGGTCTATGGCAGTATTATGATGACATCCTGAGCTGACGGAGTGAGTAACCTTTAGTTCTGCTTCCCTGCCCCCCCCCCCATTGATGGTGTGGGTAAGTTATTCCTCTTGCTGAGCCTGGAAGTAAAGGCATACTCCCCAGTTAAGTTGCTATCTGTCTGGCACAGAGCTGGAAAATTTACATGGACTTCTGGGCAGTGTAGTAAAAAAAAAAAACCCTGGTCGGCAGGCCGTAATGACAAGCTGCCATTCTACTTCTGCTCAAATGTGGCTGACAAGAGGCAGAAAATCTGCTACAGGCAGAGTCATAGTTGTGTAGCTGTGAGAGTATGCAACTAGGATTGAAATTCTCCAGGTTCCAATCCCTATGAGCCATGGATGATGTTGGCCCATCATTCTCTCTCAATCACTCCTGTTCATCCTGATCTACTTTACAGGGTTGCTTTGGAATTAAAGGGGGGGGGGGAGAGAAGCATGCACATTCCCAGCACTTGAAGAAGATGGATATAAAGTGACTAGCTTAATTAATAAGATAAACTTCTGCATGCTGCAGTTTCTGAGGCAAACTGTTGTTGCCATTTGTCCACAGAAATTATTTGGCAGTTAGGGAAGGAGAGGCAGTAATTCAAGGCCTCTGTGACTGGTATATGTATGTTCTTCCTCCTTCTGTCCCTAACCCAACTATATGTTCTCAGCCCCCTCTCAGACAAGGAGACCATCACGATAGGGCGCTTGAACTTCAAGGCCCTCTTCACTCCAGGACATTACTGTGGGGCACATGGTCTACTTACTGGATGGAAAGCCTTTTGAGGGGCCAGCCTCCCTCTTCTCTGAGACCTACTCTTCCTCTCTGGCTGTGGTAAGTTCGCAGCTGAGAGAGGTATGAGTGAGGGGAGAAAGGAAAAGGCCCTGTCTCCCAGCCACTGATGGATGATGACCTCCATGTCAGTGGAATGGAGAATTCCCCCAGGTTTTTTGTCTGAACTTAAAGGGGCTGTCTGTAGTGAATGTGATCACTGTTCACCAAGTCAAAGTTATTTTGTCAGTAGGCTTTCCTAGATAGTTATGAAAGCCAGGCAATCAAGCAATAGAGTAGTAGGAAAGACCATGGAAATGAACCTCTTTAGCCAGTTTGCTTGTGTTCTCATATATGTTAGGGTGGGTCATTTCTTGGAGTTCAATTTAATTTGGTTGGTTCTGCCTTGTATAACCTCAGAGATCCATCTTCCACTTGCTTCCAGCCTGCAAGTAGGTGCACCCCCGCCTTGGAGACTTCTTATCCAGCCAGTGATTTCTCTGGTATAGTCTGTGTAGTATTTGTTGTTTAGGGGCCTGATTCTACCGCTTGTTGTAAAGCAGGGCTGGAACCCATCAGTGTAAAAGGCTGTCATACTTCCTTGTCTCACATCACTACCCAAGTTGCTAGATTTATTTTGGGGTAGGTTGCCATACATTGTACTGTATAGCTCATTTTAAAGCTTGGACTGAACCCAAAGAGGATTAACACCTACTGACCTGGAAACCACCAGCTGACTCTAGCTACAACACTGGGGAAAAAATGTGATTCTGCCTCTTCTAGCTACTGAGGGTGGGACAGGGGAAGAGTTGCAGTCTGGATCTTGTGCTATTGACATATCTTCACTTTCATCTCCAAGTGGGTGGAGGTGAAAGGACTTGGATCTCAGCACTGAAAGACAGTGTAGTGAGTCTTTTCTATGGGTGAGAGGGGAGAAGACTGCCTGTGTGCTTTCAAGCAACCTGTTGGCTTATGGTGACCCCATGAATTTCATAGGATTTTCTGAGCAAGGAATACTCAGAGGGGGTTTTGCCAATTCCTTTCTCTGAAATTAGCCTACAGC